>NC_090992.1:4555454-4858484 GCF_041146395.1 Eulemur rufifrons | reverse complement strand
GGTATCACTTTTGGGGGTGACAAAAATGTTCTGGAATTAGATAGTGACGATGGTTGCAGACTTTGTGACTATACCAAAACTCATCGAGTTGCTCTTTAAAAGGGTGAATTTTTATGGTATCCACATTATGACTCAGATAACAAGGTAGTCATTGCCTGTGCGTGCCCCCAGCCCCCAACCCCATGGGTCACACAAGCTCGGGTGAAGCGGCTCCCCTCGGCGGGGGGCAAGGTCTGGAGAGCGGCTCAGCCGTGAGCCGTTGGGAGAGGACGCGTTACGCGCTGGGGGAGCAAGTGCCTTTGGGGACCTGGGCTGTGCGCCACAGCATCCACTCCGGAAGCCGTTATGGGTGGAAATGGCACAGTGAGATTGTCACTGTAGCCCCTAATCTTCACGACAGCCCTAAGGGGCAGGAATTATTATCCCCCTTTTCAGACGAGTGAACCGAAGCTCCAAGAGGCCAAACAACTTGCGTAAGTTTCTTGGCAACTAGTGGAAACTTGGGTGGGGATGTGAACGCCTGTCTGCCTGAGGCTGAAGGTCACGTTCCTCACTCTGGTTCTGAGCTATCTTGTGTTCACTCGTTCAGATGTGTTTCCCCTGAAAGATAAATTCGTTTAAAAGCAGGGACCCTGTCTCTATGCCTCCTCAGCACCCAGCACAGAGCGTAAAGAGGGTGCTCAAAAATACTTGCCACACTGCAGTCAGAAATTCCCTTCCCAGCTACTACAGATGCCAGCAGTAGTTTTTTCCCAAGCCACAAGAAGAAATTAATGGGATGAACAGAATTTTCTTATTTTTAATCTTTTTCTGGATGCAATTTTTTGCTTATACTTTTTGACAACTTGTTTGTACTAAAATCGAGTATCAGAGGCATGTTATTTATGAAAAACATTATAAACTTATCTTCATCAGTGTTTGAGTTTCCCGTCAGATTTTCCCATACCTGAGCACATTCCCTCGGTGACACAGGCGGAGTGACGGATTCCAATCAGCTGAAGTCAGGGCTGACGGAGATGCAGTTTGACTGCTGTTTCCCCCTAGGTTCCCCGCGAAGCTGCTTCCTGGTGGCTGATGGAGAATCCAGGACATTCTCCTTGACATAGATGCCACCTAGTCCCCTGCCAGGCACATTGGTGCCTCTGGGCTACACCCTGGCTGGGGCAGCAGAGGGGGTGGTGTTAGGTGCATCTGAGTTGTGTTTGGTGGATTTTTCTCCATATGCGGAAGGGCAGGAGGGTGCATGGTGGGGGCTGCTTCGTGGGGAGACAGTGAGTACCTGGAAAGGCACTTTTCAGATTAGATGGACACGGGGTGGTTTTCAAGACCCCAGGAAGGACCACATGTCGCTCTGTGTACTTGCTCCAGCCTGGAGTTTCATCCCTCGAGCTCAGCCAACGAGGATGTTGACGCTAGTACAATGAAAACAGCCCTGCCCGCCAACGCTGACAGCTGTGACATTTATTCCTGTTCAGAGTGCTCAAGCACGTTTTGAGAGGGGAGGAAGCAAAGGGCCCTGGGGACCTAAGTGGTGGCTAAGAGGGTGAGGAGGGGAGAGCTGGGGCAGAGCAGCAAGGTGGTTGAGAGAGCTCTGGGGGTGCGCTGACTAGTTACAATCCCGGCCGCACTGGGGGTGTGCACGTGGACCCAATCTCTCTGCGCTTGCCGGCTCGTCTTCGCAACGGAGCTGATGATAGTTCTCTGCTCACTGGGTTGTTGGAAGGATTCAGTGAGGTTATACGTCCATGGCAGGCACAGATGAAAACATGGCCATAGGAGCAGAGAAGATGCAGCCTCTGCCAGGGCCGGGGGAGTGTTCCTCACAAGGGTCCCCTTGCCGGCTGGCAGGAGGGGAATCTCTTCAATTTTAGTCCAATCTAGAAAGTTTAGTCTTACTAAAAAATTGAAACAATCCTTGTAGGTAGTTCTCAGACTCCTTAGGTAAAATCGCTCAGCCCGTCACATGTGTCTGGTTCCCTTTTCTCTGTCCCAGGATGGCGTCGAGGCACGTGTGGTGGCAGTGGAGAACGGCGCTTGTCTGGGTCAGGGTTCAGATGCAGAGAGAGACGTGTGAGAGGGTTAGTCGGTGGCTCATGAAACCGCGGGGAGAGGTGAAGACCCCCACTCTGGGCTGCTCTGGCTCTTGAAACTGTGCTCCCGAGCGAGGCTGCCTGTGCCCCGGCAGGAAGCTGCGGAATCAGAAACCACCATCCCGGCTCCCAACCCCACCTCTGCACGGTCCACACCGGGAACGTGGCCGCTCCCCGCTCTCCCCATGTCCTCAGTGCCCCAGCTCTGCTTCCGTGACTCTGACTAGCAGAACCTGAACCACGTCCAGAAACCCTCGCTGCAGATGAGTCTGGGAGATGTGGTTTTCAGTTCTCCGGCCTCTGCGTGCTGGAAGGGGTTGGAATGTCTCTCGAGCTATCAGTCCCTGTTTTTGCCACACGCCTCCCGTTGGGCAACTCAACATCCATACGGACACTTCATGTGTCTAAGCAGTCGTGACAAAAACGTGCTCCTTTCTAACCTCTAATGCAACTATCCCAATATTAATTAATGCAAAAATTAAAATATGCTTACCCTTCTTCCCCAAAGGGGAAGCCCCAAATGTCATCAGTCACTGCATGTTTAGGTGACATTATTCCTCTCCTACTTCAGTAACAATTCTGCCTTGATATCACGGAACCCGAAGTCAACAACCACAGTATGTACTAGAGCTTATATAAAATAGAAAAAAAGAGAAAAAGGGGAATGGGAGTATGTGTGTATATAACATGCATATATACACATATCTGTTAGTTTCTGCTGCATAACAAAGCACCCCAAAACTTAGTGGCTTGAAACAATCACCACTTGTTATTGTTGTTCTGTGGATGGGCCAGGCAGCTCTGGTCTGACGCGGTTCGGCTGCTCTGCTGGACTTGCTCATGCGTCTGTCGTCAGCTGGCGGGTCAGCTAGTGGCCGGATAATCTGTGATCACTCAAGTATCTGGTGGTTGGCAGGTTGTTGGCGAGGGTGTCTCATCTTCCAGCAGGCTAGCTCAGGTGTCCCGATGAGGGTCCCAGGGTGTCGGGCACAGCAAGAGGTCAAGCCCCAATATGCGATCACTCCTTGAACCTCAGTTTATATCACGTTTGCTGATGTCCCATTAGCCAAAGCAAGCGGCATGACCAACCCAGACTCAGAGGTTGGAGAAACAGATGCCACCTTTTGTTGGGAGGAGAAGAACTCGTGGCTGTTTTTGTCATCTACAATATCTATGTACACCAAGACAGAGCAAATGCAGGGCCGTAAAACAAGTCTCAATAAATGTGAAAAGACTGAAGTCACAGAGCACATTCTCTGACCACAGTGGAATTAAACTGGAAACCAATAACCACAGGGTAGCTAAAGGAAACCCCCAAATATTTGGAAATTAAACCGAAGTCCTTACCATGTTTGGGGGAGGCCGGCAGGAGCCTGTCTCCACTTTTCTTCATCCCCGTATGATCTTCATTTCTTCACAGGGATGGCAAAGATTTGGGAAATTTGTCAGCTAGGGGTTCTTTATTCTCTTGGGCACAACCTATTGCTACATTTGCTGATTAAAAAAAAAATTTTTTTTTTCTGAAGACTGGCTTTATCAACGTAGCTATTTGTTAAGGTGCCTCCCATGGAGTCCCAGCTGCCCCGGCTCTGTTTCCTGTGTCCTCCTGCTCTGCGGGGCCATCGTCCCCGACAGCGGGCCCTCCCCAGACACCCTGTCTGCTCTCGCGGCTGGTGAGCAGATTCTGGTCATGGCTGCTGGTCTCCCTGGGTGGCTGGAGAACTGGCACGGAATCGAGTGATATCGAACACTCGAGGAGAGCCTCCAGGACCCAATTCTGAGCCCACGGCACACATCATCAATCAACTGGGACACTCTGGCTCCCTGGCTCTGGCGAGACAGGCACCAGGCAGCCCCGCCGATCCGTCAGAGCTGGCCTCACGTGAAGCTGATCTGCCATCTCAGTTGTCACCACTGGCCCGTGTGTTCCTTTGCCTGGTGCAAATATAATGTAATAACATAATATAATAATATAATATTGTGTTGGTGTCCCAGATGTTGGGGGGGGAGGGGCTGGGGTAGAGAATCACAGGTACCCGGAATCTGCTACAACTGTCAAAAGTGCATAAAATTGACAAAGCTAGAAACAAGCCATGGCTCATTTTCTCTCTCTGCAATAGTGTAAAATTTGCGATTTTTTCAAGTTGGAAGATTTTTAAAAAAATACCCTGACTAGTGATAGGTAGAGCAGACTTAAAACCAAGCCGTCTGTGCCCTCCCCTGAGCACTTTTTCCCTTAAAGAGCTGTCTTCTCCCCTTATTTCCAGATCTTAGGGAGATCCTGGAAGCTTTTCCTTTGTATGTGAAGAGCATGTCAAAGATTTCAGGTTAGTTCTGTCCTACAGCTTGAGAAAATACCCGACTCGCACACCAGAGGCCCCTCTTGGATTTTGGATTTCGGATTTCGGATTTTGAAGTACAACTAGTTTAACAGCAGCCGGCTCTGGGTACCCTCCTGTGTGCCGGGCGCTCCCGGCGACGCACCTGCCATGGCCTGTCAGCGCCTCACTCTGCTGACGACGACATGGCCCTGAGTGGGCCGTGGCTGGTCCAGCCTGCACGGCTGGCCAGGGCCGAGTTAGGATTTGGGTCCAGGTGTGTCTGGCATCAGAGCCGCAATGAATCCTCTCCTTGGTCCCTCTCGGGGACAGGGTGCTCTTGGATTTGGGGCTTGAAGGTTCCTCTGCCTCTGTTCTGCTTTCCCTACATTTTACTCACACTAAGTTAACACTTTCAATGTCCATCTCAGCCTTTCTCCACTCGCCCCTTCTCTGTTCGTCTGCAAAGGCTGCGCACTGCTCAGACAGGGACATCCCAGGGACCCAGCTCAAAGTGCAGGAGTCCTGGAGCAGAGAACATGGCCTGCGAGTTAAGTGAGCGCTGGTGTGAGGTCCTTTATGCGCCTGCCCGTGTGTTCCTTTGTCTGGTACAAATATAATATAACATGATGTCATAACATAGTGCTGTGTCGGCGTCCCAGATGTGGTGGGGGCGCTGGGGTAGAGAATCTTATGTACCAGGAATCTGCTACAACTGTCAAAGTGCATAAAATTGGCAAAATTAGAATTTGCAGAGTTTGAGAGAGGCAGGAAGCTCAGCAGGGAAGGGGAGGAAGGGGAACGGCGGAGGGGAGGTTGGGAGCTGCAAAGTCAGGCTGCGCTAACCTTGCCTCAGACCCAGAGATTTAGTCACTGTTTATCCAGAGGACGAACCTCCCTTGAGCGCCTGTTGAGTGCCAAGCCCTGTGCTTGGTTCCATGGCGAAGACCTGCCTCTAGGAAGTGCCATCCAGAGCCGGGGGAAGCAGGTAGGCGAGGAAGGCGCAGCCGCTGGAGGCGGGGAGGGCAGAGATTTCCCTTAGGGCCAGGCCTTCCGGGGCCAGGTTGTGCCACACTCTGTGTCTTCGCCCTCTGCCCTCGGTTCGGTGTCCCTGACTTTCGGGTTGGTGCCCACGCTGACCACTGCCGTTCGTCTTCTCTGTACGCAGATATTTCACGTGAGGGGCTGGCCCTGGGTGTCAATAGTTGCACTTTGGTTTCCACTGCTTCGGAGGAAGAGGTGTCACCTCATGCTGCTTTCAAAGTGACTACTGTGTGTCCGTGTGTTTTAATTCAACTATCCAAATATACCCTTCAATGTAAGGAAAAAAAATCTCCAGCCCTTTCTGTGCATTGTACTAGGACAGAAATTTCATTTTCTGTGAGTAGTTACTTAAAGGCATTCTTGCTCAGTCCCTTCTCGCGAGCTGCGGGGGGCCTTGCGGGTGGTTGCCCAAAGCTCTGGTTTGGCGGGATTTGGTTCTGGGGGCACCTGCAGGCTGCTTCTCCCCTCCCCCTGAGGGTCCCAGTCCTGCCTTTCTCCGCTCGCAGCCCGCCAGGGTCCCATCACACAAAGCTGTGCCCCTGGGTCTGCTCCACGCACGGCCCCAAACCCACGGCAAAGCCTCAGCCCAGGCAACCGGCCCAGCGGGGGCAGAGAAGGAGGCGCTGCTGTTTCTCATGACTCTGCCGGCCTGATTTCCTCAGGGGCCCTGACAGGCTGTTGTGACTTCCTTGGTGTTGGCCAGGCCCTTTCTGTTAATGTTACATCTTGGCACTTAGTATTAGCATATAATAGTAGGCCCGGGCCCTGGAGCAAACTGCTGTTGTGTGCCCACTTGCTTGTTACTTAATATCAGATCTGGGCCCTGTGTCATCCCGCGGAGCACACTGACTGCAGGACCGGCAGCGTGGGGACCGGCAGCGTGGGGACCGGCAGGGTGGGGGACCGGCAGTGTGGGTGTCTGATGCAAGCCCTGTGCCGACAACTCCACGCTGTTTGCGCGAAGTGCTGTCTGGAAATGGCAGGAGAGGAGCAGAGTGCTCCCAAGGTCTCAGCATAATTTGGTTTTATCACAAGGGTTTTCATTTTGATGGCAACATTATTCTTTTCATGGAAGAAATTATCTTCAAATTATTTAATCTCACTCCTTTATCTCTGGGGACACGTGTGGGTATATCGCTGCAGTCTCCGCAGAGTGCTGGGAGGTAGCTGGCCTGTCAGTCGCTGTGATTGTTGTGGCGGGCCCACGTCTGGAGGGGGAGAAAGTGTCTTGTTTCCACAGAGACACTTGGGCCCCGAAATAATCCTGAACTATCTGTGCTTTCCGGAGCAGAAGCACTCACGCTCCTCTGTTGCTCCAGAGGAAAATACTACCAGTCTGGGAGGAGCCGAAGGTTCGTATAAAGGAAGGTTATGAAGAAGGTGGACTCCACCGTCTTTCTTAGGGTAAAAAGTGTTACTGTGAGATGCAGATCCTGGGAAGATGGTCATTTTAATTTTTCTTGTGTGGCCTGGAATCCAGTAAGCATTAAAAACAGTAGTTGTAGATAATATTAATAATAAAGTATCTCAGTGGAGAAGCTCAGTGGAGACTGAGCAGGGCCCTGGAGCTGGGAGCTGGAGGAGGAGGCCCCTTAGGGCTAAGTTGCATGGCTCAAGCTGGTGCCAGCAGGGTAGGTGGCGCCACGCTGCCCAGCTCCCGGCCCAGAAGCAGCCCTGGAGGAAGATACAAGGCGAGGGTTTCAAGGGAACATAGCGCCAAGGCTTCCGGAACCTTGTTGGCTTCTCCAGCATCATCAAGGGCTGAGCAAACCTGAACCACGGTGGCCTCCTGGAGGGCAGGCGCCTTGTGGAACATTGTGCTGCTGGCCAGGTGGGGATTAGGGGGCTGAGGAAGGAGCTGGGGACCGCTGCTGGTCATTAACCAGGGGGACTTCTGGGAGCGCAGACCAGGGGACCATGCAGCCTCACAGAGACGGGAACAGACATGTGGCTGCTCCAGGTGCAGGGACTTGAAGCAGCTCCCACATTCCTGGATCTGGAAAGCCCGTCCCAGCCACACCTGTCTACCTGGCTCAGGTGTCTCCTCTTCTTGGCCGCCTTTGCTTTCGACCCTCCTTCCCTAGCAGGGTGAATTGCTGTCTCCTTTCTGTCCCTAAAGGACACGAAGACCCTTGGCAAGGCACCTTTGCCTGAAATTGCAGTCACCCGTTTTCGACGGCACGTTCATCTGTCCCCAGTAGACTGCAGGATCTCCCAGGGCAGAGTCTAGCGTAGTTTCTGGCACAGAACAGTCTCCGCGCACGAATGCTAAAGCACTCATCGGCGCGCTCTGTGCGGGAAGACACAACGAGAGGGTGTGTGATCAGAGCACGTGCTCTGGAGCAGCCCTCGGTGGCTGTGTAGCCTCAGGTAAGTCACTGCGCCTCTCTGAGACTCCATTTCTACACCTGTTGCACAGAGAGGGTGATTTTGAAGGGCTCTGGTGAGGGTGGCGGGTGATGCGTGCGGACGTGGCTCCCCACATCCAGAGAGGCTCCTTGGCAGGGCTGACACGATCACCTTCATTTTCGATTAAACGCTCCATTAAATGCTCTAATAATTTGCTTTTCCTTCATGGCGTCCACCGTGGTCATCAGTGACATGTTCTGAAGCGTCTATTCGGGCCTGTCGCGGTTGGCTGTGGGCGCTGGGAGGATGGGCGCACAGCAGGTGCTCACAGTTGCCGAGTGCGTGGGAGTTTCTCCCCTTGCTCCGCGTTGGGCCTAGCCTGTCCTTGTCCCCGTCAGGGCCTTCTCTGGAGGCGATCCCCTTGCATTTTTTGAAACTTGTGCATTTTGACTAGATAGCAAATTGACGCCCGGGAAGAAGGAAGCTCGCGCAGCCTTAACACGAGGCCCGCCCGCCCTGCTTCCCGTCCCCGCCCAAGGCTGTGGCGCGTTCCTCCGCGTCGCCTGCGGGCCGCCCTGCTCGTGCCGCAGCTCGGTGGCGGCTCGTCCGGGTGTCCTCCTAGAGCGCGGTGTGATCCGCCACTCCTCCCTGTCCTGCCGCGTGGAAACACTTGCTTTTCAACATGCGCTGGGCGAATTCCAGGCGCGGGGAGGCCGTTACGGTGCCCGCTGCCCGGTCAGAAAGTCCTGGACTTGGCTGCTTCCTCTCGTCCTCAGTTTCCTCGTCTGTGAAACAGGGACGGGGCAGTGCCCAGAGCGCAGAGCGTTGAGAGGACCCCAGGAGGCGGCCACGGCGCGCCCCGGGGACTTGGCACGCGGTCAGCTGTGCAGACGGCGGCGGCTGGTGTTGATGTCGGGAAAGGAGAGGAACGTCGCTTGGGCCGGACACCTGCGCAGACCGATCCTGTCTGCAGCGAGGCTGGGTCTCGGGTCCGCGGTTCCCGCCGGGCGGAGCGGAGGCCACGGCAGGCGGGCTGTGGGGACGCACCCCGAGTCTGGTGGCCCCGCGGGGCTCTCAGGAAGCTTGTGCCGGTGGTGTGAACCGGGGCCTCCCACTCAGCAGATGGGGCTGCCTGGCTGGGAGCCGCATTTCCATGGGAATCCGCGGGTCTGAGCTGCGGGCTGAGGACTGCGGGCTATGCTATGTGGTCAGGCACGCAAGAAACGCGCGTTAGGCTCCTCGCGTCTCAGAGGACGCCTCCCCTTCTCCGGCCTGGGAGGGTTTCGGTCGTGGAGGTGGCAGGTGCCTGTCACGGTGAGAGCTGGTGGTGGTGGCGGGGGAGGGGGACATGTGTTGCCCCCGCTGCGTGGTGGAGGCAGCTTCCTTGCTTTTCTTGGCATCGCAGATTCTCACAGATGAAAGGGACTGTAGATTGTCAGATTCAATCCCATAATTTCATAGATAAGGAAATGACGTCCAACAAGCAGCTTTGCTTTGTTGTGACCCAGTTTCCTTATCTTTAGGGATAGCATCTCCTGTGCAGAGCTGGGGTGAGGGTACGGGGTGTGTAATGGGCCCAGCAGGGTGCTTGGCTTGTAGCAGGCACGTAATTCCCATGTTCTGCCTGGTTTCTCTTACTGAACTGAGGTGATGGGGAGATCTTGAGGGGTTTTCTGATATTATTTTTGTGTGTGCATAATGAACAGCTTTAGCCCTGGAACCTGGAACTACAAAACCTGAATTTGAATCCTTGCCCTCGTACCATTGGGGAAACCCCCCCCAAACTTGGGTGAATCACAGAACTTCTTGGGAACTCGGCTTTCTCTTCTAACCCTTGCATGTCTGCTCACTGACCTCACAAGGCCAGCTCAGAGCTCGAGTAGAACTGTGCACACAAAGAGCCTTGCAAAGCATAAAATGCCCAGGGTGGACGGTACCATCTTCCCATTTATCTATATTGCCCCCTCCATGCCCCAAAGTGGATTTTTCTGCTAGAGCAATGAACTCTGGGTGGGAGCATGAGTTCGAGTTTGATCTGGTCCTTCGAGTGAGTCTTCAAGTATGTCAAGTTCATGAGCTGGTCCAATGGAGCAGCTTCCCACTTGCAGATCTTCTTCCTCATTCTCTTCCCTCGCCACCGATGTGTGTGAAAGCTGGGCCTTCTCTCCTATATGTTACTTCTGCGATGATCTATGTCACCAAGAGTGAACAGCATCCGAATTGGCTGGAGATAATTCCAGATTTACTGGGTGAGAACATCACGGTCTGATCCTGATTCATGAGCACTAAGGGTTGAATTCCATTATGGAGCAGACAAGTCTCTGGTTTATTTGCAGGAAAAAGGGTCAATTTAATGTGATGAGTTCTTTTTGAAAACAGCAATGATAATTGGATATTTCCATGTACAGTTAATCACTTTTTAAAATATTTTTCCTTTAACGGCTTTCTTTCATCTTCTGGGCATCCTTGGTAAATTCATTACTTTTTTTCCTCATTAATATATTTATTAATACTCAAACATTTATTGTACTTCATTAATCAGGTTAGAGGATTAACCAAAATTGGGATTTTGAGCAATTAAAGCTACAGGCAGGTCAGAATCACAAAAATATAGAATTTCAGTCTGCTGATGGCTTCATTGTCCAGCCTGGGTTTTGAATATGAAGAAGCTGAGTGTGAAGGCCAAGTTGAGTTCAGTTTTCTTCCTGGGCGTCGGAGCCCTCCGCTCAGCTCCTGGGGCATTGGCGGTGTGGGAGGTGTGACCTTGCTGGCTTTCATACACGTGTGTCCTGAGAATCATATTCCTGAGAGAAATAAACTCAGTGTCAATAATGAGTTAGGGTTTAGAGGTCAAAAGCAATTATTTTAGTATATGTCTGCCAAAGCAAGCATCAAAAACAATTATTTTAGAATCTGTTCTCTTGCCAAGTCATCTTAAAGCTGTAATGCCTACTTTCTTCGTAGGCAGGATGACAATGTTAATAATAACATTATTAATACTAATGGGAGTTCTCATTTTTGAATATCTACAATGAGCCAGACACTATGTTAGGCACTTCACATGAATTACTTCATCTGATCCTCACATGAACTCAAAAAGAGAGGTGCTAATTGCGTCTCTCTTCAATAGATGAGAAAATTGGGGGACAGAGAAGGTAATGAGCTTGCTCAGGGACACTTGGTGAGTGGGAGAGCTGGGGTGATCACAGTGTAATAGAGTAAGCCCTGGATTGGGATCAGAGACTGGGATTCCAGCCTCGACTATCTGATTAATCCTGTGCCCTTGGAAGTTACCCTGGCTTTATGGGTTGCAGGCATTTTTGGGGGGTTGTTTTTGCTGTTGTTTGCTTGTAAATGAAAAGCATTCCTAGGAAACATGGACTTTATTTGAGCCCCTTTCCAGCTCTGACATTCTGGAATACCGAGAAATTATACCCAGAGTAAAAAGGGCCACTAGAGTGAACTGAATAGAATTATCTCCCATGCAGAACACTTCAGCTGGCCTGAATTTCTAGCAGTGACACTTCTGTGCCGGTGCCTGTGATTGCTTTGCGATGAAGTCCTGCCCGGGTTCTGAGCCCTCCTCAGCTGTCGCACACTCCAAGCCCCTTGAACATTCCCCTCAATTCTGCAGTTTCTCCTCGCGTGCCCCGAAGCCCAGACAACACGTAAACAACCAGACCAAGAACAATAATTCTGCTTCTTGATATTGAGAAGTGTATCAATTTTCTGTAATTCCTTGTAGCAGAGTGAGCATACATTATAGAGTTCAAGTGTTTTGAAAATAAGCTATGAAGAATTGTTATCTGCTGAAAGAACTGGCAATTTGTCAATGTTCAGCAGCTGCGGGGCTGAGTGTACTCTGTGTGGTGTGTGCTGTCAGCACTTGCCCCAAGGAGGCGTGAGCAGAGGAGGAGGGAGACAAGGAAGGGAGCATCCCTCAATCTCTCAAAGAGAAAAAATAATTTAGCTACTGGAGATGTGAGAGGACTTTCATAAGGACCTGCGTGAAGCTGTGTCCACTGTGACCCATAAGTCCCAATTTGCATCAAGATACAAAAGAAAAGCCATGAATGGTACAACTCAATCATACTGTCTCGACCTACCTGCCATTCTCATCCAGCCCCAAGAACTTATTTGTTTGTATCAACACCAGCAAATTTCAGCATCTCTTGGTATCCTTGATAAGTTTTTTACTTTCCTTCGGTAGTTTTGTAATTCATATTTCAGTTATGGTTGGTTATGGCTTCTTGAGAACTACAATTGTTTGCAAAATAAAATTGAAGTCTTCTTTTTCACTTTGCTAATGAATCTTTCAGCAGTGTCTGCTTTTGCATTTGTCTTTGTTTTCTTTTTTCTCTGTATCTTTCTCCCCTTCCCATTTCCCCCTTTTCTCCTCTCCCACCACTGCCTTTTCCTTCATATTTTTTAGAATTCTTGGTAGAGGTTGCTGAGAGATCACTGCGGTCGCAGGTTAGGAGAAAATCCCAACAAGCAGGACCAGCACCATGGACAGCGCCAGGCGCATGCGCAGGCTCCTCCAGCTGCACTGTTCTGATTAATTAAAATGCACTTGATGGCGTCACCTTGGGGCAAGACTGAAACCTGTACGGAAAGTTTATATACTCATTTAGAAGCTGCAGAGCTGAGAGTGAACTAAAATGTCCCTTGTTCTAGGAAAGAAAACGTTTTAATCTTTGGAGCCTGACAGCACCAGCCAAAATTTGCATCAGAAAGTTAATTGTCACTAGCTGTGAGCAGGGAGTGAGGATCCTGCGACAGCTGGTGAGAGTGAAAAAGAAGAACAAGCCGGAGCTGACTCTGACTGGAGGTTGTGGGGCTGGAGCTGGGACGGTGCATCCCTCGGTGGGGAGCCGTGAGCAGTTCGCCCAGGGGTCTTAGTCAGCCTGCCCGAGATGGAGACACGAGGGCATTTATAGAAGTTATGGGTGAGAAAGTGCTATACATTTTGTTCTCACGGGAATAGAGTGTCAAATGACATGCAAATGACATGCAAATTGGCTGCCACTATTTTGCTACCATTAGCTCATGTAGTTTACAGAATGTCACAGAGCTAGGAGAGCAATAATCTAAATACCAGGGACATCACCTAGAAGCAAGGGAGAATTCATCAGGGCAGAATACTTTTCCCCAAACAGTCCTGATTAAGGGAGACCCTCTGCTGGAGAACAGAGGCTGAGATGCTTTGCTGCCCAGAAGATCTGGCCTTGGAATGGATGGGACGGTAGAGAGATGGACAGGGGTGTCATAAAGACCATGTGACAACAGAGATCCAAAAACATGTAAATATTAATTTTTAAATTGATTTTGGAATGTGTGGTATATGAAATTACATAATATAAAACATAAAATGTACAAAAATGTTGTGATGTTTTTATTGTCATGAAGGATTATTTAATTTGGCTATTTGAATTTGTCAATTCATTCCTTTTTGGTATCATGGTTTTGTGTCATATTTTAGAAAGCCTTTGACTTTAAGATTCTAAAAGTTATACAGTTATAAAAACATATATTGCCATATATTTTGTCTAGCACTTTTATGGTTTTATTTTTTAAATATTATTATGAAAAATTTCAAGTAGGCCTCTCTCTTTTTCCTGTTTCCCAGGCATCTACTTCTCCTACCCGGAGGTAACTATTGTTACCAATTTCTTGTGAATCCGTCTAGAGATGTTCTATGCATATAAAAGCACATACCTGCCATATTTTCGCTTCTTTATATACAAGTAATAGCCTACTGTATCCACTAAAATGCATCTCACTTTTTCAATTAATAAAATGTCTTGGAGACAATTTCATATTCGTACACTCAAATTACCTCATTATTCACAGATTTCAAAGACCTTTAGGATGTAGGATTCTATTTGAGCTTTGTCTCAGAGCTGTTAGGTAAGTTGGCAGACATTCCCGTGTTGCAGATGAAGAAAACTGTTCCCAAGTGGTTTTGTGACTTGCCCAACTTTTATTTTCTCTAATAGTAATAGCGCCAGGATGCAAATTCAGGTCTTGGGGTTCCAGCGCTAAAGCTCCTCTTCTGCTACACACACAAGTTATACCAGATACTCCCCCAGAAAGCTCCCTGCAACTTATTTTATTAGAGCTGAATTATATCAGTTTTCATTTGTCTTTATTTTACCCAAATCCGTATTGGTAGTGATTTTCTCTCAGTGCATTTTCCTGTGCCGCCGTGTTCAGGCTTTCGGCATTACCGTTGATAAGTCAGCTGTCGATCTGACTCGCTCCTCTGTCCTTTTCCTCTGAGTGCTTTTGTGTCCCTTTCCCCCCGTATCTCTGGTGTTCTGTGGTTTTGCTATGTCACACCTTAAGGTGATTTTTTTTTTTTAAAAAGACTATTACATCTTGGGATTTGTTGGTCTTGCTGACTTTGTGGATTGGTATCTTTCATATGTTCTGGAAAATCCTCTCCAAAATTTGTCTCTAATTCATTTTTTCTTCTCTCCTACTTTTGGAACTCTGATTAAACATCTTCAATGTTTTCACTCTACTCTCTTGTTTCTTTGTTTTTGTAACAGTTTTCATTGAGATATAATTCACATACCATACGATTCACATTTTAAAATATACAATTCAATGGGTTCTTCGTATATCCACAGTCCTGAAATCATCACCACAGTTTTAGAACTTTTAATAACCTAAAAGAGAAACCCTATACCGGTAAGCTATCATCTCCCAATTCCCCATCTCACATCACCCTAAGCAACCACTAATCTACTTTCAGTTTTTATGTATTTGCCACTTATGAACATTTCATATAAATAAAATCATATAATATGTGGTCTGTCTTTTGAGAGTGGCTTTTTTGACTTGGCATAATGTCTTTTTTAATTTATTTTTATTTCAGCATGTTACAGGGGTACAAATGTTTAGGTTACATATATTTCCTTTGCCCCACCTGAGTCAGAGCTTCAAGCATGTCCATCCCCCAGACGGTGTGCACCGCACCCATTAGGTGTGAATATATCCACCTCCCCTACCCCCCCACCTGCCCAACACCTGATGAATGTTACCACTATATGTGCACTTAGGTGTTGGTCAGTTAAGTCAGTTAATACCAATTTGATGGTGAGTACATGTGGTGCTATTTTTCTATTCTTGTGATATTTCACTTAGTAGAATGGGCTCCATCTCTATCCAGGGTAATACAAGAGGTGCTAGATCACATTGTTTTTTGTGGCTGAGTAGAACTCCATGGTATACATATACCACATTTTATTAATCCACTCATGTCTTTAAGATTCATCCATGAATACATCCATGGATGTAACAGTAATTCATTCCTTTTTATGGCTGAATATGATTCCATTTTATGGACATACCACATTTTGTTTATCCATGCATCAGCTGATGGACCTGTAGGTTGTTTCCACCTTTTGGCTAGCATGAATAATGCTGCTATAAACATTCATATGTAAGTTTTGTATGAACATATGTTTTCATTTCTCTTGAGTATATAGCTAGAAGTAGAATTGCTGGAATGGTAACTATATGTTTAACTTTTTCAGGAACTTCTAGATAGTTTTCCAGAGTGACTGCATTATGTTACATTCTCACCGGAAATATATGAGGGTTCTTATTTCTCCACATACTCACCAACACTTGTTATTATCTGACTTACTGATCATAGTTATTCAACTGGTGTGAAGTTGTATCTCATTATGGTTACAATTTGCATTTCCCTGGGACTAATGATGTTCAGCATCTTTTAAAAATGTGCTTACTGGACATTTGTGTATCTTCCTTGGAGAAATGTCTATTCAGATTATTTTGCCCATTTTAAATTGAGGGTTTTTTATTGAATGTTTTTATATATTTTAGATATAAGTCCCTCATTAACTACAGTTTGCAAATATTTTCTCCTATTTCATGGGTTGTTTTCATTTTATTGATAGTGTCATTTGAAGCAAAAATGTTTTTAATTTTGATGAAGTTCAATATCTTATTAATTGTGCATTTGGTGTCATGTCTAAGAAACCATTGCCTAGTCTAATGTTGCAAAGATTTACCCCTATATTTTCTTCTAAGAGTTTAACAGTCTTGTCCATTACATTTAGGTGTTTGATCCATTTTGAGTAAATTTTTGCAAATGAGATGAGTCCAACTTCATTTTTTTGCATTGGCCATTCAGTTGTCCCAGCACTATTTGTTGAAAAGACTATTCTTTCCCCATTGTATTGTCTTAGATCCTTGTTGAAAATTACTTGACCATAAATCTATGGATTTATTTTTGGACTCTCAATTCTGTTCCATTGATCTCTATGTCTATCCTTGTGCCAGCAATAAACAGTCTTGATTACTGTAACTTTGTAATAAATTTTGAAATCAGGAAGTATGAGTCCTCCAATTTCATTCTTCTTTTTCAAGAGAGTTTTGGCTATTCTGGGTCTCTTGCATTTCCATATGAATTTTAGGATCAGGTTTTCAATTTCTAGAAAGAAGCCAGCTGGGAGTTTGATAGAAATTGCACTGAATCTGTAGATCAATTTGTGGAGTATTGCCATCTTAACAATATTAAGTCTTCTGATTCATGAACTAAAGATGTCTTTCCATTTATTTGGATCTTCTTTTTTTCTTCCAACAATGATTTATAGTTTCCAGAATGCAAGTTTTGTACTTCTTTTGTTAAACTTATTCCTAAGTATTTTATTCTTTTTGATGCTATTGTAAATAGAATTGTGTTTTTAATTTCATTTTAGGATTGTTCATTGGTAATGTATAAAATGAAATCAATACAATTGATTTTTTGTGTGTATTGATCTTATATTCTGCAAACTTGCTGAATTCATTTATTAGTTATACTAATTTTCTAGTGGATTCCTTAGGATTTTCTATATATAAGATTATGTCATCTGTGAATATAGTTTTAGTTCTTCTTTTATAATCTGAGTGTCTTTCATCTCATTTCCTTTCTTGATTGCCCTGTCTGGAACATTTGACACAATGTTAAATAAAAGTGCTGAGACTGGACATCCTCCTGTTGTTTCTGATCTTAGGGGGAAAGCATCCAGTTTCTGGACCATTCAGTATAATGTTAGCTGTGGGTTTTTGTACATGCCCTTTATCATGTTGAGAAAGTTCTCTTCTATTCCTGATTTGTTGAGCTTTTATTTTTTTTAACCATGAAAGAGTGTTGGATTTTATCAAATGCTTTTTCTGCATCTATTGAGATAATCATGTGGCGTTTTTTTAATTCTGTTGATATGGTGTATTACATTAACAATTTTAAGCTATTAAATATCCTCTTTGTCTTTCTTCCATATTTTCCACCTTATTATACTGGTTATGCTTTATTATAGTCTGTGTCCCGTCATTAATATATGAGCGTAATAAAGGTAGAGACTGCATCTTACAATAGATTCTTGGCTTTCAGGAGGGAGATCTTTGTGGATCTTGGAATATGTGAATCCTAGCCCTACCCCCCATGCAAAATGCCACTGGGGGAAAAGGAGAGAAAAACTAAATTGGGTTGAGGTGCGTATTCTGGGTAGTCACTGGGGCTCAATCACCAGGGAAGTGATTTTTTCTTACATTCCAGTCTTCAAACAAGTAATTCAAACTCGTGCCTCAGCAAAATGACAAACCATAGACCTTCAGGGTCACACCTGAATAGCTAAATTTCCAACGCTATATTCTCCAGGGCCATAGACCACAGGTGTTCATCCCTACAGTACCTGGCATGTCATGGAGGACAAAAACTGTTTCTTCACTTTATTGGGATGTGTACCCTGTGTTAAGCACTGGGTTAGGTTCCGAGGCTACTGAAACGCATGAAATATGGTTCTTGCCTCAAGGATCCCAGAATCCGTGGTGGCGGAGCGACAATTAGAATACAGGGGAAAGTTCTATGGTGATGTGAGCACAGGGGAGGGGAGAGGAGAAGCCTTCCTGTAGCAAGTGAGGTCTGAGCCTCTCCTCACCTCCACAGCCATCTCCTGGTCCAAGTCACCATCCTCTCTCTCCTGGAATAATGCAGGGGCCTTCTAACTGATCACCCTGATTTCCCCTTGCTACCCAGCCATCCATCTTCAGTAGAACATCCAGAGTGAGCCTTTAAAAGCTTAAGTCTTCTTATATTAATATTTCTCTTCTACTCACAGCCCACACTGACTTCCCATCTTTCCAGAGTTCAAGCCCAGGTTATTCCACAGCTCACAAGTTCCTACCTGATCTGGTCTTCTCCTGGGTCTCTGACCTCTTTCACAGTTTCACTTTTGATAAGACCACACATCTCCACCTGGGCCTTTGCATTCATGGTTTCCTCTACCTGGAATGCTCTTCCCCGGGTACCACTCCCTCACGCGCTTCAGGCCTCCGTGCAAAGCTCTTGTGAACAAGGCCTTCTCTGACTTCTCTACATAAACCAAAGGACTCTTTCCTTCCCACCAGAATCTGCTTTGTCTCTGTACTCCTCATTTATTTGCTTGTTTATGGCCTTTCCTGGCTAGAATGTAAGTCCCATGAAGGCAGAGACATTTTTGCCCATTTTTGTTCATTGCTCTTGCTCATTGCCCGGCATGCTTCCTGGCGCACAGTAGGTACTCCTTAAATATTTGATGACCAGACTGATGCACTGCCATTCTGGAGGGTGAGCAGGAGTGACCCAGGCAGAGGAGGTGGTGGGGTGTGAGGCGGACAGGGTGCTCATTGACATGATGGTTTGTTTTCCCCACGTGGAAGGTTTGGGCTTCAGATCAGCCAGTTGCTGATGCCCATTTCCATCCCATCATCTCTGAAATAGCATGAAAAAATGGCAGTTTTGGAGTCTAGAGTGGACCGAGGGTTTATGTGAAGGACACTGACAGCGTTTAGCAATCTGAGGGGGAGGCATGCCTGCAGCCACCAGAACTCATGACCAGGTAGTAAAGATGGTTCCTGAGACCACAGCCAAATCACAGATGCCACCCACTACTAGTTCTCCCATCTCGAGAACCACCTTTGCACTAAACCTGTTAGGCGGGGACCAAATCTGCAGGTGGCAGATACAGGCCAGGAGGGCTGTTTCTAGGGGTGGAGAAGGCGGGGGTTATGGGGGTGGGGGAGGGACTGCAGGAAAACACGGCTCACAACCACAAAGAACTTGAGGTTTTGAGACACACACACCTGTGGAGCTGCAACTCTAAGAACACCTGTCAATCATGTACATCAATCATCTGGTAACACCCCACCCCTCCCGTAAGCCAAGCCTGCCCCAGATCAGGCCAATAAAAGGAAACCACCTGGCAGTCCTCAACCTCTGTCTCCACTCCTGAAGACTGACCCGTTCCTCTCTGGAACTTACTCTCACTTTGTATAGCTCCTTTCCTTTCTGCAGTAAAAGCTGTTTGTGTGGAACTGCTTCCTGTCTGTGGTCACTCGGTCACACTGGCCCTGCTTGTGAATTTTCCAAGGAAGGAGCCAAAGAACCAGGACAACAGTCCACCAGGAGGCCCTACCTGACCAGAGCTCAAAGTTAATCAGAAGCTCCCTAGCAGAATGTATTGTTAACTGTTTTTTACTGAGTGCTTCTCTTGGGCCATGCTCAGTGCCGGGAGCTTTACAAAGTTCTCTCTTTTAATCCTCTGAGACAGGTACTGTTGTTACCTCCCTTTTACAGATGAAAAACAGGAGCTCAAAAAAGTTTATCATTTACCTAGGGCCATGTGGCTGGTAAGTAGCTAAGCTAGTAAGTATTAATTTCAGTCTGATAGAGTCTAAAACCTATGTGGTTGGCCCCATTGAATATCCCCAGATCAGCCACCTGCAACGGATGTATTATTTCTGAGGGTAAGAACACAGCCTGGAGGCTTCTCTGCTTTTGGAAATAAGGTTTGGGATGTTCCAGAAACTGCAGGTGCGTTTCCTCCCAGCTTTGATAGGACAAGGGCGGAAGGACCGTGCAGGCTTGGACACTGTTCTAACGGAATTAGTTATAATTTCACATACGCTGTTTTCAAAACTCAATTAGGGAAGTCATTAAGAGTGCCAAGGACAGGGCAGATTAAGAAGGCATTACTACTTAGGATAAATACACTCTTGCTTAGGAAATGTATCTTCTGTGAAATTCTGGGAGTCCAGTTCCATAAGCTTTATTGAAGGGAGCCCAGTGTACGTTGGGGAGAGAGTTTGGAGTAGCCAAGTTCCCTGGGAAGGGGCAGGAAGTGTGTATTAAAGCGTGTTGGTGATTCCTGTAGAGCATTACGGGGTTAGATAGGAGGATGTGAGCTTCAGAAACAGAAATGCAGACCACACGTTGAGGGTTTTGCAGAGGGTTTACAGAGGTCGTTTGCAGTTCAGGTGATAATGAGATTCTTCCTTTTGGGGAGCTTGGGCTGGGGCTCAGCCCAGAGAGTCTGTTCTTGGGTTAAGGAACCAGGTCTTTTCAGAAGCGGCACTGGGGCAGCTTCTGAGTTACACTGTGGCAGTGTTGTGACACCCCCAGATTATGTCAAGGGACAGTGTCTTGACACCCCTAGATTACATCCTAGGCGGTGCTGCGAGACCTCGTGGTTTTCAGCACACTGCGAAGCGTAGTGGAAAGAGCTGTGACGTTTGACATTGGAGAAACCATTCACGGCAGCTGGTCCGGCTGAGGCCTCGTGTGAGTTCCTTGACATATATGGTCTTACGCTAACACCTACCTCAGGGGTGGTCCTTGGGTCCCGCTGGTGGCTGAAGGGAGCCTTAGGGAGTATCGGGAAGGTCAGGACACTGTCGCGCCTTTAAAGCCGAGGAATCGCCTCTGAGCCTCTTCAATGACGGGAAGATGCTCAGGATTGTCATGAGCCAACTGGAGTGTTTGTGGCCTGTGAAGCCACTTGCCAGCAAGCTCAACAGAGGGAGTGGGAATGTGAAGAGAAACATGGTATTTTGCTCTCTGTTTTAGCTTCTTAATCTTCTCTCTTGCGCTGGGGCCGTCCCGACCAGTTACAGAAATTTCAAGGTGAGTCCGGCCAGCTCAGGCTCATTAGCTTTAGCAAGCAACCTGTTTTCTGGGGTGAACTGGGGTGTGTGTGTGTGTGTGTGTGTGTGTGTGTGGTGTGTAGAAGGCCGTTGGGAGGACTCAGGCCCATGGGATTCTGCACGACCTCCACATGGCATGAGCGCCCACAACGGGGAGCTCTGTCTTCATTCTGTGCAGCATGGGGTGACAACCCCCCACCTTCATCCCCCAGCCCGGGCTGTCCACTCTCCCGGCTCATCTTTACCTTCTCCTTCATTTAGACTTGAGTTTGCTTCCTCCACTCAACGTCTCAGTTAAGTCCCCCGTACGTGAGTTTCCCTGACCCATTCGTGTCTGTTAACTCTCAAAGAAAGCTTGTCTGACACACCGTGAATACTGCCTAACGGCCGCCTGATGTTCAGAAGTGCATTCTAGGAAGGGCTTTGTGGAGACAAGGCCTCACTCCGTGGGACAGCGCCACAGGTGGCCACAGCAGGAAGGCCAGGTGCGTGGTGTCTCTCCTGGCCGTGGAGAGCGAGGTCTGGCTGGAGGAGCCACGGGCACAGGAGGGGGAGAGGGCGGTGGGAGCCGTGGGAGGCGACTGGAGAAAACGCAATTGTGCGGGAGACGTCGGACTCTGCGTATGTATCACAAGCTAATTAGGAGAACAGATTAAGCTGCTTTGGTGTCAAAATAGCTGTGGGGAAAACAACCTTAATAGCAGGTTGCAGATGAAAGAAAATGAAATGGGAGAGAAGTGAGGAGCATTTTAAAAGAAAACAATCAGGCTAGAGGGAACGGGGAGAGGAGAAATCAGTGCATTGAAAAAATTAAAGAAGTTGGCATGGGCGGCACATGCAGGCCTGACAAATGACGGGGTGGGGAGAATCTAGCCCCACAGTTCCTTCAGCCTCAGAATTGCCTTGTTCAAAGCCCCCCAGCTCCTAGGGGACAGGAGAGGGGAGGTGGGAAGCAACTCTGGGTGGTCACCCAAAATCATCAGCTTCAGAAGGGGCTGGTGTGCTCTGTCCCTGCTCAGTCTCAGCTGGCCAATGCCCGGGGTTCTGCCCTCTGCTTCCCTCTTCCCATTCCTGCCAGTGAGACCCCAGCTCATCCCATCCCTCTCATGAATCACCACCCCTTAGTGGATGGCTCCGAAATCCAGGTGTATGGCCCAGGTGGGCCCCCTGAGTTCGTTAGCTGCTGCACACCCCACTCTTCACCATCTCACCTACACGTTGAGAAGGAGGAACTCATCCCTCTCCCCATGTGCTCAACACACGATTCTCCTCCAACCTGCCCCATCTCAGCACGTGGTACCACCCTCCACCCAGTTGCCTGGGCCAGAAAACTGGGAATCTTTCTTGACTCTTTTTCCTCCACACACCCGTGAGTCGGTCACTGCGTTCTGTTGCCTCTGCTGTCTACACACAGCTCAGCACTTCTCTTCCCCTCACTGCGGCTGTCTTGGTCATCACCGGTACAACTGCAGTAGCCCAAAGAGTTGTTCTGCTCAATTCTTCCCACCCTCTAATCCATTCTCCACACAGCAGCCTGAGCACTCCTTCCAGAACAAATCTAATCACGTCACTTTCCTTCCTAAAACCCTTCAATATTTCTTTGCTTTTCTGGTTATCTATTGCTACCCCCCAAAAACTTAGTGGCTTAAAATGACCATTTTATGATACCTTATAATTTGCAGGTCAAGAATTCAGGGAGGGCTCAGCTGGGTGATTATTCTGTTCATAGGACATCACCAGGTCAGTTGTGTTACTCAGCTTGTGGTGGGCTTCACTCACACACGCAGCACTTTGGTGGGAAGGGCTGCAAGGCTAGGCTCTGCTGGGACTGTCAGCTAGAGCACCCACACGTGGCCCTTCTAGCATGGTGGTCTGAGCGTAGTAGGTCTGTTTTACACGGTGGCTCATGGCTGCAAGCGCGAGAGCTCCAGAGAACAAAGTGGAAGCTCCGTGGTATTTTATGGCCTGGCCTTGGAAGTCACGCTGTGCTCTGTGGGCTGAAGCAGTTATGAGCCTGCCAAGCTTCGAGAGGGGACATAGACCCCACCTCTCAGTGGGAGGAGTGTCAAGGAATTTGCAGCCATGTCTTCCAGCCACCATCAGGGTGAAGGGTGGCCTCTGCAGTGTGGGAGCTGTGGCCTTCCTGGGCTGGCCCTGCGGATCCCCTCCCTGCTCGACATCCCCAAACTCATTGCCTTTTGGGCTCCAAGGCCTCAGCCACCCTTAGCAACTTACAATTCTTTGAGGAGTCTGAATTCTCTTGCACTGTTCGGTTCCACTCTCTGTTTAGAATGAACTTCTTACCCCTTCTTCATCTAACAAACTTCTATTTCCATTCAAGTCTTGGCTTAAGTGCTATGTCCCACAGGAAAGCCTTCTGTGCATCCGTTAGTCTAGGTTTGGAGGCTTCCCATGTGGTCAAATAATACTTGTTACACGGTCTCGTAATTGTTTAATAGCTCACAACTCTCACTAAACTGAAAGTTGCTAGAGGACAACACTATGTCTTATTCATCTTTTTATCCTCAGGACCTAACACAAGACTTGGCCCATATTAATTGCTCAAAAGATATTCTTTGAATCCTTTACCTTCTCTGCATGTCAGCTTCCTCAGTTATAAATTGGGCCAGTTAGTTAACATTGGAGATGGCAAATAGGTTTATCCTATGTGCCATTGTCTTACTCAATTGCTTCCTCAGCATAGAATTGAAAAGGATTCTGAAGTTATGACCAGTTTCAGCAAGAAAGAAGATCGTGATCCATTGGTGATGTCTGCCATGGGCACAGCAGGGGGAAGAGGCAGCATGCATGCTGTGCATTTGACCTACCTAGATTAGGTCACCTCCAGGGCTTCTCCAGCCTTAAATGTCCACAGTACTGTATATGACACAACTACCTGGAATCCCAGGCTGTAAGGGCTGGATATTTCCCCTGGGATCACTCAGTCCAATATCTTCATTGCATGGATGAGAAAACTGAGACTCGGGGAAATTGATTCACTTGATGTCAGAACTGAGTCCAGGGTCAGATCTAATATAATGAATTAATTTGCACTCATGTAAGCAGGGCAGGAATAGAGGATTGTTATATAAGGTAATAGATGCAAACACCGGCTCAATATTAATTTCCTCCCTTGTCTACTCTGAGGTTTCAGACGACTTGGCAATAGAATGAACTGGGTTTGAATCCTGGGCATAGCCACTTACCAGCCGTGTGTTCTTGAGAAGATTACTTGACTTTTCTAAGTTTCAGTTTCCCTTTCTGTAAAGTATGGGTGATTTTTATCGTCTAAGTGAGGTAATGTAGGGAGAGCACTTTTCACTTATTTCTGGAACATCGTGAGGACTCAGCTGTTACCCGTCAATAGCAGCGGTGTCAGTGTTATGACCACCTCTGTTACCGTCACTAAGCTTTCACCTGGATTACTCCCTGGAGCTGGCATCGAGGTCCGGGCAGCAGGGGTTGCAAGGCAGGGGGCACGGGATACCCAAACTCTCGGGGGTGACTTGATACTTTGTTAAGGACAAATTGAAGAGTCCTATTTTCCCCACCCAGAAGGCTTTGAGACTGAATCCAGTGACAAACTGCGGCTCGCTCCTGGGAAATGTTTCTAGACCACTATCAGAGCGGCCACATTTTCAATCAGGATTTCTATAAAGGAGAAAGGACAGCTCATCTAACAGGCCAGACACTTGATCAGATCTGAACAGTTTTGTCTTGGGGAAAGAGAGGGAAGAAGTGGTAAAATCAATGGAAAACAACTGACTTCACACACACACACACACACACACCCCCCAATGAGGGGAAGGGATTGGCGTCTCCCATAGTTTGGGGTTTGTCACTAAAAGCTGAATAGTAATGAATCAAGGTGAGCTGATTATGAAGTTTAAAAAGTAAAGTTCTCTGGGAAAGATCAGTAGCGGGTGATTGTCGCAGAGTCCTGGCACCGCAGCGGGGGCCTGGGGAGCAGCAGGGCGCGGTCAGGCGTTAATCTGATTTGAGGAGGGCTGATGTGAGAAGCTCTCCAGGCAGCAATGACAAATGCACTTCTAATCATCCACATATTAAATTTAGTATCGAGGAGAGGGGCACTTCTCTCTCTTCAATTTCATAGGAATGTGATTAACATGGATATGAAAAAAGTTAAACAGAATTTGATTTGAACTTCAGAGTCCGTTTCAGAGTGAAAATTAAGATGTATTTGTAGGGTTTTCGTGGGTAAGTGTCCAGGGACTCTAAATTGTGATTGAACCAATTCCATCTTGTACTTTTCCTCCCTCTCCTCCCGCTTTCCTGGAGGTGTCAGTCTGCTAAGATTTGAGCAAAAGGAGGAAAGAGCCAACCCGGGTGGGCGCAAGGAGGATGCCACCCTGGGCAGGGAGGAAGCTCCTTTGGCAAAACAGTAGCGTGAAGGGTTTCGGGCTGGCTGTAGACAGGAGAAATGAACCTCCTGGTTGGCCATGAACCCTTTGTCAGCACAAGGTTGGGGCTGTCTGGGTTTGGAACAGGAGAGCTGGACACACATGAGAAGGAAGAACTCTCCAAAAACGCATAAATGTGTTGGTCAGAGTTGGCTTAGTGCTGCCGGGTAACAGGCTGCCGCCTGTCGACAGTTGTCGGAAGAGACAACCGCCAACCTTCTTCCTCTAGTCACTCCCCTCACTGCCCGGTTAAAGGTGCTGGATTCGAAGACTGAGAACGTGAATGGTTATCCATGGACAGCTGTACCTGGAAAGGTCTCTTCTCTCCTAAGAGTCTCTCAATTTTAATAATTTTGGGGCACAGTGAAGGATAAAAGGGGAGAAGAAATCGAGGGCTCCTCTGGTTTTGACAATAAAGGCACCTGCAGCTCTCCTGACTTGTGTCTTGAAAACTTACTTTTTATAAAGAGGTGCTTTTTTGGAGTGTGCTTGCAAATGCATCTCCTTCTTTAGGGAGGGGCCTTTACACGCTCTACCTTTCGTCAGTAATTTAAGAAGCGCAGACCACTGGTCTGGCTAAACATTAGAAAACAGGGAAATTAAAGAGATGTGTTTAATTGGGAAATTGACCCAGAGCCTGATTCAGCTTCATCCTGCAGGCCGGACGGGGTCGGGCTGACGTCAGTGGCAGTCTGGCTGCCTCGGGAGCTGGGGACAGAGCTCGCTTGATTAAGATGTTTCCTGGGAAATGAAATTAAGCCTAATGATTTTCTATGGAAGGGACTGCTAATTGGGGAGGTGATGCTGCCTAATTGGGACATCTGCAGGTAATTAAAGGCTCCTGCCCTGCTCTGACTCTGGGAGGTTAAGACAATGTGAGTGATGTGCAGACTCTGTCCCTTGGCCCTCTGTCCCGGGCCACTCAGCTGGGCCACCTTTCTCCTCCACGTCAAATGGGCTCAGAGCAATGTCTTCCACGGACCCTCGGAAGCCTGGGTGAGTTTAGGTCTCGCAGTGAAGCTGCCGCCGGGGAGTCTGAGCTCCCTGGAAAGGGGAGGAAAAGTCAATGGGTTACGTGCAGTGTTCGTGAGGTGCCCCAGGTTTTGGTCTTGATGCCCAGAGCCGAGAGGCCTCCCTGTCATGACTCTGGCTGAATGGGACTTAAGATGGAAGACGTCACCTTCCGCAGAGACAGGCAGCCTGCCCACGTGGGAAGGGAGCCCTGGTAGAAAATACAATCAGCAATTGGGAAATATGATTTCTAGTTCCAAATTCACTGCCAACTGGCACTGTGGCTTATCTTGTTAAGCCTCAATTTTCTCAACTGTAAAATGGGAATGATTCTACCTAATTGTGGGCTGTGCCAAGATCCTTTCACTCTAGGCGCTGGGTGAGGGACTGGGGAAGGGTGAGATGTTGACCTGTGTTCTAAGGAGCCCAGGCGAGTGAGAAGGCAGACCTGTAAACCGACAGCTGCCATTCGGTGTTGCAGGCCCTGCCGGACAACGGAGGGACAGGTCAGTTATCAGAGATCAGAGAAGGCTTCAAAGAGAAGGGGACGCTGAAGTGAGCTTTTTGAGGGACGTTTATGACTGGGTAGGGCAGTGGGAGAAAGCATGCCAGGCAGCGGCACAGACACGCAAAGGCCGTGGCGCATTCTGGGGATTGGCACTGGCGGTGCATTTCTGTTGGGTGGGGAAGTGGGGAGGAAACCACACAGTGGAGGTCACAGGAGGTCGCAGCAGACGGATCACAAAGGGCCATGCATGTGACTGCCGGTGGCTTCCTTGGACTTTCTCCAGTAGACAGTGGGTGGGTGCTGAAGTGTTCAGTGTGGGAGTGACAGGTCACAGCGGGGTTGGGAAACGCCACCGACAGAGGTGAGCCTCTAGTCTGGGAGCTCAAAGGGGCAAGGCCGGAGGCAGGGAGACCACTGCGACAGTCCGGAAGACGGGAGGTTTGTCCCTAAATTCAGGCAAGGGCAGCGGAAACCGAGAAGAGGAAAGAATGTGAGTTTGTACCAGGATTGCTTTGCTGGTGTTTGTACTTTCGCGTGTCTGAGAGCTCTGCTCATGACAGCCGCTGCTTCCTCACAGCCAAAGGCTGCTTTGTTCGCATTTCTTCACCTGCTCGAACCCCTCGTTCTGCAGACAGAGGCTCCCCGGGAACCGTTCTCCAAAGGAAACTTTGGGAAGGCCTGGGACTCCCACCCAGGGCCCTCGGATAGGAGCAATGAGAAAGGACAAGAATCTGGGGCCTCCAGCTCCCCAGGGGACTTAGGAAGGAGAGCTCTGGCGAGAGGCAGGAACCGGCCCAGGCTTGAGTTTCAATGGTTTTGAAAAAACACGAGATTGAAAAGCAGCCCAGATGGGAGGCACAAAGGTGAGCTGGAGCCGCGGGTAATTGCAGGGCTCGCTGGGACTGCGTCTCTTGTTCGCTCCTTTGATGCTGGCAGTCTGGGTAATAGGCACGGCCTTCATCCCACAACAGATGAGGTGGGGTCCCATTTCCAGTTTTTTTGAAAGGCTGCTCCCAAGAGTTGGGTCACCTTAGAGGCTCGGTACCAGCTGATGGTGCCAGTGCAGACTCTTGGGACTGAAACTCTTACCTTCTAACCCCATCAAAAAGCGTCTTCAGTGTGGCAGGTTTTTGAAGTGTTCAGCTGCGCTTCCCTAGCGAGTGCAGCGGGAGCAGCTCCTGTGCAGGGGAGCGGTCCCTCCTCCTCACTCTCACAGCACGGCTGCACCAGCCCTCGGGAGGCCTTAGGCCGAGCTGGGAGCGTGTGTGTCCCTGGGGAGAGGACTGCTTGGTGCACTTTCAGAATTTTCATCCCAACGTGCAAGTTCAGTTCCCTTCAACTCGTTTTGCTTCCTTTCGAAGTCCTTAGTTCGAACCGGATTGGAACAGGGTGTGAGGGGCCTTTTCCTCTTTGGAAACCACAGGTTGACCTGCCTTTTCCCTCCGGCCTCTTGAGGGCAGGAGCCTGTGTTTTCTCCGCGTTTCTGGGCAGAGTGAAGCACCTGGAAGTTCTTTAGGACAAATTTTACCATCGACCACGTGGGGCTGATTTCACCCGAGGTGCGTAGGAGTCTTACTACCCTGGTACATCCTTGCTGGGTAAATGAATCAGTTTACTTTATTTCAGGAAAGTGTTTCCCAAAAGGGAAAAATAGAGACTGTGCTATAAAGTCTGTGCCCAAACATCTTCTCTGACACTTAGAAAGAGCTGTCTTGCACCAGTCCCTTCCCACTGTGCTTAGGGTAAGATCCAAGCCCCTGGCCATGACCCACACGGTCTGCCAGGACCCTGGCTCTGTGGCCTTGTCTTGCTCTGCTGTCCCTCTGTGACTCTGTTTCAGCTGCACTAACCACTAACCACTTGTCCTCGTCCCACCCCAGGGACACAGCACAGACGGTTCCTTTGACTGGGATGCTCTTTTCCTCCCTGTCCAGCTAATTCTAAATCGTCCCTTAGCTGGCCCTAGGGAGGCTTCTCTTACCCCTAATTCATCAAACTCTTACATCTCTTATTAAAACTCACCCTTCCATATTTCCATGTGAGATTATTGGCTGAGCCATTCTTTCCCTCTGGACTCTAAGCACCCAGGGCAGGCACCTTGCCCGTCTGAGTCTCCACTAAATTCTAGTGCCCGGCACAGTGCCTGGCACGTAGCAGGTGCTTAGCAAATATCCTTGAGGAAATGAATGACTGATGGGGACTCTTAGTCCAGTGTGGCAGCCAGGGTGGGCAGGGCTGGGCAATGCTGCAGTGCAGACAAGCCTACATCTGGCCCATCCCAGGAACAGTGATGGCCACAATGCTTCTAGAACTCTCCTGCTTCTACACTATAGGGGTCATCAGAGTAGAGCAAAGAGGCTGATGCCACGTCTTGAGTCTTCTGAGTCAGAAAAGTTCTGCTTTTGCCTCTCCCATTTTCTTGGAGTCCTGGAAGTTCTCTTGGTGTTTTTTTCTGTCCCTGCAGGGTTGGGTGGTCTGATGGGCGGGGAGCCAGGTAGGGAGGGAGGAGGGAGGAACTTGTTTGGCCAGACTGGAGGCTGGCAGAGCAGTTTTCTTAGCAGGGTGTCTGTTGATGAAATACCTAGAGCCAGCTGCGAGAGGTTATTAATCTCAATTAAACTTGATTATGACAGGATTGGATTTGGGCTGAGACTGTCGAAGTCAAGCCTGGCCCAGGTGACAGTCTGCTCAAAGGCAGGATCACATCACACAGGCTGGTGTACATCAGGGTACAGGAGAGCCTCTGGCACCCCCGGGAAAGAGGGGCGATGCTGTGGATATTGAGGTCCCCAGCCCTAGGGGGCTTCACAGATTATAGGGGTCTAACTGCTGTTGGCATCTTGGAGAGACGTGATGTTCATTATGAGGAGATTATTAATCATCACAATTATGAAATTATTACCTTGGAAAAGTGGCCACTTTTATTATCTTCCCAGTGAGGATGTATTGAGAGAGAACTTGGTCTTCATCGTGAAACCAGGGGAGCAAGCTGGCACCAGGAGCTTCCCGGGTCCTGCCAAGGGCCAGGTGGATTCCTGAACAGCCAGTATTGGCCTTGTCGGGGGCTGTGCAGGTTTCCAGCTGTTGAAAATCATGGCTCAGCCTGTTGTTGTCACAGGGAACAATGAGAGGGTCATTAGCATGTGGGCCAGACAGGCTGGGACAACGGTGAAGCTATTAGTAGTAGCCTGGACGCAGAACCGCAGAGGGCCAGGGAGCCATTGGCTGCTGAGGTCTGGAGAAACGAGAACAGACGAATCCCTGCCTTTGTCCACAGCAGGTGCCTGGAAGCACAGGTGAACATCAAATGGGTAGAAGGTGAACAGTAGACTTCTGTGTTACCAGGGAGCCTGTTTTCAGAGAACTGGAAATAATAACAAATCCCTTAAGACATTTCACTATTTAAACATAATCTTAAATAATGTGGTAATGTGTTGTGTGTTGTTTTAAAAAATAAAATTTGCTTTTATCAAAGTCATATATGCTCGTATATTAAAAAGCCCATAATGAGAAATAGTCACGTGCCCTGCCCCTCAGCCGTTTTCAGTTCTGTCCCTGAAGTCAGCCACTCTCAACACTGTTCATAATTCTTTGGGCATTTGCCTCCATATTTGCGAGTACTATGCTGATACAGCTATCTCTCGAGTCACTCATTTTGGACATTATTGAATTCTCGCTAGGGCAGGGGTGGGTTTAAGATGCTCGCACACGCCCTCCTACCCACTTTCCACCCCTCACTGCCACTGTCTCATTTTCCTGTAAAATGAAATAATGTATTTTGGTTGAATTAGAAGCCTACGGTTATATTATTACTATGTAAATGTAGTACACTATTAAGCCAAATAAAGTACTAGAGTTATTTTCTTTTGGGGGGAATTTTTATTTTGTTTTTCCTAGAGTTAGTCTTGTTCTATTTTTTCACTCCAAGAGTTTTCTTTTTACATACCTTATATTTTTTATTAGAGATTGTCACACTTTTATAAAAAAAATTTTTTTGAAATACACATTCTATCAATTCTGTATTGTTTGCTTCCTAGAGTCCTCCTCCCTGGAAATTTTCATCTTCCTGCTTCTGCTTTGGACTGATTGTTCTCTAAGGCCTGCAAGCATAACATCACTTGGGAATACTGTAGCTTTTCTGCTTTAGAGTCTCTGCTTTTGAGTTCTTTCAAGTTTGAAATGTATCAAGTTTCACACAAATGGTAGTTTAGCTGGTTATAAAATCTCAGGTTTAAAAACTCATTTGAAAGCAGTGCTTCATTGTCTTCTGCATCCCATGTTCAGTTCTCTCCCTTTGGTCTCTCTTTTAGGAAAGAGGAAGCTAGGGAAAAACTACTTTCAGGGTAAACTCTTTGTCATCCAAATATTCCATTGAATTTTTCTTTGGGCTATCATTTTAAATTTTAGAGTTCTTTCTTGACCTTTTTTTTTTTTCCTTAAAAAAGATAGAATGCTGCTCTTGTTTTTTGGATATCACAGCTTATTTTTCTAATTAAAAATTAAGACATTTACTTCTCTTTATTATATTCTCATTTTCCCTGTTTTTTTCCTTTATTTCTGTTTTGTTCTGTCTTTCATGTTGGAAGAACTACTCAAATGTTAAGTGATCCTTTGTTGGCTGTTAATATTTGACAGTATGGTTCTAAAAAGCTTTTGGTGGGTACTTGTGTATATGTGTGTGCAAGGAGAACCTGGTCAATTAGTAGGCTTCCCTGTAGTAATACCAGGTGAATATAAGAATCTGGCCATTTTTTCTCTGGATAAAAGTCATCTTGTCTCCAGCCTAGGAGGAGAATGACTCATTTCTAACTTTCTGGGAACAGGGTGGAGGAATGGGGACATGCAGACATTAAGTTAACCTCCTTTATCTCTAATATGCCTGGTTTTTTGAGTCCAGAGCCTCTCTGGTCTGATTTCTCCAGAGAATAAACCTTTGGTTTCCTTGAGGATGAGGTGGGTGGAATTCATCGCCTGGCTGTGTGGCGGCAGGGAGGAAATCTTGGGGCATGACAGTGTTGAATACCAACTTTCAGTTAAGTCCACCTCTTTTTAGCTTGGTGCCTCACATTCCCACGTTCTGCTTTTTGTTGCATCTAGAACTTTAAGTCCTGATCCTTTCTGGGGCTCTGTGGGTAGAGATTGGAGAGGGAAGAATTAGCTTATTTATTATAACTATCTCCATTCTGGGCACATCGGTGGTAGCTTTCTCTGCCCTGGTATGTAAGTTGCCAATCCTTCATTTTCTGTCTTCCTCAAGTTTGTAGATTATTTATTTATTTACTGATTGATTGATTGAATGATAGGGTCTCACTCTGTCACCCAGGCTGGAGCACAGTGGTGTGATCATAGTTCACTACAGCCTCGAACTACTGGGCTCAAGCGATCCTCCTGCCTCGGCCTCCTGAGTAGCGTGCACCACCATGCCCAACTCAGTTTGTGGAAATTTTTCATTCACTATTATCTCCTTTCCCATTCTCTTTTCTCTTGGGTGGTTATACTTAAAAAAAATCCTTTAATATTATTTTAGTGGTGTTTTCCGAGGGGAAAAGAGATAAATGCTTTGGTCAATTAGTCATATTTACCTGGAAGTCTCATATGTTTATACTTTTGTTCTTTTCAAAATTGCACACGTAGTTGATGGGCTTAAATCCAGTGAGTACTATTGGAACTAAAGATGTACTGCTTTTGGCTCACCCCATACAGGTCATCTTTTTCTAAACTGTACAATATTTGTATGCTGTTTTTCCTCTAGTAACGGGCCTTTGGTTTTATCTCCCCATAATCTAATATTCAAGTATTCATAAAAATAGGAAACCACACACAAATGCAGCAAAGCTAACCAAACCGAATCATTGTTTGGGAAGCGAGGCCGCTTGGTGATAGCTTGACGTGCTTGTCCGTCAGCTGGGAAAGTCCACCTTTGCAGTACAGGGGACAGCGTAGAGGTGACAACATGTAAGCCACGAAAGTCATAGACATGGACATGAAGGGCTGTTGGTGGATACAGAGTTTAAAAATGAGGTTGCTGGTCGTGCCTCTCTCCGGCTGCCTTCCCCTCCGGGGTGTCCCCAGGGTTCCGCACCCTCTGGGGTGAGCTCCTTCCATCCTGCAGCACCCGGCCCAGACAGTTCCTCTCCTGGAGCCCTTCCCTCTCTGCCCTGCGCAGGGCTGCTTGCCCTCACAGACTTTGCTCTTGCTTCTTTCCAAATCCTCGTGGTGGTTTCTAAATGGCCTTCTGTGAACCGCTGCTGAGCTGTGATGAAATTTCACTGAACTTTAGAAAAATGAGAAAAATGAAGAAATGCAAATATTGCATGTGCATGTGCATTGTGGGAACACACATGGTGGGAAGTTCAAAATCCCTTTTCTTGGTGAAGAGTGACCTTTCTTAGGAAGCTGTCCTCCATTCTTATATGTAAATAATGGTGAAATGTCTTTTATGAAATACTCATGAGAGTAAATCATAGCCAAACAAATGTTTACTTGGCAAAATAACAGGTTGTACACATCAGAAACCAAGCTCTGAATTAGGGGGCTGGACTGTCACCTGGAGCAGTCATCCCAAAAAGCCACCTATGGACTTGGCTATATCCTGTCCCCTTAGGTTTTGCCTTTCTTACAGCAAATATCTCTGTCATGAATTTCCTTTCCTGTACTGAGTGTGTAGGGTCCTTAAAAGACAATAAATATACCCCTGGTATTTAATGGATGAACTGGTCACATTGCCTGGGCGCGGGTCAGGTGTAGGGTTTGCTTTCAAGGGGTGGATATTGCGAGTGTGGGACTTGGGTCCTGGTGTTGACACCATTGTTGCCTGCTCCGTGCTGAGGTTTTTTTCCTGCCTTCCCACCCCTCCTGCAGCTTTCCTACGGTGGCACGTCTAAGCTTGGCAGCATCACAGGGACCAAAAAATTCTTCCAGTGCTTCCCTCTCCTTCCTTCTCTGTGCAGCACACATCCTTCCCTCGCCTCTCACACTGAGCCGTGAGCCCCTCAAGGGACCCTATTTAATTCGTCACTACATCTTCACTCTCTTCTGGCCACTGGCCCAGTGCCTAGAACACAGTAGATGCTCAGTCAACGTCTGCAGAATGAATAGTAAAGAATCATGCCTGAAAATTTCATAGTACATATAATTTGCAAATACCTCCATTCTTTAGTTATTTACTGAAAACAAACAAACGAGCATTGACAACTTTGTAGATCACAGATCTTAAGGAATTCATGGATTGCCTTCTTTAAGAATTTGTGAACCTCTTAACATTATGTGAACAATCTTGTGAATGTTTGGTGAATGTGTGTTTTTCTTGAAGAGTTTTCATAGCTATACCTTTAAAAGGTTAAGAACCAGCCCAGCAAACAAGGCTTGGAGATGTGCACAAATACACCTCAATGTACATGCTAAGATGGGAAGTGCTGTGTCAATACAAGGAATTATTATTATTGTCTTCAGGAGTCCTCTGCTTTGGAATGGCCAACCTCCTGGCTTGACCACATTCTCTTGTTGCCATCCTTTCTTGGAATATGCCGTAGCTTTTGGGTCCAGGATTTTATTACTGGAAACTAACCCTCGAATCTTAGAGTCCCTGAGCCTGGCACATGAACCCGAAGCTCTCGGTGACTTAAACAGATTTTTAAGTTAATAACTAACTGGATCGGATAGAGTGTTTTGTTTCACAAACATGATCATAATTTGCTCTTATTTACTTTCAAATCATAAATGATTATTCAGTAGTTTTTTTCCTCCTTTTTAAACAGGCTCTTGGAAACATTGCTTTAATGAAATATAGAACTTAAAAGCAGCTGTGGTGTTGGTATGTAATGATTGAAGTGTAATTAAGAGTGGCAATTATTCCCAATTAGGCATTTGGAATGCCAAAGCAGGAACCCAATCAACTCAGCACGCCAGGGAGGGTCAGGCCTGAGACGGGGCCAGGGTGGGGAGGGGTTGACTCAGGGACCCCAGGTTCCCAAGGTTTGGCCATGGGCTGTGGCATCTGGGGACTGATTGGTCACGTGTGGCGGGATTGCAGAGGGAAGGCCCCGAGGTCTCAGGTTTAGGGAGGGAAGAAAGTCCTGCTCAAGGGAGGATGACTTTCAGGGCTGTTTCCCTGGGCTTCTGAGCCTTGTTTACTCGACAGCAGACAGACACCCTGGAAGAACTTCTTCCCTTTATGGAAATGTAACTTGAGGACGTATCAGGGGCCAGAACCGCCTTCCCTATGTCCTGCAGGGCCCATGACCTGCTGTAATCTCCAGGCCACCAGCCTTCCCCGTCGCTGTAATCTTATGCTGCCTCCCCCGTGACTGCACTAGAAACCTTTACTGTCCCCACCTTCCTTTCACAGTCACATGACCGGGGTTCAGTGGTCCCATGGCCCTGCCACCAGCTCACAGATGTGCCCAACCTAGGACTCGATGCTGTGGAAGGAACGTGGACAGCAGTGGGTGACGGCTGCGTCCTTTGGCCTGTTAGGAAGTCCTCCCGAAGGTGTGATTCCCCTCGTGCCTGCTCCTGCCTTTGGTGACAGTGGTGCCCGGGCCAGGCTGGGAGGCGGCGGCACACCTGGGGAACGGCACCCCCGGCAGACTCGGTCACGGGGCTGCAGGCACACGTGGCAGAGCCGTGGTGGGACGTGGCTGGAAAGGTCCTCTGACTCCCGGCTCACAGCAGTGGACTTTGACACTCGGGTTTTATCCGCCAGTTCGGCCAGTGTGGGTTCACTGGAGGACTTTGAATGGAAAAGGGACTTGGCCAGAGCTGGGCTTTGGAAGATTTTTCAGGCATTCTGTTTGTGGGTGTCAGTAAGTGGGGGAGCCTGGAAGCAGGAAGATACACTGGAAACCACTCCTGCAGTCCAGGGGACAGTGGTGATGGACTGGGCAAAGGCTGGCTGTGGGCCAGTGGGATGGCGGGGGCGATGGTGGGGTGTGGGACACAGGGACAGAAGAGTCCCTGGCAGGATGGCGGGGAGTGGGGGGAGGGGCCAGGTCAGCGATGTTAGGGTTAGGCGATTTTGAACTTAGACAATTGGAAAGACAGAAGAAAGGAGCGAGGGAGGTGAGACGGTTTGGGAAGGAGAGGAGGAAGAGAATGAGTTTGGCTTGAGTCCTATTATTAATATTTGAGAGAATCTCCATCTGGAAGTGTCCAACCAGCATTAGGAATGTGGGAGCCGGGTTGGAGCACCTCTGGGGAGAGAGTGAAAATATAGGAGGACCAGGGACCAGTCTCTGGGCAGTGCCTGTGTGAACCCAGGGCCAAAAAGAGCCAGGGAGAAAGCAATCCTGCCAGCAACCCTGACGGTTTTCTTTGGGTTTTCATTCTTAAGGACCGGGAACAGCTCTGGGTTGGGTCTGTGGACTCACTGTGACTCTCGTCTGTCGAGGCTCCGAGAGGAAGCCGCTGTGCTGGGACTGGGCAGATCTGAGTTCTAGTCCCACGTCTGCCACGTCTAGCTGTACAGCATTGGCTAATTAACCTTCTGGATGTCAGTTTTCTTATCTGTACAATGGGATAATAATAGAACCTTTCTCATAGGTACATGCAGCAAATATTTACTGAAAAACCTTTTGCACACTAAGCACCGTGGGTTTACAGAGAGAAGATGTGACGCATCCCTACCTTCAAGCCACTCACCCCCTAGAGGAGAGAATGACAGACCAGCAAATACAATCGAATGTGGCTGCTATGGAAACTGCACCAGGGAGGGTCAGGAGCTCATGGGAGGGTCATCAAACCTGGACTGTGTGTCAGGGTCTGTGTGTGTCGGGGTGTGGGAGAGGACATTTCCCCGGGGGATGTTGCAGATGAACTTGGGAGACTGAGGAGGAGAGAGTCCAAGTGCTGCCCGTGAGGATCGGCTGGGAGCCAGGGCTCCACCTGGACCTGTTCAATCCGGATCTCAGAGAGGGGTGGGGTGCGTTGGCACAGGCATCGGTGTATTTCTAAGTCATCCTGCGTGACGTGCAGGTAGAAAACAACCGCATTCGCCAAAGGGGGAGTGGGGAGGAGAAAGTGATTCCACCAGAAGGAGCGGGGTGTGTGAGATCTCTGCAGGGCAGGAGGGGAGGGCGAAGTGGATGGATTGCAGAAACCTGTTTGGAACATTATTTTACAAACTTGTAGTTCATGGTTTGTTAGTGAGTCATGAAACTGATTTAGTATGTCATGGCCAGCTTTAAAAAACAAACAGACGGAATTGAAAATATCAGGGCACATGGTAAATAGTAAAGATCACTTTTTCCAGAAACTTCTGTTTCACAAACACACGTGCGTGTGTGCCGTGGGTCTCCTGCAAAGCGTGTCAGTCGCAGGTTTCTGGAAAACGCTGGTTCAGCTGCACCGAGTGCGGGAGTGGGGCGGGGAGGGGGCAGGGAGGGGGGGGCAGCGGGGTGGGGGTGGGGGGCGAGGTGACGGAGACCGGCTGTGAAAGGCTCTTGGGCTCTGTCCCTAGGGCAGGAGGAGCCTTTGAAAGGTTTGACACAGAGAGTGACAAGGTCACCTCTGCATTTCAGAGTGGTTCCTCACCTGCAGCGAGGGCTGCCACTGCGGTGACAGTCCCTGCAAGGGGTGACCTGTCTTGACAGGCAGCGGCCAGGGAAGGAGGGCTGGGAAGGGAGGACTCCAGGCTTCCTTTCCTCTCACTTGCTCCTTCTGGGGCAGGTCCCTGGGGCTCCAGCCACAGCGGGGACAGTCCCTCCCGCCGGATCCTAAGGGCCTGCATTTTCCTCTCACCTCTCCACCCACTTGATGTCTCCACCGGGGAGAGCTCAGCACCACCTCAGTGATTCCAGCAGGGGGAATAGAAGCCTCCAGAATCTCTCTTTAAATTGAGGCATTTTGGGAGGTTTCCCGCTCCCCTAGATGCAAAAATAGTGGAACAGATGAGAGAAAATTTCCTTTGAGCTGATATCAAACATAACTGTTGCGCCCGGAAGGGGATGTTCAGAAGGTTCTAGGCTGGAAAACATTCCATTTTAGCTCATCTGAGGATGGGCACTCCGTGGCTTGTTCTCATCAGCAGGATGCGGGGGCCCGTGTGGTGCTGGGGGCTCAGGTTAGGGTGGGCGCAGGCGCCGCAGAGCCTTCCTGCACATGGCGCCTGGGCTGAGTGACAGCAGCCGGAGACTGAGTCGCAGACGGAGTCGCTGCCACCGCCCCTCCCGCGCTGAGCAGCTCCCGGCTTTTCCAGGACAAACTGCCTTAAGGGCTTCCATTCCCGCTCCTCCCCCAGATCTTCACAAACGTCCTGTTCCAATGCCACCCATCCTGCGTCCTGCGGTGGCCTTTCCTGGCCACCAACGTAGCTTTTTCTTCCAACACATTCTCCTTCTCTCATCTTGCTTTACTTTTCTTTCATTGCAATGACCCGACCTGCCATGACTCACGCGGTAGCGGTGGGGGGTCTTTGCCCTCAACCACAGGGTGAGTCCGCGAGTGCAGGGACCGTGTCTGTCCACGTCCACCTTGTCACTGCTGTATCCCTCACGCTGGAACACGTGATGTGCAGGGCGTGTGGCATGTGGCAACTGGTGCTGAATAAATATTTCTTTAAAAAAATTTTTGACACATATTTGTTCATATCTGTGGGGTACATAGGGATGTTGTGATACTATGTCTAGTGATCACGTCAGGCTAATTAGCATATCCATCATCTCAAATAATTACCATTTCTTTGTTGGGAACATTCAATATCCTCCTTCTAGCTATTTAAAGCTATATAATACACTATTGTTAACTGTAGGCATCCTACAGTGCTGTAGAACATGAGAACTTACTCCTATCTAGCTGTAAATTTGTATCCTTTAACAAATCTCTCCCTTTCCCCTCCAAATATTTCTTTAATGAACGAACAGTAGATCTGGGCATCGCGGATGGTTCAACTCATTCATTTGTTCTTCATTCAACCATGTGTCAGGCACTCGACTTGCTGGTGAGGGAGGTTTGGGAACCTTGGTTCATGTCCCAAAGGTCTTGGCCCCAAGGTCTTGGAGCTTTTATGGGAGACAGCCACTTGCGGTGCGACACTGCTCGGTTTTGTACCCCAGTGTCTCCCCCTGGGGCTAGGACTCTCCGCTCAGAAGGCACCCTGCTTCCTTGGGGCTTCCAGGTAGTTTTTAGTGGTTTGTCCCGGGGGCCAGGTACCTACTGAGATCCATTGGGAAATTACATCTGAACAGCCCCTGTGGTTATGTAAGCAACCCTTGCCACCTGTCCCGGACTTGGGACTCAGTTGTGCCCCATTCTCTGCTCCCAAAGCCTGTCGCCACCTCCTCCCCACGTGTTCCCAGTGCCTCCCTCCCCGGTGTTGCGGCTGGAGCCTCCACATCGTATCTTTGTTCCCTCTGTCGTGCTTCCGGCTAGATTTGGGGTTGGTGGGAGTCTCAGGTCACCAACTTGGAGGTGTAACGTGTCTCACTGTCTGTAAATCTGAGTTCCCATCCTGTCAGGCTGGTGGAAGCTCAGGCTCGGTCATTCTCGGATACTGCCTCTCCTCGGGCAGTGCCAACGGGTTGGGAAGGTCCTGGCCATGGGGCACTGAGCTGCCCATCCTGCCAGCCACATGGTCTCCCAGGCCCCGAGTTCCTGCCGTTTCTCTCCCACACTTGCAGCCCTGAGCTCATGTCCAGTCTGCCCACTGCACAAGGATGGTTTTTCCCACTGAGCATCACTCCACGTGTAGTTTCAAAGGGAAAGAGGAGTCCCTGTCCCCGGCCTGGGAGACCAGCCTGTTTAGCTGCAAGTCACAGGCTCCGCGTAAAAAGGATAAGTAATAATTCAAGGCAGTCAGTCAAGTGTTAAACAGCCCAAGGGCTCTAGCCGTGGGGAGTAGAGTGAGAGTGGGGAGGGCTGGAGAGGTGGGGAAGGGCTGCCCCGGGGAGATGACGGGAACCCCTGCGTCTGGAAGCTGGGCTGATTTGAGAGTTCCCTCTGGGGAGAAATGAATCCCCATCCACATACGAAACCCAGCCAGCCAACTCCACGGCCAGTATCAGGTGAATTTGCTGGAAGAAAAACCAACTTGAACTATTGAACTTTGAAGGACTTGAAAAAGCGTTTGGCTATTTCTGCACGGACGTTCTCCCCCCTGCGCCTGCCGGGACCGACAAAGTTGGGTTTGAGATTCCGCAGCCCGATGGCGTTGCCTCTCTTCGTAAGGGCGCGGCTTTGAAATGTAGTATAACAGGTGCACCTGTCACAGGCCTGAGCAATTCCTCAGCTGTCGCCCCCAGCTCTGCTGCTGCGGCACAGGGGCCACATTAGAGTCCGACCCCAGAGAAAATGAATCTGGAGTTCACTGTGGACGGCAGGTGCTTTTTATAGCTTTCCATGGGTTTTGAGCGGGGCTCGGAACTGACAAAACAGCTCTCGAGGCAACGGCTGCTCTGGACACAGTGTTTTGAAAAGGATTCAATTCCATTTAAATGATGGCATTTCGAGTATTTTTTCACATTCTGTACCCCCTGTCTTCCTTTCTATTTTCTATAGGAAGAGTGTAAATGTGAATTAAAATTGCCTGGGAAAGTCTAGGCATAAATATTAAAATGTTTGGCTGCTGGTTAAAGGGAATTTATGTTCGCAATTTCTCTCTGGTGCAGAAACTTGCTTTTATTTTTAGTGGAGGCTGTTATCGCAGACTTCAGAAGATGTTCTTGGTGTTGTCTCCCTCTTTCTCTGTAATTCCCTGTCCTTCCGCTCTGCCCCAACTCTGTGTCTGGTGGTCTTGGGAACAAGCGCTCGTCATCTACAAAGTAGGGGCCAGACTCTAATGGCCTCAGGCCCCAGCAAGTAAATATATGGGCGACGTAGGCTGGGGGCGTGGGGTGGGCTGGGGGCGTGGGGTGGGCTGGGGTGGGCGTGCTGTTGGAAAGGGCAGCTGCCACCACACCAGCTGACAGTTGTCACAGGATACAGAGCCAGGGGGCCCCGGCCTCTGAGTTTTCAGAAGGGTTTTGGCCTTCTTTCTGAGGGTGGTGGGATCTCCAGACTGTCTCTTCGGAGGGAGGGGGCAGGAGGAGCAAGACTGCTGTTTTTATAGGTTTGGGGGTGGCTTGGGAGGGAGCTGATAGAGACTACGAGGGAGGCACTAAAGCCTCCCTGATGACTTGGGCAGCCATTGCCCGCCATCTTTGGGGTGCAAGGGCCCGTGGGGAAGGTCTGCACAAGGGATGCCCCTTTTTCGCTGCCCAGTTGCCTCTGTAGCTGCCGCACATAGAATGACAAGGCAGTGCTGGCTGCCTGGGACAGCACTGAGTTTCCTGCTCTGTGTCCTGTTCCTTGACCAGCGGGGCAGTCAGCTTTCCGTGCAGTTGCAGTTTCCCGGGGCGGGGGTGGGGGGGATGCCACTGCCCGCTGGGAAGCTGGCGCTGGGCAGCCAGTTCACAGCATGGTTCTTCTTGCTCCTGTTTGCTCTGGAATCAAGAATTTGTTGATTGTGCCTCCCTAAGAACTAATATTCCCCTGAATTTCGTGTTACCCAGCCAGTGCGGCACTAAATGTCCTCCTCCACGTGTTCAAAATTCATTGCGTAAATATTTACTGAGTGTCTTGCCCGGCACGGGAGACAGAGGAGTGAATGAGACAGACGAGACCCCGGCTCCCACCTGGCTCTCCCGGTGGGCGCGGGCTGGGAAACAAAGCTGACAGGTCTGGGGGGTTTCAGAGGAAATGCTGTCGGGTGGAGGAGGAGGATGCACGAGAGGGTAAGTCAAGGGTGAGAGAACAGTGTCCCAGAGAAGAGAGAGGAACAGACAGTTCTAGAGAGGAGAGAACAGGGCTCGTTCAGGAGCAAGGGGAGATTCGGTGGCTGCAGCTTGGGCGCAGGGCCAGGCCAAGAAACTTCGTACAGTTTCCACTTTCTTTGCTGTCCCGGAGAAGCTTCTCCAGAACTTGTGGGGGAGTCCTGAGCAAAGTCCTTGGTCAAAGCTGTCCAATGCTGTCATCCTGTGGGATCATCCTGAGCACACCGGGTCCTAGACACGTCCGTCCAAGCTGTGTTTCTCAGCTACCGCCTGCGTGAGGGGGTCGTGACACTGGTGATGTCAGAAGTCACAGGAAGTGATTGTTGCAAACTCTTGGAGCACACTTACGGCTCAGAAGCTTTTGCATGGATGCCCCGAGTCCTGCACTGCTGAATTGATATAACTGCAATGACAAGGGACAGCTTTCTGCATTTAACGAGAGGAATGGGGGGTAGCGGGGCTACAGCGGCTGCAGCGACCTTTCACGGTAGGCAGGGAAATGCCAGTGTTGAAACAATTATCTCAAGTGCCTGCGGGTACCAGCTTCCTGTTGGTAACATGTGGTGCTAATTACCTTGAAGAATTTAGGGCAGATGTTGGTGCCGGGAATTAATTGGCCTGCAGAAGGGCTGGGGCTGGCTGGGGACCAGAAGCGCAAGTGTCAGCCTCCTCCAGCGCCCAGCACCAGGGGCGGCTCCCCCTTCTCGCGTCCCCCTTTTATGACTCCAGATGAGGTTCCTGTCTCCTCCAGCCGCTGTGTTTTATTGCACCCTCTTAACCTTTCCAGCGAACCAAGAATTTGATTGGCTGACCACTCACCCCTCTCTCTGTTTATAATCTCCTAGACCTGCAGGGGAGGGACCGGTGGCCAGTTAATCAAAATTACTCTGTGTGGAAAAGGTCAGCGTGGTGGGGCCCCTACAATATATTTCCCAGAATGGGAGGTATTAACATTCTGCCTCTGCATTCCTCTCCGTATTGCCCGAGTCGAGCCATGTGGTCAGGAAATTGCATCGGTGCTGTGGGTTCTCGATGGCCACGACTTTAATTAAAGAGAGCAATGGTGCCGAGTCTGATCGACTTGTGCCTTCTTCCTACCAGCCCACTATTATCCGAAGGGTGGGCAGTGGTTTCCCTGCTGTGAGCTCCATACACTCTCTTCCTTCACAACTTACTACAGGTGTAAATGCTTATGATGGTGTTAACTAGCCTTCATCTGGGCCACTCGTGCCAGGCTCTGCACCAAGCAGTGCACGAGCATCATCTCAATGAATCCCTGTAACAACCTTATGAGTTTATTTTATGCCCCTTTGTCAGATGGGGAAACTGAAGCCCGGAAAGGTTGACTACCATGCGGGCCCCCCAGCTAAGCTAGTAAGTGGGGAACCAGGATTTGAACCCAGGGAGTTTGACTCCAGAGCCACTCTGTTTCAGTCTACCTCCACATCAGACCCTGAGTCCCATGACCACAGAGATGGCCCCTATCTTGGTCATCTCTATGCCTTCGCTCCTAACAGAAGCCGAGCACACAGGGGAGGCTCACAAGGGTTTGTTGAGTGAATAAATGAACTTAAAACCTAACCCTTGCATGAGGGAGAGAGCAGGAATGGCCGTTGGACATCAGGTTCTCACCCGTCTGTCCCCTTCCGTGGGTTTTGTAGACGGGGTCTGGAGGGGTGGTGTGAGGGGCCAGGCCGAGTGCTGCTCGGTGGTCTGCTGTTCTTGAAGAATCCGGTGAAAGCTGCTTTGGTTGTCAAGGGAAGCTCGCTTCTGGGAAATGAAAAAATGGTTGCCATTGAAGGTAATGAACCCTGTGGGCCATTTGCCATCATTTCTGATTTCCCCAAATCTTTAGATGTGAAAACTAATCTGTAATAGTTGGCTAACCAAAAATGGAAGCAAACTCCAGACACCATCATTTACCTTTCAGATATTTTTAGAGGATCTTGTTCTCCGAGTGAGTGGGGAGGGTGTGCACGCGAGTATCTCCATTACTGAATGGAGCACGTTGAATTTTCTGCAGTGAGTGCCTCTCGTTTTTACCCTGGAAGGCTGTTTCATTTAGAAAAATTTAAAGTGTATAAACAAAACAGAAAAGCATGAAGGCTAAAGTAAAAATCACTTGAAAACCCACCACCCAGAGCTGACTAGCAGATAATTTGGTGGACATCCTTCCAGCATGTGTGTGTAGAAAATATAATTTTACAGAGAGTAAAATACTATAAATACTGTTTTGCAATCTGCTCTCCTCTCTCCTCATTTAATATACTGCGGAGATCTTTCCATATCAATGAATATGGTGCTTTATCATGCTTTTTAATGGCCTTATAAGACTCTATTGTATGGCTGTTTCATGATTAATTTAGCCTGTCCCTCATAATATACATTTATCCACATTCATGTGGCACTGTAATTATCCATTTCATCATCATCTCTCTCTCTCTATGCTGTGAGTTCATTGAAAACAGGGACATATCTAAACCCACAGGCATACAATAGGTGTCCAATATATGTTTGGATGGACAGATGGGTGGATAAGTGAGTAAGGAGAGGAAGAGGCTTTGTTTTGTCATTGCTGTGGTTTGTTTCTGGCTAAACCTATCTGAGTGACAGCCTATTAACCCAGGGCTGGCGAGGAGCACTTAGTGATTATACAGCTAGAGGGTCCCTGTTCATTTGGTGCCATGAGTTTAAATCCTGGTGCCACAAGCAAGTATTTCTGACACCATTCAGATTAATTCCTGGTCCTCTTGAAGGACAGTCCTCGGTTTCTTAACCCTATGGGTCACTTTCCCTGCAGTTACAGCCTCTCCCCTGCTCATCTCTTCCACAGCGACGTCGACTGCCCAGGGAAAATGCCACTAACACACTTAGGGACAACAGAACTGGCTTTTTGTGTGGGGAGTTGAGGGCAGTGTCATGGGTAATGGTCTCTCTCTCTCTCTCTCTCCTTGTAGAGTTCTGAGCCGGCTGCCTGAGCCCCGTTCCAGGGGTACAGAATGTGCTGAAAAGTAGAGATGAAAAAGAAACCCTCCAAGATCACTGAGTGAAAACAAAATTAAAATTCTAGATGCCCACTTCTGGGGGAGCGAAAGATTTTGCCACGCTGGGGTCTTCACCTGGGGATTGTCTTCCCTGTGTCCACAGCTGGTGTCGGATCCTCAGACTTTTGAGACCCCCAGATAGGTTTGAAAACTTTATTGTTGGACGAAAAGTAATTCAGGTACCTAAGCCTCATTTTTCTTTTCTGTAAAATGGAACAATAGCTATTGCCTCACAGAACTGGGTAAGGCTTGATAAGGTATTTACAGCAGCTGACTCAGAGTGCAGGAAACGGCCGCCGTACCTGACACTCCCAGGGTGGGGCAGCTTCCCTTTCTCTGCTCCATGGTGACCATCCCAGCACCACTGTGTGTGGGTGTTGGGCTGTCACCACAGGTGTGCTTTCGCAGCTGCTGCCATGGGCTGAATGTGTCCCCCCTAAATTCATACGTTGAAACTCGATACCCAATGCAGTGGTGTTAAGAAGTGAGACCTTCTAGGAGGTGATTAAGTCAAGAGGGCAGAGCCCTCAGGAATGGGGTTAATGCCCTTGTCAAAAAGGCCTGGGGACTTTGTTTACCCTTCTGCCATGTGTGAGACACACAGAAGGTGCCATGTACGAGGGACCCTCCCCAGACACTGAATCTGCTGGTACCTTGGACTTTTCAGGCTCCAGAACTATAAGCAACAACCTTCTGTTGATAAATGACTCAGTCTAAGGTATTGTTTTTTTACTGTGGATTTTTATTATTTTATTTTATTTCAGAATATTAAAGGGGTACAAACGTTTTATTTACATGAATTGCTTTTATACAGATTGAGTCAAAGTTGTCAGTGTATCCATCACCCAGATAGTGTACATTGCACACATTAGGTGTGAATTCACCTATCCCCACTCCCCCCCACCTGCTTGATAACCATTGAATGTTACTACTGTATGTACATATGAGCGTTGATCAATGTAGTAGTGAGTTCATCTGGTTTTTGTTTTTCTATTCTTGCGATACTTCGCTTAAAAGGATGGTCTCCAGTTCCACGCAGGCTGTTACAAAAGGTCTTAGTTCACCATTTTGTTTTATGGCTGAGTAATACTCCATGGTCTACATACACCACATTTTCTTGATCCACTCATGTATTGACAGGCCCTTGGATTGTTTCCACATCTTTGCAATTGTGAATTGTGCTGCTATAAACATTCCAGTGCAGATGTCTTTTTTATAAAATGTCTTTTTTTTTTTTTTTAAGTCTAAGGTATTTTGTTACAACATCCTGAATGGGCTCAGACAGTAGCCTCGCTCTGACAGTGTTGGTCTCACGGACCAGAGAGAGGGAGGGGAAGGCTGGAGCCCAGGTAGGGGCTCCCCGTCCTCCTGGGCAGTTGCTCCTGCTCTCGCCCTCCCCACCCCACCGCCACGGGGCCCTGTGCTTTGCTGGGTGACAATGAGCACTTCTGTAAACATCTCCTCCTGTAACACCTGTCAGGTTCCCACATCTTTCTTAAGTCTCTTTATGTTGTCAAGGGCAACCTCTTGGACTAAGGTTTCACAAGCACAGTGACCCGAGATCATCAAGGAATTTATTCCTTTCAAGGCAAAAAGCCTTTTTACTTTTGGATGGAAATATTTTATAATTGTATTATAAACTTCCTTGCCTTTATAATCAGTATTGATAACATCAGGAATAAAATTTATAATTATTAATGCTTAATAAAAATCCAGTGGTAAGACACATGTATTTACCCCCCTCCAGAAATCTGTGTCCCATCGAGCCAGGCTTGTCAATTCTGCACCTGCCTCTTCTCACTGTCCTCCTCCCAGGAGGCATCTGGCTGTCCCTTTCCGTGCCTTGTCTTCTCATTTCTACTTTCTTACTCTTTTAAAACTGTTAAAATTTTAGTGATTGCAATATACACATTTATGTAGAAAATAGAACATATGAACAAATATGAAGAAAATACAAGTATGAAGAAAGTATTTTTCTTCCATCTAATTCTCCCTTCCTCCCTTACTCATACCACAGAAAATTCAGTTGTACTGAATATATATTAATATGTTTCCTATTGAGCTATCTTACAAAATGATTAAAAAGTGTTTTATCACAAGATGTACCTTGTGATAAATTTACCTTGTCTCTTATGATTTAACATTCAGGCAATTTGCATTTTCTAAACTAATTATATGATGAACATTTTGGGGTATTTTTATCCTTATTTTTAATTTTTTTAAAAGATAGATTCTTAGATGTGAGATTAATAGAGCAGACTTTAGAGTTTTGCTTTGTTTTTTTAAGCTCTTGATTCTTAAGGCCCGATTTCTTTGGCCATACCAGTTATTGGTGACGGTGGCACTGGAACACTCATATGTTGCTTGTGAGAATGTGAAATGGTACAACCTTTTTAGAAAACAGTTGGGCAGTTTCTTAGAAAGTTAAACACACATCTACCATATGACTCAGGCTTTCCACTCCTAGGTATTTACGCAAGAGGAGTCCACACAATGCTAATAGAAACTTTATTTGTAATAGACATAAATTAGAAGTAACCCAAATTTCATCATGTTTATCCATGGCAAATGGATAAACAAATTGTGGTGTATCTGTACAAATGGATTTCTCAGCAATAAAGAGAAATCAACTATTTTTACATGTAACAACACAGATGAATTTCAAAATCGTTTTGCTGAAAGAAGCCAGACAAAAAAGAACATATACTATATGATTCCATTTACATAAAACTCTAAAAAATGCAAACTAATCTATAGTGACAGAAAGCATACTAATGGTTGTCTGGGTTACAGGGGTGGGAAGTAGTGAGAGAGTTTGCACATGAGCGCACACACCACTTCCCAGCTTGCAAGTGGAGAGGGGAACCTTTTGGGGGTGATGGATGTGTTTGCTATCTCAGTTGTGCCAATGGCTTCTCAGGGGTACGTGTACCTCAAGAGTACACTAAAATATGTACAGTTGATTGTATGTCAATTATACCTCGATAAAGCTAGTTCTTAAAAAAAGATATTGTTACATATGACCAAATTTCTTCCTAGGACAGTATCAGTTAATATTCCAACTAGGAGTGTGTAAACCCCTTCTCACCGGAGTCTTGACACTATTGGGTATTATAACTTTTAAGCATCCTTGATTAATTGGATAGGTTAAAAATAATATCTAATTGTTTTATTTTGTACATGTTTTATTTCTGGTAAGTCTGAAATTTAAAAAATGTTTATTGGTCATTTGTACTTCTGTGCGTTTTTTTGTTCATGTCTTTTATTGCTTTGGGGCTCTCTGTCTTATACATTTATATGTGCTCTTTATATATTAAGGCTGCTAACCCTTATGTTTATTTCGTATACTTTTCTCCAAGTTTATGGTTTTCATTTTTATGGAGAATTTTTGATACAAAGGAATTGTAAAAAGTTATAAGGTTAAATCAATCAAACATTTCTTTATGTTTTTCTTGCCTTCCTAATGTGCAAATTTTAGTTCTGGAAAAATGAGTAATCAAGTATCTTAAAATTTCTTATTAAACAAGAACGAATGAGGCTGTAGTGTAAGCCTATGAGGTTTTTCTACATAGTTATATATGTGAGTTTGGTGACAACTGTTCCAGCCCTTTCAAAGTCATTGTTTTCTAAATTTATTGTGTTGCAGAATTCTTTTTAATGTAAAAAACTGTGGCCCCCACATGATAGTGATTATGCTCTTAGCATCTGATGATGGAGAATATATAATGACTAAAAACTCCTACAAATTCAGTTACTTTCAAAAACAAATTTGCATTGTATTAATCACCACAGCACTTATATACATTTTGAGAAATGGCGCACTTATGTGTGAAGTGTGTATTCTGTCTACAGGCGAAGTTTGGTGTGTCTAAGAATGCACAACCCCCTGTAATAATTTAAGGCCCTCCGCCTTTGGGAACCCTCACTGGGAACCACGTCTGTATAGGTGGAGTAGAGACTCAGACATTTCACCTATGTTGAAACCTGGCCCTTTCTTTAAACTGCCTTCACCTGGGAATTGTGGGGACGTGGGGCAGGGGCTTTTGGGAAGCCTGAATTTGGCATAAGTGGGAATACTGGTGAGCTTTTAAAAACTTTTGTCTTCAACCCACCTTTTTTTAGTTTTGAAGAAGCATCTTCTTCAAGTGTCCTGGGAGTGGGTGAAAAAGATATTAACTATATTCTTCTCAGTTGTTTTCTATCCCATTGCAAATGTTTTTACCCAGAATAATGTGCATGTGGCTTCTCCTGGTCCCTTTGTCATTTTGTCTCAGCAGACTTGAAGCAGGCCTGTTTAAACGAGATAACATGAGAACTGCCTAGCACAGGGCCTGGCTATAGTTCACACTCGGCAAATCTTTGTTCTTCTCCCCTTCCCTCTTCTGTTTGACAGCAGGTTCCAAGCTCACTTGCAAATGTGTCATTGATCTCACAGCAAATATGTTTTGGCTTAGCACTGAGTCCACTGAAAAGGAGGAAGAGAATTATTTAAATTATTGAAATACCTTAATCCATAAGCTCACATAAAAGTTGTTTTGAACTCATAGTTTCATGCACTTTGGCTCCTGTGTTCCATCTTATGGGTGGTTAATATCTCTTGCTATTACATACCAGGCTGAATATCTCTTGCTGTCACACACTTTAAAAATTCAGGCGTTTGAAATTTTCTTTTTGTTGAACTTGCAATGGAGTGTTGGATTCCTTGGTTCATTTTTTAAAAAGCCCTTTATCAAAATGTTAAGCTTGGTTAATTTGCATGAAATATTTCCTCTGCAATTTACTCTCTATTACTGTGGAAGCACAAATTGCCTCTGTGGCGGCGTGGGGTGGCTGTGATGGCACTCGAGCTATTAGCGTTTTCAATTCTAGGAATGAACAAGTCTCGGGTTTGAAGCTCAAGGAAATAAATCGGAATCCTGTCTTGACTCACTTTTGTGGGTGATCTGATTTGAAGAAGAAAAGGAAGAAAAGGAGGCAGGGGCTGCAGAGAGAGGGTTCGAAGGCCGAGGTTGGGCCTGTAGAAGGGTGTGTTAGACGCTGCGGTGCAGTGTGTGCTCTCCTGTGTGTGGGGCGAGAGGAGGAAGGAGGAAGGAGGAAGGAGGAAGGAGGAAGGAGGAAGGAGGAAGGAAGGGCTTGAGGTTTTGTGCTCAGAAAGCAGCTCAGTGACAACACATCTAAGGGGCACATACAGCCAGACTCTTCTGCCTGAAATGCAGCTCCCATCCCGCCATTCCTCTGTTCTGCGGCCTTCACTGCCTCCCGACTAGCCCAGAGTCAACTCCACATTCGGACAGGGAGTCGGAGCAGCTGGTGGACGTCAATGGTGAAGGGAATAAGCAAGCCTCAGTGCACCCAGCAGGCTGCCGGGAAACCAGAGGCCAAGAGACTTTCCTGGGGCCTTAGCGACAGGGACCCTGAGGGTCCTGCCTTTGCCCCGAGAGGCCCACCTCAAACCTGGGTGTCCATGCTTCCCGCGCAGGGCAGCAAAGGGGAGCATTTCTGCGCTTCCTGACAATCCCCCTTTAAGGCAAAGCTACTCAGCCTGAAAAACACTGACATTCACGGAGAGCAGATGGGCAGGCCATAATTAGGCAGCTGCTGGCTCCTCACACTCCACTTTCCTTAGAGAGGGGCAGACTCACAGAAAAGAGGGAGGGCTTCCTTGCCGGGGAGGGGTCTCTTCTTTACACGCAGAAGTTTCTTCCTGACTCACCCTGGGCTTTTCTCGGAAGGTTCAGAACTAGCTAATGTTAGTAGGAGCAAGTGAACATACTTGGTGAAAGGTGGGATTCGTGTGCAAGGAGAGGGGTTATATTTAGACCTGTGTAATTAAGGATCCATTTATGTCTGAGCATCCTTAAACAGACAGATATAAAACTCATGAATACTAAAGTCTATTTGGGTAACTGGCTGGAAGCGCACGCACCCTCACGCAGACACGCTTGAGCCTGTCTCTGTCTATTCGAGCAGAAGCAAAGGCCACCAGCTCAGCTCAGGTTGAACAAATTTTGAGCCTCACTACTTAGGGCTACAACAGAGAATTCTCCAATTCAGCGTGTGCGCAGGGAATCGGGGTAGGCGGTGGACATTAATCCTGAAGGAAATAAACAAGCTTCTGGTTCCAAACAGGCTGTCGGGAAACCAGAGGTTGAGAGACTTTGGGGTTTTAGTGACGGGGGCCGTGATGGCCCTGCCTTTGCCCAGAGACACGCACCTCAGATCCGAGCGTCCCGCTCTCTCTGGTTTTGAAAGTCTCATCCTCTGTTGCCGCATGAAGTCCAGGATGTTCTGAGATTGATACTGACAAGAGAGAGACCAACATTTCTTCTGAATTATTTTTTCCCTAGGGCCCACGTAGAAGTGATTTTTGAAACCTTAAAAAAAAAAAGTCAATGATTTGCACCTATTGAAAAGCAATTTGTTTTTCACTTAAAATACTTCAAAAAGAAGAAAAAAACCCACAAATTCCCAATCTGTTAAAAGCCCCGCCAGCCTAGAGACTGGGGTTTCCATTTTCTGTACCTTAGCAGTAGTGAGAAAAAGGCCACTGATATCTGACTTTCTCTACCCGATATTACATTGGAGATAATCATCTGAAATTACTGCAATCATGTTGTTTTCTGAAAAAAGTGGGCACAGGCCGATCTTTGGATTTCAAATGTGCTGGAGTTTAACTACCGAGTCCTCCACTGTAGCCTCCAGCAGGGGCTCCTGTCCCTTCCTCCCTCTCTCCTCTGGAAGCCACAGGCACAGGTTCCACACGGTGCTGGGCCGTCCCGTCTGGGGTTTGCACCCTCTGCGATGCAGCATCCAAAGGACAGAGGAAGCAGCCAGGGGAGCCGTAGCTCTGGTCTTTCTGAGTCACAGGAGGGACCCTGGGAGAAAGTGGCCGTGTCCTCCTAGAGATTTCTTGTTGAGGATTTGGGTGAAAATGGAGAGGGTCCTCTTGCCAGTGTGCAGGTGACAGAGATGGGAAGGATGACCAGTATGTTGAATGACAGCTTTGGGAGTCAAAGAGATCTTGACTGGATGGAGCCAGAGCCTGGAATCTAACAAGGCAGAAGCGAAAGGGGTAAAGGTAAGGCCTCAATACGAAGGGCACAAACCCAGAGCGGGGAAGGAAGGGTGTGACTTGGGGTTGTGGCTCGCTGTGAGTGCATCTGAGTCAACGATGGGGTGTGGGATGCGGGGAGGCAAAGTGAGCTTTGGCTTTGTTGTTAGAGGTATGATGGCTGGAGTGGAGGAGCTGAGTGTCCCCATCTATCATGGCCTGGTCACACTGGAGGGTCCTACTCAGGGCAGGACCTCCCACTAAGAACTGCACAGACAGATGGAGGGTGTTAAAGGAGCGTCCAGGCTCCTGGAGGAAGTGAAGATCTTACCAAGGAGAAGGGAAGGAACTGGGCTTATTTGATTCAGAGGATAGAGGGTTTGGTGGTTATCTTACTGTATTTGCAGGACTGACCTATAAAAGGGAGATGTCATTTGTTCCGGGTGGTCTAATGCAGGGAGTCAGCAAACTGAGGTCTGCTGCCCATTTGTCTAAATAAAGTTTTATTGGAACACAGCCACACTCATTGCTTTATATATTGTTCATGGCTACTTTCACGCTGCAACAGCAGTGTTGAGAGACCGTATGGTCCACAAAGCCTAAAATATTTACTATCTGTTCCTTTCCAAAAAAAGCAAGCTGACCTCTGGTCTAATGTATAGGAATAAGGTCTAATTTGGAAGAATTGACAGTGAATATTTTAAAAGAAGGCGTATTCTTACACAAAGGAAGAAAAGTTAAATTTAAGTTATTAATTCAAGGTAAGAGTTACCTTCTTGATGGGATTGATTCAAGCATTAGTGGCTGTTTAGTCTTAGGTGACCTTTGACCTTTTCCCAGTTTTGGAAGTCTGTGATTCACTACCTCGTCATGGCATTACTTAAATTTCTTTTTGGTTTACTTTCTGATTATCAAATGTGATCAATTCCATCCTTCCCTGCCCCCTCCTTGTCTACGGAGCTCACACCTTACTCTGCTATGGCCAAGGTAAGTCTGCCCTGCGCTCTCTCCAAGGGCATTTATGATGAGAGTTCCAAGAGGACCTCCTCTTAGGAGAGTTTCACCTATAAGGCTGTCCAAAGGTGGGCACTGCAAGGTTAGTATTGTAACAAAAATCTAGGGAGGTGGCATGGATTGAAAACAGCACAATCTTGGAGCCAGACAGCCTTGGGTTTGAATCTCAACTTCACCATTTACTGTGATCTTAGAAAAGTTTCATTCATTCATCCAATATTACATCCAATGTGTATTGAGTACCTACCCTGGTACCTGGTATTTAAGGCACTTATGATATATTAGTGAGCAAAGGAGTAAAAATTCCTGCCATCTGGGAACTTACAGTCTTCCAGTGGAAACAGACAATGAATATAAAATGTGATAAATGTGGAAATTGCATAATACATTAGAAGGTGATTGGTGCCATGGAAAAATAGAAGTAGAGCAGGGTAAGGGTGTTTGGAAGCTGGGGCTTGCAAGTTTAAAAAGGATGGTCAGGATAGGTCTGAGAGAGTGACATAGAATCAAAGATTGGAAGGGAGTGAAGGAATCGGCCATCCAGACATCAAGAGAAGAGCAAGGTACCTGGATGAGATTGCTCCAGGTGTGGAGCATCAGCAGAAGTGGTGGGAGGCTGAAAAGGCTGCTGATAGAGGGGGCTGTGAGAGAGGAGTCAAGGACGACTCCAGGGTTTTGATACCAGGAGTTGGTAGGATGGGGTCACCTTCCACAGGTTGGGGAAGGCCAATGGTGGAGCAGAGCAGGTTTTTGTTAGTTTGCTTGATTAACTGTTTAATTTTAACTTTTCTTGGTGGGGGCAGACCTGGAGTTCAGTGTTGGACATGCTAAGTTTGAAGTGTGAGACGGTGGAGTGGAGTGTTAGGCAGGCGGTGGGATTCACAGGTCTGGAGCTGAGGGGGGCATCTGGACTGGAGTTGGGAATTTGGGAGTTGTCAGTGTATGGAAGGTGCCTAAAGCCATGTGACTAAGTTCCTGAACCTCTAGGAATAAGGATCCAGTTACAGGGAAAGTCGTGTGGATCCGGGTGTCTGGGAGGGACGCTCTCATAGTCCACAGGAAAGGCAATCTAGTCCTTGTCACTCCTTGGAGCAGCGGCAGTGGCATCACCTGGGAGCTTGGTAGAAGTGCAGACTCTCAGACCCGACCCTGACCCACCCAATCAGAACCTGCATCTCACGAGGTCCCAGGTGACTTAAATGCCCATTGAAGTTTGAGATGTGCCGTTTTCATTAGTATAATTACTCACCTCACTTTAGGTGTTTGTGGAATGGGCTTAATTTAGATTTTTCTGGGAATATCTATTTAAAATGGCTGCTAGAGTCAAACAAAGGATCAGGGAACTTCTACAGCAAAGGGCCAACCTTGTGTCCTCATAACATTTGGAAACCTTTGTTATCGCATTCTCAAAAGTACCCGCAGTCGGTCTAGCAAGGTGCCTCAGCTTCAGGGGAAGACAGGTGCAAACACGCATACCTGGGAGGTGAAAAGTGACCCTTGCTTGTTCCCCTGACTCCGCAGTACCAGCTTTTCACAGCCAGAGTGTCCTTGCAGTATTCTTTCTTCCTCCAATTCCTCTTCACCACCTCCCCACGCAGCGGTTACAACCTTTACAGCCCTTCACGGATCTGGGGTCCTCTCAGGTGAGAGGGGTCATTTTTTTAAATAGATAAAATCTGATTTATCTAAAAGTCTTAAAATATATTTTAGAAGGTGAGTCTACCTCTTTTTCCTCAGTTAGGTGAGGCTGGTACCAAAATAATCTATAAATCCTTGCGTGTGGAGGTGGATGGACTAATTTTAGGAGAAACCCTCTCCTGGGAGGAGGGCTCACAGGCTGAGGACAGAGGTACTGATGTAATTCATTTTAATCCATGATTTCAGAAATCTACTTTCAGATATTTTCTTTATGGGGATTTTAAAAATAGGAATATCTTGCTTTATATAGTAGACTCATTTCAGAAGACTCCTAGTGAACTATAACTTCTGGAAGTCAAGCCGTATTTCCTTCCCCATGAACTCATCTGATCATTTCAGAGACATTTTGCCCCGATTTTTGAGTAAGACACAAGCAGAACTTATCCCAGCTTGGGAATAGGGTGACCAGCTGTCCCTGTTTGTCTGTGACTGAGGGGTTTCCTAGGATGAGGGTCTTTACCAAAAAAAACTTAATATCTTCAGAGCAGTTTTAGGTTCATAGCATAATTGAGTGAAAAGTACATATTATCCCTGTTCCCACACATGTGCAGCCTCCCCTACTGTCAACATCCTCTACCACAGTGGTGCTCGTGTTACAGCTGATGAACTACTTTGACACATTATCATCACCCAAAGTCCACAGTTTACCTTAGGGTTGGTCTTGCACATTCTATGGGTTTGGACAAACGTATAATGGCATGTATCCACCATTATAGTATCATACAGAATAGTTTCACTGCCCTAAAAATCCTCTGTGCTCCACCTGTTCACCCCTCCTTGCCCTCTAAGCCCTTGAGACCAGTGATATTTTTACTGTCTCCATAGATTAGCCTTTTCTAGAATGTCATCTAGTTGGCATTGTACAGCATGTAGCCTTTTCATATTGGCTTTTTTTTACTTAGTAATATGCATTTGAGATTTCTCCATGTCTTTGCATGGCTTAATAGTTTCTTTTTAGTGCTGAATAATATCTTGTTGTTTGAACGTAACACAGTTTATTTATCCACTCATCTACTGAAGGACATCTTGTTTGCTTCCAAATTTTGGTGATCATGAATAAAGCTGCCATGGACATCGGTGTACAGATTTTTATGTGGACATAAGTTTTCAACATGAGTAAATACCTAGAGCATGTTTGCTGGATCACATGGTAAGAGTATGTTTAGTCTTATAAGAAATTGCCAAATTGTCTCATTTTGCATTCCCACCAGTAATGAATTAAAATTCTTGCTACTCCACATCCTCACCAGCATTTGGTGTTATCAGTATTTGGAATTTTGGCCATTCTATTAATAATAGGTGTGTAGTGGCATCTTGTTTTAATTTGCAATTCCCTAATGACATTTTTATGCATCTTTTCATATGTTTGCTTGCCATCTGTGTATCTTCTTTGGTGAGGTATCTGTTCAGATCTTTATAATTTTTTTATCAGGTTGTTTTCTTATTGCTGAGTTTTAAGTGTTCTTTGTATATTTTGGATAAAATGGACTTTATTAGATATGTCTTTTGCAAATATTCTCCTTCTAGCCTGTGGTTTGTCTTATTCTCTTGACCACGTCTTTTACAGAACAGAAATTTTTAATTTTAATGAAGTCCAGTTTATCATTATTTCTTTCATGGATCATGCCTTTGGTGTCATATCTAAAAAGTCATCACCAGACCCAAGATTATCTAGATTTTCTCCTGTTATCTTCTAGGAGTTTTATAGTTTTGCATTTTACATTTAGGTATTTGATCCATTTTGAGTTAATTTTTGTGAAAGGTATAAGGTCTATGTCTAGATTCATTTTTTTCACATGTGGATGTCCAGTTATTCCAGCACCATTTGTTTAAAAGACTGTCTTTTCCCCGTTGTGTTGACCTTATTTCTTTGTCAAAGATGAGTTAACTATATTTATGTGAGTCTATTTTTGAGCTTTCTATTTTGCGCATTGATCTAATTGTCTAATCTTTCACCAGTACCACACTGTCTTGAATACCATATATTTACAGTAAATTTATAAAAAGTTCAAACTTTGTTCTTTTTTAAATTGTATATATTTAAGGTGTACAACATGATGTTTTGATGTAGTTTATCTTGATGGACACATACATACTGAAGTGACTACTATAGTCAAGCAAATTAACATACCCATGATCCCATATAGTTACATGTGTGTGGTTCGGGTGGGGGGGGGGTGGTAAGAGAACCTGAAATCTACTCTTTTGGTAAATTACCAGTATCAATACAATATTATTAACTGTAGTCCTCATGTTGTTCATTAGATCTCTTAGACTTATTCATCCTACGTAACTGAAACTTTGTACCCTTTGACCTACACATTTCTATCCCCCGCCCCATACCCCACTTGTGTTGTAAACCACTTTATTGAGGTATGATTGACATATAAAAAGCTGTATGATTGGAAGATGGGTATATTAAATTACTTGATTATAGTAATCACTTTACTATGGGTGTGTGTATACATATATCTCAACATAATAACCATATACTGCATAATAACAGTTAATGATGAACTGCATATACAACAGTGGCCCCATAAGGTTATCATAGAGCTGGAAAATTCCTATTGCCTAGTGATGTCATAATGTTGTCATAGAGTAACACAGTACACACGTGTTTATAGTAATGCTGTGTAAACAAACCTGTGCTGCCAGTTATGTAAAAGTCAAGCACATACAATTATGTGTAGTGTGTAATACTTGGTAATAATAATAAATGACTATGTTACTGGTTTATATATTTACTACACATCATTATTTTACAGTGTACTCCTTCGACGTAAGGAAAAAAGTTAACTGTAGAACAACCTCAGGCAGGCCCCTCAGGCGGTATCCCAGAAGTGTCATTACAAAAGAGTCAAAATGTTAAAAAAATTAAAAGTTTATAAAAAATTACAGTAAGCTAAGGTTAATTTATTGAAGAAAGAAAAATTTTTAAAATAAATGTAGTGTAGCGTAAGTGTACAGTAATGTCCTAGGCCCTCACATTCACTCACCACTCCCCAGCGGACTCACCCACAGCAACTTCTAGCCTTGTAAGCTCCATTCGTGGTAAGTGCTCTACACAGGTGTACCATTTTTTTATCTTTTATACCATATTTTTGCTATAACTTTTCTATGTTTAAATATGTTTAGATACACAAATACTTACCGTTGTATTATAATTGCCTACAGTATTCAGTACAGTAACATGCTGTGCAGGTTTATAGCCAAGGAGCAATAGGCTATACCGTATAGCCTAGGCATGCAGGGTGTACCATCTAGGTTTGTATGAAGTATACTCTGTGATGTTCTTACAACAATGAAATTGTCTAGCAATGCATTTCTCAGAACATATCCCCATCATTAAGTGATGCATGACTGTATATCAAAACATCATGTTGCATACCTTAAATATGTAAAATAAAAATAAATTTGGAAGACTGATACGACTCAACTTCGAGACTTACTATAAAGGTATAATATTCAGGGTTTGTCATATATGGGTCCTGGCACAAGAACAGAGAACCCAGGTATAGAACCATCTCATATAGCCATCTGATCTTTGAGAAAGCAGACAAAAAACATACACTGGGGAAAAGAATCCCTATTCAATAAATGGTGTTGGGAAAATTGGATAGCCACATGTAGAAGACTGAAACAGGATCTGCACCTTTCATCTCTCACAAAAATCAACTCACGGTGGATAACAGACTTAAACCTAAGGTGTGAAACTAAAAGACTTCTAGAAGAAAATGTTGGAAAAACTCTTATAGACATTGGCCTAGGGAAAGAATTTATGAAGAAGACCCCAAAGGCAATCACAGCAACAACAAAAACAAATAAATGGGACCTGATCAAATTAAAAAGCTTCTTCACAGCCAAGGAAACTATCACAAGAGCAAACCCACAACCTACAGAATGGGAGAAAATATTCGCATGCTACACATCTGATAAAGGGCTGATAACTAGAATCTATATAGAACTCAGGAAAATCGGCAAGAAAAAGCCATTCTGTCTTAATCAGAGTTTGAAAGGGGAAGTCAAGTGACTGAGAGTAGGTGGGGAGGAGTCAGAATTTCCTAGGTAGTGGTGTTCTAACTTCTGTTCTCAGCCCCTGATGAAGCTCACCCAGCAAGTTCCTTCTGAAAGGGCACAGGTAAGATAGGAAAAGTACCTCCGCAGTTCGTTCATAACCTTGAACGCCTTCCCCATGTGGGCAGGGTTGACGGTGATCATCCTCTGGTTCTTCTCATCATCCCCAGCCTGTATCGGGGGCTGGGAGCTCAGCTTGATGCTGTGAACAGGAAGGGAGAGAGGGAAAGAGATGATCACACATCGGTAAACCCACTCCGTGCCTCCAAGTGCCACAAGTCCACACATTTACCCAACCGCCAGGGGCATCTCTGCCAGCCTGTTCTCCTCACATTGACCCAGCAGGAAAGAAAACGCCCTGGGTCAGGCAGGCATTTCTGCAGGATCTTCCAGTGAAAAGTGCGTTCCTCTGGAGGAAGGCAGGTCCTAGCTCAGTTTCTTCCACCAAGTGCTTTGTGACTTTGTGCGAGGTCCTTATCCTCCCTCTCTCCATCCTCAAAGTTGAAGGGGACTAAGTACCACATCACTGACTTCACAGAGATGTTTGTTCACTCAACAAACATTTAATGGAGGCTATTGTATGGCTATGCCATGTCCAGTGTACTAGTGAATCCGTGGAAGGCATTCTTCATTTCTGTCACAGTTTTTTCTTTTCTCTCTCGCATTCCTACTTGATGCTTCCTTAGAAGTTTCATCTCTTTGCTTATGTCCCCATCTATTCGTATGTGTTGTCTACTCTTTCCGCTGGAGCACTTACCGTGTAAATCATAGTTGTTATAAATTCTGGTCTGATGATTCCAACAGTCCTGCTATATCTGACTTTGGTTCTAACACTTGTTCAGTCTCTCAAATTGTGTGTTTTTGCCTTTTAGTATGCCTTGCAAATTTTTTCTTAATGGCCATATCTGATGTCCTGGGTAAAAAGAATTGTGATTAAATAGGCATTTAGCAGTGCAGTGGTAAGGTGTGGGAGAGGGAAGTGCTCTATGGCCCTATAATCAGGTTGCAGTCTTTTAGTGAGCCTGTGCCCGTGGACTGTGAACTTCACCACTCGGACCCTCCTCTTATGTGGGACAGGGTGGTCAGAGGGGGCTGGAGTTGTGTATTTTCCTTTCTCCACATGCAGTGCCAGTGTGGGAGAGAGCTGGGCATTTCCCTGCCCTGGGGAAATCGGGCTCTGATACAACCCCAATAGGTTAAGCTCTGGGCAGACAGTTCTTTCCTGGGCCGGCTTTATTAAAAGGAGCAGAATTCCCTGGTACATTTCAAATTGGCTGCTTTCCCCTCTTTCTGACAGAAGCACGAGGGAATTTTTCTCCCATCTTTACTGTAAGAACCTGGTAGGCTCCTGGAGGTAAAACTCAGGAGAGGTGAGGGCCTCTCGGTAACTGGTCCACACTGAGCCTGTAGCAATTCGTCAATTACAGGTCAGGTTTCCTACCCCAGCGCTAGTTCCCACAGAGATTTCTGCTTGTCGGTTTCTGTTCAGTTACGCTTTTCAGTGTATGTCTGTCTGTGTTCCCAGGTCTGGGGGCAGGGGTTTGCCCTGTGACCTCACTTCTCTGATGGACCTAAGAATTGTTAATTTTTCAGTTTGTTCGGGTTTTTACTTGTTGAGCTTTTTCAGTTTGTTTGGCTTTTTACGAGGACAGAGTGACGACTTCCAAACCCCTCACATTCTGGACCAGAAACTGGGAGTCAGATAAGGGCCTTGTAATACTAAAATGGGTTCAGTTCTGGTGAAACAGGACGGCTGGTCTCCCTCCCTGGGAGGAAAGAGATCCAGGATCCTGTCCTGGCTCCGGGGAGTTACCCTGGGCGTGGCATTCCTGTCTCGGAGCCTAATTTCCTCCTGTGAAATGAGAGAGAGTTGCCTTCGGGCTTCCTTCTATGTACTTTTAAGTTCACAGGATCTGATTTTCTTGATGCTGGGTGTTCTTAAAGCAAGGCATTTTGGGACTTAAACTAGTGGAGACTCCTTGCTAGGAGATAAAACCTAAATTCTCTTGTTAAACATCTTTTTTTCTTGACTTGGAATCATCTTGGTTTGGAAGGCGCGATGACCCTTTGCTTTCAGAGAAAGGGCCTCCCTGCTGCTTTCCCCCATTGTGATGTTTGTCACACAGCAGGGTGTCTTCACCCTTTGACATCACCTGTTTGAAAACAGAACAGTTGTGGTTAGGGATGACTTAGGATATTCTGTCTCCTTTGGCCGAACTCAACTGCAAGGATCCAAAGCAGAAGTAGGAGTGAGGTGGGGCTGGGGGTGAAGGCCTGGCCCAGCCTCTGCGCTGAGGACACAGCCTTGCAGATCGGCCTCCAGTTTATTTCTTTCCACACACCTTTCAGTCCCTGCTTCTTTAATTATTCCACGGTTCCTCACTTGCCCAGCAACACAGACACATTAAGTGCATCATTATCTTCCGACGTCCATGGCAGAGAAATAGCTAAGACAATTTTTATGAAATTGTAATGTGCCCATTGAACACAAACCCTAATTTCCTCCAGTCTAGCTCTCGTTTGAAGAATCGTCTGATTTTTAAAAAATTGAATTTTGCTATCAGAGAAACTGCCAGTGCTCACTGCCAGCATTGTTATTGTGTTCTTTATATATTTTAGTCTTAGCTCTTGAGTATAAAAAGCTCTCTCCTGCCTTCCCTTCCACGAGTTGAGTTTCAATCGCGTGACTAGCGTTGACGATTTTGCACAGGCTTAAGCCTTCGCAGGGAAATGGAACATGCTGCCGTTTCGTTGTCTCTTCTTGTAGATGGTAGATTTTCCCAGTGGCAAACAGACATAGGGAGAGGGCCAAAAATTCGAAAAAGCAGAAAGGGTCCTAGGAGGTCTCCTGCTCCAGCGCATTGCCCACTGGCAGATTTGTATCCAAGCCATTCCAGGTAGAAAAAGGGCATTTCAATGTCCCTTGGGAATCATTTCATTCTCAAGAGGGTCTTGTGGAAGGTCTGTACGTTCAGGCCAAGTCAGTCAACAACTACAGAGGACAGCACCGTGTAACCGGTGTGGTTGTAAGTGCTGGGTACACAGCAGTGAGAAAGATAGGTGAATAAATAGGAAAATCAGTAATGCTATCAAGAAAGTAAAATAGGAACATGAGGTGGGGAGGCCTAGGGGTGCGGCGGGGGTGATACCACTTGAAAGGGAAGGCACAAAGATGGGGCAGGTGATATTTAAGATGAGATCTGGAAAATAATCATTTAGATTCTACCCTGTTGTCTAACTAGGAACCAACAAAGTTTCCCACATGGGCGACCACAGTATGATGTAATCAATAACCCACTCCCACACCTACATAAGTGTACGTATCTTATTTTTTCATAAGAAACTCTGTGAGGTAATTATTAATATTATTCCCATTTTACATACGAGCTTCAGAGGTACATATATTATACCTTGTGCCTGAGGAGGCCGACAGCCTCTTTTTTCCTTTTGATTAGAAACGTTCAGATTCCTTTTCCTTTGCTCATTTCCTGCCTCTCCCCAACGCCATGCAGATAGTCAGAGGAACTGGCTCTTTCACAGATGTCTATTTGACCTGGGGTCAGTCACCTTTGGGACCAGCCTGCCCGTCTATAGATGGATGAGGTGCCCTTAAGAGGCCTCACGGACTCAGATACCCTGAGTCTGGAATTTGTCCTCACATGGTGCCCTTTTTAGTCCGAGGGAAGCAAGATGGGTACACAGGGCCTCCTGCCTCTTTTTACGAGTTCCCTTGTCCAATGGAGGGACGATTAAATGGAGGCTATTTCTCCTGTGCCGTGGAGGGAGAACCACAGAACATTCTGAGGTCGTTGCCAGACTGCTTTGGGGTGTTCATCCTCTTTGGAGACTCCACATTCCGTCTGGTCCCTGTAATAAATGGGCGCCCACACATCTACCTCCCCCTTGACCCCATCCTCATTACAGTGGGTTTGACACTGACCTATTAGGCTGTTTATGATGAGATGAGGAGTTAAAAAAAAAAAAGAAAACTTTGTTCATTTCTTAAAAAGTAGGTCAAACATACCAAATCTGTTATCGTGTTATTTAATCTTCAGATATTAACTCCCATCTATTCTGCAACCTCCCCTGGGGAGCTTGCAATGAGAAGGGATGTTTTATAGCCTGAGATGTGTGTTTGATGATCTCTGCCTCATTAAATTGGAATAGAACCCCTCATTCGTTCTTCTAATAGATACTTGAACACCACACCATTTGTTAGCGCTCCTTGTTACAATTTCTCTTTGAGACACCCAAACAGTCAGAGAGAAGCCTGGGCCCCTGCGCCCCTTTTCAGCCTCCCTCCACCCAGATACGCTGGAGGTTCTGGGACTGTTTGCAACACAATTGGGAGGGCTCGCCCCTCTGCCTCGGAACAGTGGCTCTGACCGGGGAGACCTATTTGGTGGGGGCAGGTTGGTGATGACTTAAAAACTTTTATTGTAGTAAAATACATATAATATTTGCCATCTTAACCATTAAGTGTACAGTTCAGTGGGATTAGTAAATTTATCTTGCTGTGGAGCCATCACTACCATCCATCTACAGAACTTGTTCATCTGCAAAACTGCAACTCTGTACCCATTAAACAGTAGCTCCCTGTCCCTCCTCCCCCAGCCCCTGGCAACCACCATTTTACATTTTGTCTCTGTGAGTGTGGCTGCACTAGGTATCTCGTATGGCAATGTTTGTCCTTCTGTAACTGGCTTATTCCACTGAGCATAACGTCTTCAGGTTCATCCGTGCCGCAGCACACGTCAGAATTTCCCTCCTTTTTAAGGCTGAGTAATATTCTAGGCAATGCACATACATGTTTTATTTGTTCACTCATCAGTCAATGGACACTTGGTTTGCTTCCATCTTTTGGTTATTGTGAATAATACTGCTCTGAGTGTGGTTATATAAATATGTTTGAGATCCTGTTTTCAATTCTCTTGGGTACATACCCAGAAGTGGAATTGCTGGATCATGTGGTAGTTCTATTTTTGATTTTTGGAAGAACTTCTATACTGTTTTTCATGCGGCTCCACCATTTTACTGAATACATGTATAATTATTTTTATCATTTAAATTTTAATGATGTATAAATCATTATATATTCAAATATTTTATAGAAAAATGCCCTTTACTTAAAAATATTCTTTCTGTTTTACCTTTTGATCCTTGTCAGTGGATCTTCCTTTGTTGTCTGCGAGGAGGTTTTAGTCTAGGTCTAGTTGCTTGTCACACAAAAACCAATTACTAAGACAATGAGGATTGCCAAGGGAGAAAGGAATTTTTTGATGCGGCAGATGTCTTGTTGGAGGAACAGGAGAGGCTGCCTCAGATCCATCTCTCCTCCCAACAGAGATCATGGGCTTTTATAGGAGTGGCCACGTGCCTTGGGGCAGGTCATGGTGTAACCAGCAAGGAGCTACATGCACCGGGGGCAGGTTGTGGGGGGTGGTGAATCTTGGCATCAGGAAGTCTGCCCAGAGGCCTTCAGAATCTCAGCTCCTTTGTTTTGCAGAAAATCCACCGGGGTCAGTTACATATTTGGGATCATCCTTGACTTGTCTTTTTCCCTCCATATCCAACATCCAAAGCACGAGGGAAATTCTGCCAATGTTGTCTTCAGAATATATCCAGAATCTATCCAGTCTCACCACTTCTACTTGCCTGCCTCGCCCGTGTGTTTCCCCCCAGCAGTGAGAACAATCCTAAAACCTATCGGATCATGTCACTCTTCTGCTCGAAACTCTCCCAAAGTTTTTCCCATTTCATAAACCCAAAGCCTCCTCATGGCTGCAGAGTCCTTCAGGACCTGGCCCCTCCCTCTGGCTCACCTGCTGGCATCCCCGCGCTGCCTCCGGAGCCACACAGGTGTTCTCGCTGTTTTGGGGACACACAGGTATGCCCTTCCGCAGCACCTGTGCACTCAGTGTCTCCTCTCCCTGGAGCACCCCGCTTCTACCCACCCCACCCCCGCTGCACGGCGTGGCTTCTCCTTCCCTCACTCTACTCACAGATTATAAAACTTTCTCAAAAAGGCCTTTCCAGATGACCCTATTTAAACGTGTAAACTAGCTTCCTCTTGCTTCCTCCCCTCCTCATGTCCTCTCTTCACAGTCCCTAGGTCCACTGGTCACGTTTGCCTGTCTGTCTCCCGTCGCCACCAGAAGGCAAGTCCCAGGAGAAATAGAACCTCGTCTGTTTTGTTGATCCTGTATCCCAGAACCCTCCAAAGGGCCTGGCGTATATAGACATTCCTACCTAGTTGTTGGATGCATGTTCATGCCTGCATTTTCATTTAGTAATGATAAACTTTCCAAAGGCTCTGGAATCAACTTTCCTAGCTTCTCAAATGGGTTCCAGTTTAATTTAAGTAAAATTTGGATATTTTACTTAACATAAGCCTAAGTTTCTTCATCTGAAAAATGGGGATAAATAACAATATCCACCTCATAGAGTTGTAGCTGAGGGTTCAGTCAGATAACGCTCGTAATGTGCTAGTCACCACATCTGCACATAGTAAGTGATCAGAAAAAAGTTATTTGGTTGTAATTGGTGTTGTTATTCTTTTGGCTTCTGTATGTTTTCTTTTAGTTTGATCTTGTTTCATGTACATGATGCCAAGTCATTTTTTAGGGTTATATGATCTCCATCCTGGTGATCTATGGCACCCGGCTTAGCCATTCCCCAGATAGATGATTCCAGGTATTTTTTTAAATCATTATAAATAGGGTTGTGATAAGCCCCTCTGTATATGTTGTAAATTTGTACTTTTTATTCATCACTGCTAAACAGAAACTGTTTGGAGTCTAGTCTTTCATTTGGACTGCTGGAGGAAAGGCTTGGAAGTGGCTGAGTGCCCTGTCTCCATCCGGGAGACTTAGGATCCCAGCCCACCCCCCAATCGCCCCACGGTACCCGCGGAACACAAGTGCTCCCGTCTGGGGCCTTTCTGGCCAAATTGGAAGCTAATAAAGGGCAGGAGTTTCTCTATGGAGGAACACGACATAGAGGAAAGGGGACAGGCTTTGTGACTAGGAAAACCTGGGGTAGAAAAGCGGTGCTGACGTTTCCTAGCTGTAGGATCTCTGTTAAGTTATTTTACCTCTTTGAACTCGGTTCCTTGCTGAACAAAGGAGGCCAAGATGACCTCCCTCAAAGGGTGAGGATTGGAGATGCTGTTTGAGACACGTCTGGTATAGTGCCTAGCACATAGTACTATGCAGTTGTACCATGCATAGCAACAACTGTGCATAGTTGTTGCTGCTGTTCTTTGTGGGTGGATGGTCCCTGCCCTGTAGGAGGGTGGTTAATGGGGGAGGTGGGTAAAATGTTGAGGTCAAGTCCTTGCACTGTAGTCTCATGAAAATGTAAGTCTGTATATTGGACAATGGGTTTCCTCTCTGCAACTCCCCCTTCTAGGGGATGATCTGACTTGATGGAAACACCATCGGTGGAAAAAGCTTCCTTTCCCATCTAGCGCAACCCTCATGTCACGGTGCAAGAGCTGAGGTCTGTGCCATCAGGTGCCTTGCGACATAGCTGAGCTGGTGGGTGGCTGGCATGGAAACACAGGTCACGGCCACTTCTAATCTGGCTGCCTCTGCTGTCAGAACAAACCTCCAAGTATAACCCTAGAATGACTATGCAAGTCTTTCGCCCCCTCTTTTTCTCATATTTCTATTTCTTACACCATTTATTTTAGAGCTGAGAGAAAATTCACAGTCTGAGTTAGAGGTTTCAAATGTGTGACCCCTGGGGAAGAGGGCAGGTGGGGAACCTGGCCGCTCCGGGAGGAGGTGAGATTTGTGAACGTTGCTGGGGTCTGAGGCAAGAGGGAAGACCAGGAATGCAGGCGAGAGGATAAGTACAAGAGTTCCAAAGACAGGGTTATTTATAATGGTGTAATTTATAAAGATTGAGTAAATTTAGAGACAGATCTGGGTGCTGAGATTTCAAATAAAAGATTTTTTTTTTTGGACTGGAAATCTTTATTTGTAATTATTTACTATATTAGTAAGTGCTAGAAACCCAAGTAAAGCTGGCTTAAGCAAAATCAAAACAAAAAGGAATGTATTGGTAAGTGGACCTGGCTGCATCCATCTCTCTCCGCTCTGCTTTCCTCTCTGTTGGCCTCATTCAACAACTCTTCCGAGAATGGCACGGTGGCCACCCCTCACTCTGGGCTGTCATCTTAGTGCCATAGTGCAAAGGGACCTTCTCTTTCCTACTGATTCCAGCAAAAGCCCTGGAATGGAGCCTCACTGGCCAAGCTGGGGTCATGTGCCCATCCTGAGCGGGTGCTGGTAGCCAGGGGAATCAGATGCTCTCTGGGCAGGTTGAGGTCTACGCCCAGCTCTGCAGGCACCTGAGTCATGTGGGCTGAGAGTGGGGAGGAGGGGGCTCCTCAAAGGAAAATCAAGGCACGTTTTAGCCCAAGGAAAAGAAAAGAATACTGGGTAGGCAAAAGCCTTAGGTTTCTGCTCCATTTATTATATGCTGATGTTTACTCACCTGGACATTTTCCTTTGTGCAAATGAAAGGGTGCCCCATGAATGGCTGGAGTCAGGTGAACACTCCCAACCTTATAAGAATATGAATATAATGTATCACCTGTTAAAATTTTCCTATGACCTTTGTCTGTGCCACAAATATGGGGAATTGTACATGACTATTGAATTTGAGTTCAATAAAGGATCCGTACCACCTGAATTACACCTCTACACACAAGATAGGATACATTAACTTAATTACTGTTGGATTCAATAACATAGGCCATTGCCCGGGGAATTTATTTTGTGTTGTACCCAGAGAGAGAAACTGGGCATCATTTCTAAAGGCAGTCAATTTCCAATTATCCATGCTAATGGAAGAACACAGCATGTGGAGATTCTAAATACAGTTTCTGTTTGGTTTGGGGAATAGACATGATTTTTTTATTTTTCCATCTGAGTTATTTATCTTGTTTGGGCTTAGGAAACACTAAAAGGAGTCTGCATTATCTGGGCCTACACTTACTCTCTTTTTTTCCCTTTGGTTTACAAAATGTGAAGTACATTTTATTATTTGGGTTTTAAAAAAATGTTTCCTTTTTAACTAATTTTAGACTTACAAGTAGTATAGAGAGTTTCCTTCTGTTCCTTACCCAGTCTACCGTCACGTTAACATCGTGTATAACTATAGTACAAAGCTAGAAAACTAACATTGATGCAATACTATGAAATAAACTATAGACTTTATTTGAATTTCACCTGTTTTCCAGCAATGCTCTTTTTCTGTTCCATAATCCCACATTTAGTCATTATTTGTCTTTAGGCTTCTCCAATTTTTAACAGTTTCTTGGTTTTTCTTATTTTTCATGATCTTGATACTTTTGAAGAATACTAATCAGTATTTTGTAGACTGCCTTCAGTTTGGGTTTGGGTGTTGTTTTCTCATGCCTGGATTGAGGGTATGCATTTTTGGCAAGAACACCGAAGGAATGTCCTCGGTGGGTCAGATCAAGAGCTTGGTGAGGGCAGTTGATTTTCATCACTTGGTTACGGTGGCTTCTGCTAGGTTTCTCCACCGGAAGGTTACTGTCCTTCTTTTTATGGTTAAACATCTTGGAGGAGACTCTTTGAGACTATACAAGTCCTGTGCCTCTTCAAACCATCACCTGCTAATTTCACCATCCTTGGCTGATCTTGTCTGTAACAATTATTACTATAGTGTTTGCCCAATGATGATTTCCTTTTTCCTTCTACATTTATTAATTAGAATTCTACTTTAAGGAAGATCTTTCCCTTCTTTATTTCTCTGTTTGTTTGTTTGTTTTATTCTATGGGTTAAATCCAATACTATCATTTTGTTTCCAAAATTTTTCCAGCTTTGATCATTAGGAACTCCTTCAGGTTAGATCTTCTTCTTTTATTTATTTATTCAATAGACTTTATTTTTTTAGAGCAGTTTTAGGCTAACAGCATAATTGAGCAGAAGGTAAAGAGATTTCCCACATACTGCTTCCCTCCCTACCTGGACAGCCTCCCCGCTCATCAACATCCCCCACTGAAGTGGTACATTTGCTGCAATTGGCGAACCTGTATTGACACACCATTATCACTCAAAGTCCATAGCTTACATTAGGTTTCACTCTTGCTGTTTCACATTCTATGGGTTTGGACAAATTATAATGACATATATCCACCGTTACAGTATCATACAGAGTAGTCTCACTGCCCTAAAAGTCTTCTGTGCTCTGCTTATTCTTCCTTCCCTTCCCCCATTCCCTGGAAACCACTGATCTTCATACTGTCTCCATAGTTTTGTCTTTTCCAGAATGTCTTAAGTTGGAATCATACAGTATGTAGCTTTTCCAGATTGTCTTCTTTCACTTAGTAATATGAAATTAAAGTTCCTCCACGTCTTTTCATGGCTTAATAGCTCATTTTTTTTTTTTTTTTAGCACTGAATAATATTCCATTGTCTGGATGTACCACAGTCTATTTATCCAGACCCCGTTCTTTGACAAGCCCACATTCTTTTTTGAGCATTTCCTTACTTTCTGGCATTACAAAGTGTTCTATCCTCATCTTGTATTTTCCCTGTCCTTGCACTGGAATCAACTAATTTTTCAAGGAAACCTAGTTCTTTTTGTTGGAGAACGTGTTTAGAAACCAAGATCTAGGTACTAGGTATGCTCATTGGTTCTGAGGTGTGATTACTGTAGACCCTCTCTGTAAATAGGGCTAGGAAATTTTATACACACACACACACACACACACACACACGCACTATATATATGTATCACAAATCCATGCATATACACCCATCTGTATTTCTTGCATGATGAACTGATGAATGGAGTAGTCAGGGTTGCAGAAAAGAAAACTGTGTGTGGTTCCAACAACACAGGTTCCCTTTCCCCTAAGACTAATTTAGCTACTGCTGCAGCTGAATGTTTGACCTGCCAGAAACAGAGACCATTGTTGAGCCCTTTGCATATCAGACCTCTTCCAACTTGGAATCAGCAATGTTTCATTCTGACTGGGACTGGCACATATTCAGGGATCAGATTTGCCTTTTCTGCCTGCAGTGTCTCAGCCAGCACCACCATGCTAGTGTCTGATCTACTGACGTGGGAGATCACATTCACTGCCTTGGACCAAGGCCCATTGTATGGCAAAGGAGGTATAGCAGCGAGCACACACCATAGGACCCACCGTGCTCCTTTTAAATACTGTCCCATCCCAAAGCTGCTGGCTTGGTTAAGGGTTGGAACAGCCTGTTGAAGGTGTAGCTGAGGTACCAGTTTAAAGATGATATCCTTCCAGGAAGGGGCAACATCTTTTAGGCAGAGTACACACCTTAAACTGATAGGCATTGCATGGTGCCTTGTCCCCAGTAGGCAGAATACATGAGTCGGAATGAAGGGGTGGAGGAGGCAGCAGCCCTGCTCATCCGAGCACCCCACCCCGGCAGCCAGCAGCCAATGCCGCGGGAAAGCACAGACCGAGGGGCTGTGTGTTTCAAGGGGCATCGACAAGGGGTACCAACAGTGTTCCAGCTCCCTGGGGCTGGGCTGAAGCATCTCCAGCGGAGACCACCCCCTTGCTTGGCTTTCTTCCCCGAGCGTTCCTGCTTCCCTCACTCTTCTCCTCAGCTGCCACTTGTCCCGGGTTGTTTCCTTTTACTCTCCCCTCCTGCTGCAATCACCCTGCGCATCCAATTCTGTAACTTGTTTTTTTCCTACTCTCTGTTTCCCCATGTTGCTTCATGGGTTTTATAGCCATCATTTTAATGCCCTGCATAATATTCCTTTGTTGGGCAGATGCTATAGTCTTGAATTTAGTGTTCTCCCACTGAAGCTGTTGGGAGAATTTCTGGGGACCCCTGCTGTCTCCCCTGCAATTCTCCTTGGCTTGATAATTCCTTTCTCACTTCATGTCTTGAGTGAAATGATACCAATTTAACTTGCAAATTGCCTAAGGATGTCTTTTGTAGTTGTAGGCATCTGTAAATTATATGCAAATATGTGTGTAGCCAGGCAAATTCTTCCCAACGCTTCGACCTTAAGAAAAATCTAGTGAAGATGAGTGTGTAAATAGTGAAAAGTTTTTCTCTGAGCCTCAGTTTCTCAGTCTATAAAGGGATGTACTAACCTACTTATGTGAGCCTCATGTGTGAGACGTTAAGCAGACATTGCATGGTAATTTGAAAGGCAACGACAGAACCACTTCACACGTAGTATTTCACATGCAGACACTGGCACTGTGGATTTTACATATCTCTTAATCCTCTCTGCAGCCCTAGAAAAAAGGCACACCATTATCATCCCCATTTTATAGACAAGCAGATGGGCCCAGAGGGGTTAAGCAACTAGTCTGAAAGTCCTACTAGTAGGAGGCGGAGCTAGTGTTTGAACCAAGGCTTGTCAGAACCTCAGAGCTCTGTGCCTTGGCACAGTGATGGAGGTTTGTGTCCTCCTGCAGGTCTGTCAAGGCCCCCTGGGACTATTTTGCCTTAAGATGATAACTTTCTTCCAAAGTATGTGAGGAAGTCCTACAGCTCAATAACAAAAAAGCAATAACTTGATTAAAAAATGTGCTGAAGACTTGAATAGACATTTGTCCAAAGAAGACATACACATGGCCAACAGGTATATGAAAGGATGCTCAGTGTCACTAATAACCAGGGAAATGCACATCAAATTCACAGTGAGATATCACCTCATACCTGTCAGGAGGGCTATTATCAAAAAACCAAAAGACAAGTGTTTAGGAAGATGTGGAGACATTGAAACCCTTGTACACTGTTGGTGGGAATGCAAAATAGTACAGCTGCTATGGAAAACAGTGTGGAGGTTCCTCAAAAAATTAAAAATAGAACTACCATATGATACAGCAGTCCCACTTCTGGGTATTTATCCAAAAGAGTTGAAATCAGAATTTCAAAGAGATATTAGCATTCCTGTGTTCATTGCAGCACAATTGACAAGATGTGGAAACAACCTCAAATTCATTGATGAGTAAGTAGATAAAGAAAATGTGCTGTGTACCTACAATGGAATATTATTCAGCCTTAAAAAAGAAGGAAATCCTGCAATATGTGACAATATGGATGGACCTAGAGGATATAGTGCTAAGTGAAATAAGCCGGTCACAGAAGGACAAATACCGCTTGCTTCCACTTACATGAGGTGTCCAACATAGTCAAACTCCTAGAAGCAGAGAGTAGAATGGGGGTTGTCCTGGCTTGGGGGAGTGAGAATGGGAGTTGCTAATCAATGGGTGTAATATTCAATTATGCAAGATGAATAAGTTCTGGAGATCTGCTCTACAAATTGTGCCTATAGATTACACTGCTGTATCATGGTGTAATCTAACTTAAAAACTTAAAAATCTGTTAAGCTCAATGTCACTAATCATCAGGGAAATGCAAATTAGGAACACAATGAGATATCACCTTACCTCAGTCAGAATGGCTTTTATTAAAAAGTCCAAAAACAATAGATACTGGTGTGGATGCAGAGAGAAAAGAATGCTTATACACTGTTGGTGGGACTACAAATTAGTACAACCTCCATGGAAAACAGTATGGAAATACCGCAAGGAACTAAAAGTAGACCTACCATTTGATCCAGCAATACCACTACTGGTATTTACCCAAAGGAAAAGAAGTCATTTTATCAAAAAGACACCTAGACTTGAATGTTTATTGCACCACAATTCACAATTGAAAAGATGTGGAATCAAACCAAATGCCCATCAACTCATGAGTGGATTAACCAAATGTGGTGTATGTATACTATGGAATACTACTCAGCCATGAAGAAGGAAGACTTAATTCCTTTTGCAACAATTTGGTTGGAACTTGAGACCATTATCCTAAGTGAAGTATCTAAAGAATGGAAAAACAAAGACCACATGTGCTCACTATTAAATTGGAACTAACTGATGAGCACACATGTGCATGGAGGGAAGTAAAACTCAGTGGAAATCAAGCAGGGGGCAGGGGGGAAGGAGTGGATGGGCGAAAACCTACCTAATGGGTATAATGAGCACTATCTGGGTATTGGATATACTTTTAATCCTGACTCAAGCATTGCAAAAGCAATCCATGTAACCAAAAACATATGTATCCCTGTAATACTTTGAAATTAAAAAAAACACCTATTACAGTAGATCTCATGTTAAGAGTTCTTGCCATAATAATAATAAAAAATGATGCTCTTCTAGTCTAGTGTCCTTCATTCCTAGGGGCCTGAGCTGGTTCAGTTTAGTGTGTAGGACCTTGCTGACCCATCTGCACTTCATTTTAGAAGTTGTGGTAGGAAATATATACAGGAAGTTTGGTCTGGTTCAATTTAGTGCACAGGGTGATTTTAGAGATCCTTTTGAGTGAGTTCATGGTGCAGTAAGACTGGGCTTCTCCGGGGGCTCAGCAAACTATTAATAGTTTGATTCATGTTGTTGGGTTTCCCAGGCCCACCTGGCTCTGTGTGACTCCTCTGGCTCCAGTTTTGCTCTCCTGTTTCCATCCCAGCTTGAAAGCTTCCCGGAGAGCTGCTTCCATAAGGGACCCCATTTTGCTCTTAGTCTTGGGGTGCTTTGCTAAGCAGGGGCCTCTTTCACCAAACTTGTCCTTTGGGGGCATGACCAGGCTCGCTGTTGACTCAGCATTCACCAGCACCCCACTCCCCAAGGTGAGGACCTGCATCACACCCACCCTGTGAGGTCCTCCTAAAAGCAGCGATCTGGACTTGACCCTGACAGGGAAGGAGGCCCCTGCCGGCCTATCCCGAAGCTTTGTAGTGTGTGTGGAGGCTGGTGCCAACATGTGGGTGCATTTCTGTTCTTTAAATGAACATAAAGCAAATGAGAAAAAGAAAAGGGGCCTGGATTGCTTTTGTGAGAGCGGAAAAGAAAATTGTCTTTGAGTCTCAGAGGGCTTGTTACTCAGCCAGCAGAGATCATGCATGTTTCCGTCTGCATGTTTCCGGTCTCAGCCTGTAGCGTGAAGGGGAGAGAGTGCCTAAGGCTTGGACATCGAGGGAGACGCTGCGGGCACCGTGGGATGGCAGCGTGTGGCTGAGTGCTGTGGGGGTCAGCGGGAGCTTTGACATCAGATAGTCCCCGGCTCAAACCCTGGCTCTCCCATTTACTCCCCGAGTGATCAGCAAACGTGATAGCTTGACTCTGGGACTCTAGGCTTTCGTCTATAGCGTGTGCCTACTTCACAGGGGGCTCTCATGAGGATCGCATGAGATGACACACAGGCCTGACATGTTGTAAGTGCTCATGCGTGCCAGCCCATGTTACTAATATTGTGGTCCTTGTGATTTTTTTTTCTCTGTGTCAGAACTTTGGCATCCTCTGCTCTGTCCCTGAGTAGTTGCTTGGCCGTTACGCTTTTCGGGTGGTTATTTTCATTTCTTTGTGAGATGTTCATTTGTTTAAAATCAATTCCCCCCAGTCTGGGTCACCCGCATGCACCATGGCTCTGCGTGGGGAGAGGAAAACAAGGAGGTGTGTGCTGGGGCCATGGGGGATGCAGGGAGATGGAGAGAGCCAGGCCCTGCTCAATACATATAATCAATAGGGAAAATTGACGCGCTCGTACAAGTTGCAGGCCTTGCTGGGTGAGCTGTTTTCGATGGTCTTGAGAAATGCGTCTATTTCATTACTCCTTTTTGTGGGGCCCAGCTATATCCCAACATCACCCTCCAACCACAGCAGAGTAGCCTGGAGTGGGAAGGTTGTGTCATTCCCTCTCTGTCCCAAGCTTCCATCCAAGGGGTGACAGGGGATTAGAATACTCAACATGAACCCTGAGCTTCTTTACTTCTAAGAAGGGAAGGAAATAAACGGATTGAGCTACGAGCATTTGTCGATTCATTCAATATCTATTGTGTACCTACTATGTACCAGCTGCTCTTTTAAGCACTATTAGCTCTGCAGCAAATGAGACAGACTCAGACCAGACTCCGCCTTTGTGCTGCTGCACGTCTTGGGGGGAGTGATAGTAAGCAGTTATGCAGCGGTGATGAGCGCAGGGCCGCGGGGGGCGGGCAGCCTTTTCTGAGGACTTGGAGAAGTTGTGGCTGGAAGGGTGGGAGGGGCTGGGCAGAAGGGTGGCCAGGCTGGAGAGCATCTAGGCTGTAGGGAGCCCTGCAGGGATGGCCCTGAGGGGGAGGGGCAGGGGACTGCGGGTCCCTGGGCTTAGCAGGATGCACAGCGGGTTGGGTGTGGTGCCCGATCTTCATCCCGAGTGCAAAGGAAGGACAGTAAGTAGAGAGAAGTGATCACATTGCCACTGAGAGAGGACCACTCTGGCTCCTGGATGGAGAATGAATTACATGGGGTGAGGAGGAGATGGAGCTCCTTGCAAGGGCTCTGTGGAGTGCAGGTGAGGGGTGGTGGGGAGTGGACGCCAGAGGCCCAGAGTGGGTACAGCTGGGGAGAGTGGAAAGGTGGGCTGGGCGCTGGGGGAGCCGTGGAAAGTGGGGGCTGGGAAGGAGGTTGGGATGATGCTAGGGTTTAGGGCAGCGGTGGTGGTTTTCCCGAGGTGGGGACCCAGAGCAGGTTTGACGGGGGATGCAGCTGTCTTTCAGTTCTGGACATACTGAGTTCAGATTCAGTGAGACAGTGAGATGGAGATGCCACGTAGCAGGCAGACATGCGTTTGTGGCTAAAGATAAATGAGGGCTGGTGACAGGGAAGCATGAAAGGCAACTCGGTTATTGCACGGGGCCTAATGGGTGATTCTCATTCTAGCCAGCATAGCATCCTGAATGGGGTGGGGCGTACACCCAGAACCTTCTGCTACTAGATTCAACTTTCCCTCTTTCTGTGACCTTCAGCAATTCGTCTAACCTTTCTGTGCTCCCCTATCCTGGGCATAAAATGGTGATAGTTATATCTGCTTCAGACTACCCAGGAGCACATGTTTGAGGATCCATTAAGCCGCAAATAAAACATGTGGGGCTCTTTGGAAATAAGAACTATGTTAAAACAAGGCGTTATTATAGTTGTGCATAAGCCAATGAAAAGCAGAAATACAGCCCCAAGGCTCAGTATTGATTTTGCTCCCGGGTGCTCCCCGCAGCCGAGTAAATCTGCCATTTCTGCCCTCGAGCGCTGGCGGAGCGGATGGCAGGTCTCCAGCTCCAGCCTCCTTGCCCCGCTCCAAGGTTATGTCCCCTCCCGGCTCAGGCCAGGCCAGCAGCGCACACCTGCCCGCGCTGCTCTGGCTGGCTGCCGTTCCCAGGCTGGCGGGTGGTTACGGGGAAGATTCCAGTTGTGCAGTTGGAGCTTGGCCAACAGCAGATGCCCTCTGATTAAACTGGGGACAGGTCCCCTTGAAAAGCAGAACTCGGATCTGCAGAACGAAGGATGTAGGGGGACTAAAAGAAATGGGTGTAGACAGCTAGGGGTTTCAAACTTAAGGATGCATTAAAGGTTATGAAATTTACTATTATACATTCATTCATTCAAGCACTGGATAAATATTTATTGAGCGGCCACTGAATGTCAGGTTCTGCAATTAGCCTGGGGATACAGGAGTGAAAAAGACAATACGTTTGTCCCCTTGGAGTTAATATTTGAACGGAGGAAGAAAAGAGAAACAAAGGAACAAAATACTCTTAAGGGAACAAACAAACAACCAGGTACGACCATAGGGAATATTGATGTGGCTGTGGTGGGGACTGACTATTTTACAGGGGTGGTCAGGGGAGGCTTCAATGAGGTGGTGACAACTGAGCTGAGATCTGACAACTAAGAAGGGAGCCAACCTGTGAAGAGCAGCGAGAGGGACATTGCAGGCGGAGGGCCTGAGGGGGCAGATCTTGGGATGTTTGCAGAACCACGTGAAGGATGTGGCTAGAATTAGGGACTGAAGCAGCACAGGGACAGAACCAGATGGTGCAGGGCTTTTTCAGTCATAGGAAGGAATTTGAATTCTTGTTTTAGTGTCATGGCAAGCCACTGAAAGGTTTTATGCAAGGGAGTGATTTCTCTTTTCAAAAGATGCCCTCACCTCTGAGTGGACAGTGGGTTGCCAGGCAAAGGGGAGAACCAAGGAAGCCAGTCAAGCAGCCACTTCAGTGGCCACCTGGCTGAGGGGACGAGGTGCTGTCCCTGGAGGTGGAGGGAAACAGATGGCTCCCAGTAGAAGGGACCAGCTCGCTGATGGACAGGAAGTGAGGGGAGAGGAAATAGAGGAATTGAAGATGACTGGCAGGTTTCTGGCTTAAGCAGCTGTGCAGACAGGGATTCATTTACTGTAATAGGGATGAGCGAGAGCACAGGTTCATGGAGGGAGACCCAGGCTTCCGTTTTGGCCTGGTGACGTGTGACATACCTGTGAGGGCCTCCGAGGAGATGCCAAGTGTGAAGCTGGAGGTACAGTTGGACGTCATCAGGCACCTCAGGGCTGGACAATACCTGGAGAATCTCAGCACAGGAATCGACGTGAGCACCTGGGGAAAGGGTTTGGGTGCTTAGAGCACAGGCCAAGGCCGGAGCCCCGAGAAGCTCCGCATGAGCAGGAATGACGGCAGGGGGGCAGGAATGACGGCAGGGGGGCAGGAATGACAGCAGGGAGCAGGAATGACACGGGGAGCGGGAAAGCCAGCAGGCTGGGGCCAGGGGCGCCTGAGGACACTGCTCAGAGGCAAGTCGGGGAGGATCGAGGGGTGCTTGGACGGGGCTGCTGATGGTGCCATGTCATTTCAGTCAGTGAGGATGCAAGGCAGATTGGAGCAGGTTGAAGAAAAAATTGGAGGTGAGGAGGCAAACATGACATCTGGGGACAACTGAAATTTTGCTGTCAAATCGGGCAGAGAAATGGGGAAGTGCTGCTTACTTGGTTTTCTATGAACAGAAGAAACATTCTCTTCATCATTTCTAAACCTCTCTCCCACTCTGATACACCCACCTAAACATTCGTATGATAAAATAAACCATGGATGATGTGGAGTCCCCAACATAGTAGCTGTGACTCTACTCCTCTCTCCCTTTCAAGAACGTTTCTAGGAATGCAAATCAGTCAGAGTAATGTCGGGATAACCATGGATCTGCTGATGTTTTTAAGAAAAATCATAACCAACTTCCACACGTTAAACTATCATACACAACCAAATTATTTGCAGCACAACTTACTACAGACCACATCACACATTATTGTTGGCGTGTTGGCTGAGACGTGTGGTCCTAGGCATGGTTGGGTGGCATTTATTCATTCCCCCAGAAAGTATCTTTTGGGCACTTGCTGTGTGTCAGGAGCATGTGCTCTGGGCTCCAGGGAGCACCAGTGGATGGGACAAGCACAGCCTCTGCTCCTCAGGAGCTCCAGCACGTGGGGAGGCAGACCCAGGGTAAGTGATTCCACGTGCAGTGAGCTGAAGCTGGAGAAGTATTGTGTTTTCAAGGACAGCGTCCCTGGGGGTCCTGGCCTGGTCCACAGGCTCAGCGAGTCTCTCTGAAGAAGTGAGGATGAGTAGGCAAAGGAGTGACTTGACAAGGCTCCTGCTGGGTGTGGGGACAGTGGCCCAGGCGGAAGTGAATGCCAGTGCTGGAGGGAGCCCATCTCCACTGGGGTCTGTACCCAAGGCCAGCCCATCCAGGAAGTCAGGGAAGGAGCAGGGAGTAGGGTGAGAGGCAGCCAGAGAGGTGGGCAGCGGCCAGGTGTGCAGGGCCTGGGGGCTCCAGCCAGGAGTTTGGTCTTTACCAGGAAGCATCATGAAGAGTCTTAAGTTTGTGTCGAGGGGAGAGGGGTGAGGGTAGGGTCAGACTTGTGCTAAAGGAGCGCTCAGGTGTCTGGGGAATGGAGTGTAGTCGTACAGAGAAAGGTGGCAGATAGGCGTCACCTGTACTCAGGCAGGGGAAGGTGGTAAGTCCCAGCCTTAATCAAACACGGGTGAGTACTTGGAAATGGGGGTGGGGGGAATGGGAGCAGGGACAGCCTCTTGCTTCTCAGTGTCCTGTCCCCGAAGCCTGGTCTAATCCTCCTCTTTCCCCTCACTCCCCCTGAGAAAAACCCAGCAGTTAGCACCAGGGCCAGTTCTCAAAGGGAAAGATAGTAACAGCCACCAAGGGATACCCTACGGGGCCACTGTGGGGACACAAGGATGTAGGAGTGACAGAAATGGAAGCTAGAAGGGCCATTTGAAGGGACTGAGCAGTGGGCCCTGCAGGTGGGTGCATGGCTGGGACAGGCAGCGCCGAAATTCACTCACCAGGGAATGACAAGGCAGTGGTTCTCAAACTTTGCTGTGCACAACAAGCACCTGCGCACAATGAGCGCAACGAGCTCATGGAAAGCGCAGCCTTGGAGGCCTTCGTAAGAAATGCCGATTCGGCAAGTGGGGAGGGGCTGGGAGCCCGGAATCCTCATTTTTAGAGAAGCTCTCTCCTCTCTCCACCGACGTGGTTGTGATTCTTTCTTGTTTTTTCTAAGACACAGGTCTCGCTGTGTTGCCCAGTGGCGATTCACAGGCGCGATCCTGGAGTGCTACAACCTCCAACACCTGGTCAAGCGAGCCTCCTGCCTCCGCCTCCCCGGCAGCTGGGACCACAGGTGCGCGCCATCACGCCCGGCTTCCACCAACGTGATTCTGATCTGGGTGGCCCGACAACCTTCCCTTCGAGAGTGCCTCGACGCTGGCGGGCTTCTTGGCCTTACGTCCCCAGGCCTCTGCTGTCTGGCACCAGCCTGGCCGGAGAGCTGACTTCACCGCGGCGTGAGACGTGGGCAGCCACGCTCTGGCTGGGGCGCCCGGCTGTCGCGCGGACTGCACGGCCGCGCGCGGCCGCCAGGGGGCGCCAGAGGCCTCGCCTCGCGCGCTCGGGCTCCTCCGCCCGCGGACGCCGCGCCCGAGCCGGCGAGCGAGCGGAGCCACAGCGCTGCGGGCTCACAAAGCGGCCGGACGCGCGGCGGCGGCGGCGGCGGGCGGCGGGAGCTGCGGGAGCCAGCCGGCGCCCAGCCTTCTCGGCGACCGCTCCCCAAGAGCTCGAGCAACTCGGACGCGGGGACCCGGGCCGGCCCCCAAGGTACGTGCCCCGCGGAACCCCGCGCCCCAACTTGGCGTAGTTGGGACCCCCCGCGGCCGCCGGGGGCTGGCAGGGCCGGGGCCTGGGGCGAGCCCCGCGCGCCCCTCCGCCGCCGAGGCCGCAGGGCGGGCGGGAGGAAGCCTCCGCCGCGGACAGGGACCCCCAGCAGCGGCACCCCCGCTTCATTTTCCCCGAGCCTGGGCCGCTGCTCGGAGCCCTCTTCCCCGCGTTCCCTGCCCCGGAGCTGCGGGCACCGTCTGTGGGGCGCCGCGTGCGGTCCAGGGCTCCCTGCTTTTGGGGAGGGGGGTCCCGAAGCCCCTGATTTGAGAGCACGGTCTGCGGGGCACCTGGAGAATAGGTGAGAGGGTCCTCTGTAGTTTGACAGCCGCCCCTAATTTGTGACGCAGCCTCTTGGTTTGTATCTGAGCCCCCCGCTGGTGAGCGGGGTCTCCAGTCGGCGACAGGCTCCCCAGGTGCGCGCGGGGGGACTCTGTCCCCGCCGTGAGAGCCCCTCCTCCACGGCGGGGGCCGGTCTCGGAGGCGCTCGGACGCCCGGGTGCCCGGCGAGGGGCCGCCGTCGCCCTGCGCGCGGCTCACTGCCCCCGCGTGTCCCCGCCCCGCAGATGCCAGCGATCGCGGTGCTCGCGGCGGCCGCCGCGGCGTGGTGCTTCCTCCAGGTGGAGAGCCGGCACCTGGACGCGCTCGCCGGGGGCGCGGGCCCCAACCGCGGCAATTTCCTGGACAATGACCAGTGGCTGAGCACCGTCTCCCAGTACGACCGGGACAAGTACTGGAACCGCTTCCGAGACGTGAGTACCGGCGCTGCCAGTCCCAGCGGGGCGGGGACCCCTCGGAGAGGGCACTCTGCCGCGGGGTGGGGAGGGGGCCGGGTGCAGGGCTCCCCCTGGGGCCTGTCCGTCCGTGGTTCCTGGGCTGCATCTTGCATGAAAACAACTTTAAAGAGAACTTTGGAGGCTTGATGCTCCTGCCTGTTACCTGTGGTCCAGGTGTGTGTATTTGTAGGACTGGGGGAGGTGACTACACTAAGATGTGACACACACCACGAGCAGCTGTGGGGATAGAGACTCCCTAAGCTTCTCAGTTCTCCTTAGGGTGGTAGTTGACTTTGCCAAGCCCTGGAGAAAAACCTCCCTGGGGCAGCAGTGGTCTGGACCCTCTCTAGGACGTATCAGAAGAATCCCTACTGGAGAGGTTAGGTGTGCGGTGAGCCCAGCGCATCTATGAGGGAATCAGGGGTTGCAGGCAGGAGAGGAGGTCCTGGGGGGAGGGCCATGCAATGGCCTGGTAAGATGTTGGGGAGGAGTGTGGTGGTTTTGACCCTTGGAGTCCTTAGGGGAAGGTAAAAGGAAACAGGCAGCCGGTGGAGATGGTCCCCGCCGTGAAGGGTAGCCAGGGTGGCAGAGGACTGCTCCTCAGGGAGAGCCCTGGGAGGGGAGAAAGTGATTCCTGGGCACCCAGAAGCACGTATGCTGCGTGTTTCTGCCCCAGGGCTGGCTGCCACTCCCCAGGTGTGCCCCGGAGGATGTGGGGCAGGAGGCACCTGGTGCAGGCTTTCCAGCAGATGGCATTGCCTCTGTGCTGTGGGAGCTTCTGCCAGCTCCTTCAAGGACTGCCCCAGGTGGCTTGGACCATGCCCTTCTAGGGGACTCGAAAGTGCCATATTTTATGGTACTTAACATTAGGAATTCTAGGCACTGAGAGGCCCTAAATATTGTAAAAATGCCTGAGGCTTCACAACAAAAAGAGAAAAGCTGCATGTTCAAATGCACTGCTTTTGTTGTTGTTGTTTCCGGAGCAGTTTTAGGTGTTAACCTAACATTTTTAGCAGCATATATTTAATAAAATGAGAATTTGATCCATAGCACAGAGCCCCTTGTTCTGTCACAGGGCATGGTTTACAGACTTTTCAAGGTGGGGTATTTGTAGGGGTCAACTTTCTCTACTGGATTCCTCCTAGCCCCCTTCCCAGTATCCCCAGCCCTTGCAGGGAGAGGGTCTGAGGAATGGAAGGAAACTCAGATGTTTTCTTACACTTTCTGAAGAGCACCCTCTCCAGGTCCCCTTCCAGGGGGCAGGGAGCACATGCACCCATAGCCTTGGGTGGAGACTGACTTACCTCTCTTCCCTCTGTTCCTCTTCTTCCTCTTTCTGTTAATAGACGACACTGGGCTACTTCTCTTGGAAAGGGGCTTTCAAACACTTTCAGTGAACATTCACAGTTATTTAGTACCTTTTTAAAAAATTATAACTTCATTTAAAACAGTTTTAATTGATACATAATTGTTGGGGCCTTACTTTTGCAGCAGATGTGCCCCCTGCTCCCCTCCCCAACTCCAGTGAGATTCCTGCCACAGCTTGCCCCATGCCTGACCTGCTCTATTAACCATCTCTATCCCCTTCCTGCTCGGAACTGAGAAGCCCTACATTGACTACCTTTGCCTGTGGCTTCAAAAGATGCCCAAACCATGAAGGAGTCACCTGGGGCAGAAATAATTTTTTTTGTTTTGTTTTTATTTTTCTATCATTATGTCTTAGAGTTGAGGACCAGGGCAGATGCTGAACTCTGCTAGAGACGGGAGAACTGGGCCAGGAGTAGAGGTGCAGGGCTGCCTTTGCAGGTGCTTTGGTTCTCCCGGCGGCTGGGTCAGATTGAAAATACCTGTGCTTGTTGTGGAAAGGTCTACTGTGCTTTTGTGCCTGTTCAAGATTTTCTAGTCTCAGTGTATTATAAGCATGACATTCTTAATTCCTGTTGAGCTTTAAATTTTTTTAATTGGGCTTTTCCTCATTTCTTTTCTTTCTTATGGGCAATGTCCAAGACATAACAACAAAAAGAGAAAAGCTTTTATGTTCAAGTGACTGCTTTTCTGTTTCTGGAGCAGTTTTAGATGTTAAACTAATATTTTTAGCAGCATTTTTTTAAAAAGATAATTTGATCCAGCATACCATTACAAACATCTAAAAGTATTCAAAAAATCACAAATATCTTAAATCATCAACCATTTTATATGCTTTATGGAGCCTTCTGATACTAGCAGTGGCTCAAACATAATTTAAAGTCATTAACCTCTTTAAAGTGTTGTGAAACTCAGACCAGACGCTCTTTTAGGGAAAGTCCAGGTGTCTTCAGTCGGGTCGTTTATGTGGAATAATCGCAAGGCCTGAGTCCCCTGGGACCAGGGAGTAAAAGGTTGCTTTCTATAGAAACTGGCTATTCGGTGGACAATGGATAAAGCCCCAGTTAGTGTTACAGTGGCTCAGCCAGCCTGATCGTTTTCACTGAGCCAGGCCTTGCTTGAGGTTGACAAAACCCCAGCTTCTCTACTCTTGTTTTAATTGTTTTGTTGAAGCTACTGATAACTTTGAAAAGGCTGTGTCCCAAGATTATTGTTATGATGCTTGTCAATTTTTGAAGCTCATTGTGAAAGCAAACTTCTTTCCTTCCTCCTGACTTGTTATTTTGTTGGACCTGGGGGAGAGAGATTTAGAAGTGATTTTTGAACTAGGGAAACTGAAAGCTAAGGGCTCTTTTTAGAGAATCGATTGTAGCCATTGGTTGTTACTGGGCCAACTTCGAAATAAATATGGTGGTGAGATGTGTGCTCCATGTGTCCCTTACTGTTGGGTGTGCTGTGACATTGCTGGAGATGAGCTGGCAGCCTCTGCTTAGCATGTTGAAATATGTCCTGTTGCTCAAGGTACATAAATACTTACTGTCTCCTTATTTCCAGAAGTAAAACCTTCACAACTACTCCATGGTTGTTGCCTGGACTTATGGGTCCAGGAGAAATATAACAACATTCAGATGATTGCTCCTAATGTATTTGTGTTCTGGTGAGTTTGGTTATTGTTCTTTGATAGGGACTAGCAATTGGGATGTTTTGGCCAGATGGAGGCCTGGACTTTTGCACAAATACAATATTAAGGAGGAGGAGGAGAAGAAGGCAGATGTTTGCATTAAGTTGTACAGTAATTTTCCATCTCCAGCTGTCATGCATTTAACTCCTTTGTGGTTTGAGGTTGAGGGGTCAAGATTCTCCTAATTTTTCCAAATCTGATTTGGCTTTGGCTTTCCATAACCATTACTGTAAGGAAATTTTATGCTGTGCATTCTCACATCCATTTGTACATTCATGGATTGCAACACATAATTTGACTGTCTGCCATGTGGTAGGCACTGGGCTATAAGGGTGAACAGGAGAAATGTAGTATCTTTCAGGTAACCTCTTGTCTGCTGGATGAAATCCTTTAACTTATACTGTCACATTTCTTATTCTGCTTTCCTTTTTTAAAAATAAGGGTTTTTTTTTTTCCTTATAAAGGTAACATATACTGATTGTAATTAAAAGATTAAAACATTGCAGAAATAGATAATAGCTGAGGTTTATGGAGCACTTAGTGTGCCAGACATTATTTAAGGTATTTTCCATATATTACTTAACATTCATCACAGTCCTATGGGAGAAGTGCTATTATTAGCATTCACTGTTTCCTGGGAGGTTAAGTCTCTTGGTCAAATTAGAGCTGGGATGTGGAGGAGCCTGGGCTCTGGACTAGGCCAGCTGAACTAGGCTCTCACTCTGCACCTCAGCCAATCAGGAGCTGAGTGGATTTGAGGTGTGCACCTTCAATGATGTCACATTGCAAGTTCTTCCTGCCTTATGGGTGAGGGCAATCCATGAAGAGCCTTAGGTTAAGACAAAGTGGGATGGAAAGCCAGGTGGACACAGCTTACTGTGGGTGCTGTGTGAGGGCTTATCTTCTCCTAATAATGAGCTTCTGATTTGATTAAAATAATATTGTTGCTTACACCAAACATGACATTTTCTTTCTTCTGCACACATGAAACTATCCCTGACATTTAACTTTAGGATAATTACCTTTAGCAGGCCCAAAGAATCAGAAGTGTTGCCTTGGCTGGCATTTATCTTACTGCAGAGTGACCTGAGTTTGTAATTCTAATAAGAGCACAAGGACCAGTGCACATTCTTCTTTCTTCTGGCACATACTCTGTGGGATTTGGTGGTCTCTGTAGCAGAACTAAGGTGGCAGCGAGCTTCTGATCTGCTCATTTGATCTTAACGTCTCAGCTATAATGAGTTTCAAGGGCAAGTGGGGCTTATTGATAAAACAGGGGCTGGCTCAGTCAGTGGGGCTGGTGACAAAAGAGGTGGTATGGCTTAGTGGATCGGTCATTAATCTGTCACCAGGGAAACTCGGCTTGTAATCGAGAGTAGCAGAAAATCATTTCGATTAAACAGGTTCAAGGAGACTTAAATGAGTTTGTGATCATGACTCTCTTTAATGAACCCACTATCTTAAATCCCCTATACCAGCTGACCATTGATAGAAATAATTATTTCACAGGCATCATTATAAAGGGACAGTTTAAAAGTTGATAGGACTAAGAACATTCTTGTCTTCTCTGTCCTTACCTTCAGTTTGCCCTTGCCAGAGATACACCCAGTGTGGTCTTAGATGGTTGAACTTCTTGCCCCAGTTGACCTTTCCAGGCTGAGTTTCCTGTCTCTCCTGGTTCTTCTCAGACCTGGCCCCACAGTACGTCAGCTGAACTGCGTTGCTGGGAGGATAAGTACTCTCTTATATTCTGATGAGGCTATTTTTAAAACCAAAAACTGGCTCCGAATGGATAGTCATACCTATAATATTCCCCTAGAGGAATGGGGCCTCCTCGTTAGCTCAGCCATTTTAGGTTGCTTAAAAATAATGCTAGTAATTAAATATTTTATAATAAATCATTTACTCAACATAATGTACTTCAAACCAAACACATTCAGGATGACTCATTTTGCCTTTCTTACGGTGAGGTGACTGTGTGTGTTTCTTGGGAAATTCATGAGACCCAAGCTCACACTTGGTCTTATCTCCCAGGTGAGATAATTACAAACAAAAGAAATTTCCCATAAGGTATTAAATAATTTGCCCAAGGTTATAAGTATTTTTTAGCCATATTTCATCCAGTATGGGATGCCATCAATTGTAAGATGTACCATTTTTATGTGCTACCAAGAAAGAAGACAGTGCCCGGGCTGAAGAGTTTAATAGACCCTGCATAAAGCTGGGACTCCGAATGGCTGTCCCCTCAGTGTAGAGCTAAACAAGAAGTAAACTCACCGTGAGGGAAAAGGACCACAGCGAGGCAACTTACCTGTTTCTACCTTTACGTTGTTGGGTGGAGAGAAAAGAAAGATCGGCTCTGAGCAATTGAACCGGCTGGTTCTGGTCTAAGTGCACACTACCTTTGCAGCCCCCCCACAACCTTGCACTGTTAATTTAATTTAAAGCACTCCTAGGTCGTTCATCCTCTCTGAGCCTCTGACTCCTCATTTGTTAAGTAGGGATAATAATATGCTATTGGTGAGGACTCTAGATTGCAAGTGATTGAAATCTAAGCCAAGCTGGCTTAAATGGAAGAGAAAACTTATTCACTTGTGTAACTAAAAATTCCACTGATAAGCGGTGGCTTTATGTAAGGCTAGATCCAGAGGCTCAAGTTATATTACAGGACTTGGGGTTTGTGTGTGTCTGTCATTCTGCCTCCCTCGGCCCCCACCTTTGGGCTTTATCTCTCCTATGTTGGTTTTGTTCTCAGGCTGACTAGTTCCATGTAGCAGCTCATGGCACCTACAGATTTACATCATGTAGTTGTTATGTCTCGGTAGTGCCAGTGAAAGTCTCAAATTGAGATGTGTTGGATTTACCTCTGTTCTGTACCCAGTCCTCGATCAATCATCTTGGCCAAGGTGGTAGAATGTACTGACTGTTCAGGCCTGGAGCCTAGGGCTGGCGTGGTGGAGGGGGCTCCGTTGGATCCCATGGCTGACGGTGGTAGAAGGGTAGTTCCTTAAGGGGGAATGAGTGCCTGGTGGGCAAATACCAGCAGATACCCACTTGCTGACCATCCTCACGGGTCAGCATGAGGAATGTTTGGTTAATACAGGGGAAGCTCTTAGCACAGTATCTGGCTTACTACTCAATAAGTGGAGGCTATTGTTTTTGTTAATATTAACTCCTATAGCACTTTTATGCATTATTTCTCAATTTATAGTTGTATATATCTATATTTTAGCTTCTTTAATAGTCGGATGCTTCCTGAAGTAAGAGCTTAAGTCTTATTATGCCTCATATATAGCAGGTGGTCAAACAAGCATTTTGTTGACTTAAATTGCATCCTAAGCACACCTCTTGGATGAACTCCTGAGGAAAGCTTTTAGGAGCATAATAGGCACATGTGCTTACAGTCTTTGATAGGTGGAAATTCTAGGGGTCACACACACTTTTTTTTTTTTTTGGTCTAACTCCTATCTCTAAGGCAGGACCTCACAACTTCATAATTTCTTTTATGATACACTGTTGTATTTAGCTTGGTGTCTCCAGACCTTTACCATAGAGCCCTTCACAGAAAGCTGCTCAATGAACATTTGGGTGAATTTGAATGAATAAATGGATGAGTGAACTATCCCAGACCAGAACTTTCCACGCCTCTGGTGGGTAGGGGGCTCATTACAGAGGGCTGAAACCAGTGAGTCATACTAGCTTTGCAAATGTGCTTCTCATTGTATTAGTCATTGAAAATGATGATGGATACCAATAGATGGGGTGCTGTTGAGAGGCAGGGGGAACCTGGCAGGGAAACACAGTCCCCCTTGAGATTCGGGCACGATCTCCGAATCCATGAAAAGCTCTTTGAGACTGACACCTGTCAGGGTTCAGTGTCCACTCTTCACTTGAGTTCGTATTCCAGTTTTGCCAAGTCTAAGCTTGGGTCTTTGGCTAGAGCATCAGTTTCCTCATTCCTGTAAAACTGGAATGATAATATCTACTTTGTGGGTTTTGGGGGAGGACTGAGTGAACACATGGCACGAAGTAGGTGCTGAGATCTTTGAATGGCCGATAGATCTGCTATTTTAATTTGTTTTCCGAGCCTCACTTCTCTTCACTTCCGCCTTGTATGAGTGAGTTGATGGCACGTGGCTGCTTTCCATCTCATGTCTTAGAAACATGTTGGGGAAATCGTCCCATGATCCTTGAGCCTGTCTTCACTCCATGCCTTGCCAGTCTGGGAGGCTGTGTGAGGTTCCATATGGCCCATTCTGTTCCTGGCACCGAAGACCTTCCCATCATATTTCACGTTATCGCCAGACCCCTCCTGAAACTGCTTTCTCTCAGCATGAAGTGTCTGGGAGGGGAGTTGTGCCCAACTGTGCCTGAAATCCTATTTATGTGAAGGGCTCCCCTGGGAGCCCTGTTATGTGGACTAAGCCCTAATTAGTGTTGCTTTTAATATTAAGCTCTGATCCAGTTGCCTCTAGCCCATCTCAAGAGGTAAAAACTTCATCTTGTCCTGCATAGAGGTCCCAGGCTGACTTTATGGGAGGGAAGGGGATGGGGCCCAACCAGCCTGTGTGTTGCTGTGGGTTTCTCAGCATCTCTGCACATCTGGTGCCTACGGTTTGGTCTTGGTTTGGCATGATGGTGCATTACTGTTCTTGGGGAAGTTCCTGCAGGTTTTAGCAAATGCTTCTTGGCATTCAGGAAATCATCAAGTTCCAGGTTTGGCTTTAGAACCAATAGGAAAATTCTAGTAGGATTGGTCAGACCTTTGTTCCTTCTCTCCAAAGACTCAGTTCTGCAGCCCAGATTGTTACGGGCCATCTGAGAGCCTATAATTCACGAAAGCTGAAGCAGGTTGGCTGTGCTTTTGGAAAAACCCAAACAATAACAAATAGTTACTGCAGGGCAAGGTGGTTTGTTGGTGCAAAGGTGTTCTTCAAATGCCAGCTACGTGCCAGGCCTGTGCTAGGTGAGGAAGGTAGACACATCTGTACCATCCTGGAGATTATGGTCCAGCGTGGTAGACCTATCAGCAATCACCAAATGATCCCTTAAGTACGTCTAGGTAGAGGCACTGATGCTCTGAGGATGTGTGGTGGGGCGGGGAGGAGCCGATGGATGGTTTGGCATTGCAGCCGAGCCGTGCGGGATGACAGCGGTCACAAGGCGAGGAGGGCGATGGGAAGAGCAGGTCTGAAGGTCTTGAAGTGGGAAAGGCCTTGATGTGTTTCCGTCAAACGTGTTTGCCCTAGGGTTCCCTCAAGTAGCACGTTCTCTCCGAGTGTACTTAAAAAGCACGCTTCCCACATTTTCAATTTAACACTCATTTTGGGGGCAGGGGAATGAGTCAGCTGTGGAAAGTGAGGTACGCAGATGGCCTGTTGGAAGGATGGCCTATTCTTTCCCCCCTCTTTGTGCCTTTCTGTGCTGCCTTCTGCTGCCATCTCTGTTGTTTAAATATTCCTCACCCTGCCCCACCCCTCTTAAGAAAAATCCTTCCTACTCCTTTAGCATCTGCAGACACTCCTAGCTTATGCATCCCTCTGTGGTCAGGTGTCCTGGGCTTTAGAGCTCCTACACTTCCCACTGCGGTTTAGAAATAAGGGCACCATCGTATTTCTTAGAGTGATGATCTGTGAAGTTTATATTTCAAAAATGAGACTAGTATACTTGGCGCTGCTCCTTGCCCTCCTGCCCCTCCCCCTTCCCGTTTATATTTCAAAAATGAGACTAGTATACTTGGCGCTGCTCCTTGCCCTCCTGCCCCTCCCCCTTCCCGTTTATATTTCAAAAATGAGACTAGTATACTTGGCGCAGCTCCTTGCCCGCCTGCCCCTCCCCCTTCCCTTCCACCATTGCTGAGAGCCAACTGGGGGCCAGGCTTTGAGGTTACAGATGAAAAGCAAGATTTCCACCCTCAGGGATCCCAGCTCAGGGGGAGAGACAGGCATGCGTGCTGTTACTGCAGCGCCACGTGGGGTGTGTTGGCTGGTATGTGTGCTTTGTAGCATTTGGGTCTGGGTCCTCCCAGCTTTCCTGCGACAGACACGAGGAAAATCGGTTTTTGGAGAAGAGGAAAGATGCATTTGCAGACTGGTGGCGATTCTTTTAGAAAGACAATGCTAATGTCCAATTAACTTGATTGGGTTGCTTTTCTTATGGTTCTATAAAAATATGTCCCCCAGGAGGCCCTCTCACTTGACCCTTGAAAAGGAACTTTCCTTTGGTGCCATGGGGAAGGGAGGAAGGCAGGACATGTTATACAACTATTTGTAATAATTTACTAACTCTTCCTGTGTGATCTGCGACATGTCACACCGCAGAGGGCACCGTCAACCTTCCCCAGCATAATTATGGGGTGGGTGAGCAGGCATTTATGCAAAGTCCGTCGGTGCCTGTGATTGGAGCAGGGAAGCAGAACTTGCTGCAGGTGTTCCTGGCAGTCTTTGCACAAATAGAACATGGAAGAAACAAATATGCAGAGAGCAGAGGCCTCTGTTTCTACTTCAGCTGTACTCGCTCTGTCCCGCCATGCAGATGGATTCACTCTAACTCAATTCTGGGAGGCCAGGCCAAGGCAGAAAGGCCAAGGCAGAAAGGGAGGATGCCCAGAGGGATGTGCTCGAGCAGCATTCTCAGACTGGCATCTTTAGATCTTGAAAAATCACTGGCAGGGCTTGTTTGAAATGCAGATTTCATCCCTAGTCCAGAGCATAGTCTTCGGTAGGTCAAGGGTGGCGCCCAGGAACCTGCATTTTAAATAAGCATTGTGAGTGACTCTGTTGTAGGTAGTTCTCAGACTGCATTTTCAGGAAAATCCTAGAGAATTATTATTCATCTTAAATAGCCAACATCATTAACTCCAATGAATAATAACATCTTAGACAAAGTGAGCATTTTATTTTGAAGACTTGCAATAAATTATTTGTGATATTTTCTCCTTATGCCAACAGGGCTGCCATGGATGTCAGTAGGAAGAAAGGTCTTATTTCCCAATGTGTGTATCTGCAGAGGTCTCAGCAACAGCTCTTGTCTTGAGGTTTTCCTGGGATGGAATAACATTTGACTCTTGACTGCCTTCTAGAGCTAGGGATGCTTGCACACATGAGCATAGTAGAATTGATGTGAGATCTTCTACATGACAAAGTCCCAAGGGATCATCTCAGCAAATCTTTCTGTCTCCGTAGGGCCTGATTCCAGCCTACTCTAACCTGAGTTTGTCTTCTCTAACAGAATTGATACGCTTTCTGCACAGGTGAACTGAAGGAGATTGACTCTGACATTGGCTTTAGTTACAGTGAAAAGGGTATTGAAACTGAAGTGGTGTTAAGGGTATGGAATAGACAAGGAATGGTGGATGCAATAAATAATTTTTACTCTTATAGGAGGTGTCCCTTGGACAGAGAGATGCAGATACTGGCACTTGGAAGCACAGAGAAGGTTTAAGGGATATGGGCTGGACAGTGACACTATCTGCTACTCTCTTCCTGGAATAGTCCATTTTTTTGCTTGGTTGTCCAGATATTTTTGGAAAGATCAGAGGACACCAAAAACAAAGATTCATCAAACTTTAGAAAATTTACAAGCGCCAGCAAGAGTTGTCAGTATTCCTTGTTCTGAAGCCGTTCCGTTGCCCACTGAACAAACTCAAACTTTGCTTTACCCCACTTGGTTGAATTTCCTTTAATTAATGGGAAATTAATGGCTTCTAAAATTGATAAAAATATTACCAAGAGGGAGAAAAATAGTTAAGTCTATTGGACAGACTTGTGTGGTTAATTGGGGTTTTTCCATTGATCTGTGTTAAGGGGGATATGGGGAATTTCTGGGTCTTTCCAGGCTGATTGAATATGATGATTCCCTTGTGAGTTTTGTGGGCTTGGTTGGTTAAAGTCCAGCACTTCCATTAGGCCGAGGCTTCGCTTCCCAACTGAGCTAGCTGGTCTGTGGTGACTCTGGCCAGACATCCCAAATGAGGCCTGTGTTGCTGTCAGTGAGTGAGAGAGTGAAAATGCTGTCTATGGTAAAGATAAAATAATGCTCTATTTACTGATGTTAGAGAAATTCTCAGATTTTTTATATGCCAGGATTATCGGTTTAAAAATTCCTACCTCAGAAAAACCACCTCATATGTTTTTTGAACATTTTCTTTTGTTTCTTTCCATGGCTGTTCTGGATCTACATCCTTGCCTTTGCAGAAACCAGCATCTGGTTTCTGGAACCACCTAACTCAGTAGGTCTTGTTTGTTTTTCATGCATTTGTACCAGAGATACTTATTGGCCAGGCTACCATGTACCAAGTGCTGTGCTGCGTCCTTAGGATATAGTGGGGAAAAAACTAAACGTGGTTCCTGTCCTCTGGACAGGCTACAGGCTTCCTGTCTGAGACAAAGTGAAGAGGTCAGGGAAACCTGCTGGGGGTGGTTCTGCAAAGAAAAAGGCCTAGTCTGTAAATGGATCAGAGCAGTTCTGTCAGGGTGGACTTCCAGAGGCTTTGTTCTTCTTGTGACCCTGGGTCACATCTCTGGGGGAGAGTAGATTAAGCCTTCATCCCTGCATCTTTCTGGGGGTCAGGTCACCTGGGCTCGCCTCAACTCTTACTTACATGCATGGGTAGCCTCTGCTATTTTGCCCAGGGTTACAGACCAGACACTGCCAATGAGAGGGCGCTGGCCTGTCCTATCAAGGTGGAGAGTTTAGATGAGTCAGAACTTGATGTGTGTGTAGATGCCAAGGTGTGGCGTGTTTCGCCCTGTCAAGGCCTGTATTGAATGGAGAGATGATCACAGAGAAGATGCCTTGTCCTCAGCAGCCTGGATTGGTAGGGAGTACATTGCACTGGACTATGGCGTGCGTAGATCAGAAGGTACAAATCAGACGGGTACCAGCTGATGCAGTTTCCCAAGGGAACACACCTGTACACCAGATCAAGAGGCAAAATACTATCGGCATCTGAGGCATCTGACTTGTGCCCCTTGTGGTCACTGACTTCTAACACCATAGATTTGTTTTGCTCGTTTTTATGCTTTTATAAATGGAATCATAATAAGTATGTGCTACTTTTTATATCTGGCCTCTTTTTCAACATTAAATTTGGGATACATTTTTGTGTGTAGCTGTTCTTTGTTCATTTTCATTGCAGGATGAATATTCCACAATTTATTTACCTGTTTTATTGTTGAAGGGCGTTTAGGTAGTTTCCAGGTTTTGGTTATTACAAAATAGCACTCTCTTGGCATGTCTTTGGTGACCCTATGTACACATTTTTCTGAGGTACACACGTAAGTGTGGAAACCACTGGTCCCAATAGGGTAGGGTGAGTGTTCGACTTTAACATATGCAGTTAAACAGTTTTCTGAAGTGGTTGCGCCAGTTACTCTCTCACCATTAGTACATGAGAGTTCACTGAGAGCAACATTTTTGTTTTACTGATTAAGAAATTAAAAAACAAAAACGTATAATCTACCTCAGACATCCAATTCAACAAAAATGTATTGAGCATCCACTACGTGTCAGACGCTTGCCTGCCCTTGTGAAAGTTATGTTCTAGGCTGGGAGAAAAGCAGCACAGGTGAAGGTACAATGGTTGGTTTTAAGTGTTACGGACAAAAATAAGCTAGTGCAGAGGGAATACAGAGGGGAAGTGTTGATGCTCTAACTGTGGGTTTTCCATTATTCTTTTGACATTACATTGTTTTCCCAATTTAAAGAAATAGATAATTTTTAAAAAAGAAGACACAGAAGAAGAGGAATAGATCACTTCCTTCCAATATGCAGTCACTTTTTGTGGGAGGGGTCTGTTTGCCTCCAGTAGAGTTTTTTTTTTTTCCATTTATTTTTTATTTGTTTATATTCGTTGAGTACAAGTGCGATTCTGCTACATGGGTGTATTGCACTGTGGTGACGTCAGGGCCTTCAGTGCACCCATCACTGGAGCAGCCCACAGGGTACCCAGCAAACAACCTCCCGTCATCCCCTCTGAGTCCCCATCTTCCATCAGTCCACACTCTGCTTCCCTGTGTGCACATTATTTAGCTGCCACTTATGAGTGAGGACATGTGGTATTTGTCCTTGTGTCTTTGTTTCACTTAAGATCATGGCCTCCAGTTCCATCCATGTTGTTGCGAAAGACATGATTTCATTCTTTTTTATGGCTGAATAGTATCCTACTGTGTATACACACCACATTTTCTTTAGCCAGTTATCCCCGGATGGACATTTAGGTTGATTCCATATCTTTGCCACTGTGAAGAGTACTGCAGTAAACATATGAGTGCAGGTGTCTTTCTGATATAATGACTTCTTTTCCTTTGGGCAGATACCCAGTAGCGGATTGGGAATCATATGGTAGTTCTGTTTTTAGTTCTTTGAGAAATCTCCTTACTGTTTTCCATAGGGGTTGCACTAATTTACATTACCACCAACAGTATGTGAGAGTTCCCTTTTCTCTGCATCTCTCTAACATCTGTTAGTTTTTGTCTTTTTAACAATAGCCGTTCTGATAGGTGTAAGATGATCTCGTTGTGGTTTTAATTTGCATTTCTCTGATGATTAGTGATGTTGAACATTTTTTCATACGCTTGTTGGCCATTTGTGCCTCCAATAGACTTTTTAATACCAAAGTGCTTATTTTCGTGGTTGATATCATACTGTTTATCTGATTTGGTGCTCTTGTTTTTCATTTAACAACATAGCAAAAACATTTTAGGATGGTACTATTCTTTGTAAATGACATTTTAATGGTGTGTATTAGTCCAGTGAATGTGCCTGCTACAATATGCCAGACTAAGATATGTAGTAATAGGCAATTGGTTGTTTGCATTTTTTTCCTTATTCTAATTAATCATATTCATATGAATATTTTTGGTCATGTGGGTCTTTCTACATTTAGAATTATTTCCTTTTGATGTATTGCCAGAAGTAGAAGTACCTGGTGTACTGGCATGTGCATTTCAAAGGCCACTGATGCATGCTACCATGTTATACTCATTCTACTCCTCAAATTGTAGCATGCCTGTTTTACTGAATTCTTGCCAGCATTGGGCATTAGTGATTTTTTGGTAAGGAAGAAGAAGGTGGGAAACGTGGCCTGCCAAGACAAGTGCAAGGACTAAACCAGCACAGGTAAGACGATGTGTGATCATCAAGAGGCCTGACTGGGAGGACGTTTCTCTGATCCCTCTTGATTTTTGTCAGGGAAACAGGTGAGAGTCCCCGGCTCACCCAGAGCTGGGAAGCAGAAGCTGTTGCCCTTTTTCACATTTGTGCCTGGCCTTGTGAGGGCTTCGCAGAGCCTATTCTCTGAAGGGCCCTTTGAGCTTGTGGTGGAGGTATTAATGAATCCCAGCCTTGTTCGTAATTGGGAGCAGGCGCAGATGCTCCAAGCTGGATTTTAAGTGAACTTGCTGCTGACGGCTCCCCTGCGACCCGTGCTACGTATAGATGCTTTAATGCCCTTGTGTGGAGGAGGGTGAGAGGAGATCATTAAAAACCAAGTCCATCCCCACCACAGCGGTAAAGTGCTTTTTCCTGTAGAATACAGACAAGGCTTGGGCCCACAGCTCAGTCTTCATTTGTGTTCCAGGCATCTGCCTGATTTTCATTACCCAGTATTTCCTCCCACCGTGGGCCTGTCGGTGCACTCGCCCCAGAGTGTAGGCAGAGAGCAGGGTTTCCCCTGGTGCTATCTCAGCATTATGAAAGAGACAGAAAACGCGTCAGTTCTCTTGGTCTGTGTCAGCCCTTTGGGAGCTCTCTGCAGGCCTAGCGCAGTGATGCCCAATTAGGGAAGATTTTGCCCCCAGGAGACATCTGGCCATAGTCTGGACACATTTTTGGTAGCTATAACGGGGTGGGGAGTGTGCTACTGGCATCTAGTGAGTAGAGGCTGGGGGTGCTGCCAAACAGCCTATAGTGCACGGGACAGTCTGCCCCCCACCCCCAGATAAATTGTCAATTGGGTCAAGGTTGACAACTGCTGGCCTAGAGATATGGTTGTTCCTTTTATAATTATTTTTTAATGCAGAGCATAGCCCAGGTGGATGAAATTGAGAATGACTTGCCATTCTTTCCTTCATTTAAGAAATCAGCGTGCCACGTACTCTCTTAGGCTCTGAGACACAGAGAAACCCCCTGCCCTCATGGAGCTTACATTCTAGGGCATAGAGCTCCTCTCGTTGGTGATATTTGACTTTTCCAGAGCCAAGAGCAGGGAGGACTAATTGAACAAATCCATTATTTTTTTTATATCTCAAGGAAGTTTGATAGATTATTGCAACCAGTCAGGTACAATAAATACTACATGACTTTTATTATTTTCACCAAGATAAATGGCCAGTGGGAGTTGTGTAGCTACCTCTGAGTTACAGTAAGTTGGTTGCACTGTGAATCGGAGACCCTGTGTGATTTTCTTCCCCTGAAGAGAGTGGAAAATGCTGTGTAAAACTGTTACTGTTGCCCAAAAGAACCGACTGGATGGACGGGCTGGTTCCTCTCCCTTGATTCCTGCTTCTCTTCACGTCTTGGGTAGCATTGTTATTTCCAACAGGATCATCCTTATTCCAGCTCACTTCTTTTTCGTGTGCTGTGCAGCACATTGTAAAGACCGGCCCCTCTGAGTTCTGTAGCCGTGACAGCCAGTGCCACGCAGCTTGGTGTCGGGAGCGTGTTCCTCACGCTGGGCTCTTGTTTGGTCTGACTGAGGCACACCTGGATTGTGAGCTCTTGTGTTTTGAGACCTTGCCTCATGTATTCTGGCATCTCTACACTCCTCAGGATACCCAGTCCATATCTGAGGATGTGCTGGGAAACTCTTCTCTCTTTCTCTGTATAATTCTAACTCTTCCTTGGGCAAGAATGGGGACACAGCCCATAACAAAGTGACCAAGCCCGCCAGCCCCTCTGCGGATGCTCGATCCGGCCTTTACTCCAGGTTGAAGCAGTCTACGAGTCCACACAAAGCCCATGGGCAGTGGGGATGGGGCAGGTAATGCCTCTGGATGTTTCTGTAGCTACTGATCATGGATGCGAAGTCTTAGTCCGGGAGGAAGGGAGGTACTGTGTGGCCCACCCTGTGGCTGGCAGAGAGTGTTCCCATGGGTGTTGTCCATGGTGTCCCTCCCCAAATCCTGCCAATTTCGGTCCCTGACATCCAGCAGGGGTTGCTACCTCTGCCCTGGCTGTTCGCACTCCTGGTGAAGGTTGAATGTCTTAGGCATGGCTAGGAGTGTGGAAAAAAGATCTTTTTGGTCTGGTCTGAAAGACCTTTTTCACTTTGAATATTAACTTCCTGCCAATATAACTCCCGTGCAAAGCTAAGCTAAAAGTGTTATCTTTCTCCTTTTTAGCCTAAACTTCAAAAGACCCATTGAGTTCATGCTTTAGAGCTGTGGTCCCCGACTAACAGGCTGTGGACTGGTACCAGTCTGTGGCCTGTTAGGGACCTGGCCGCAGAGCTCCCCTGCCCCCGTCCATGGAAAATTGTCTTCCATGAAACTTAGGATCCAGGGGGGCTGCACAGCAGGAGGTGAGCAGCGGCGAGCAAAGCTTCCTCTGTATTTACGGCAGCTCCCCGTCGCTGGCATCGCCTCCTGAGCTCTGCACCTCCCCTCCCTGCCTCCAGTCCTTGGAAAAATTGTCTTCCATGAAACCAGTCCTTGGTGCCAAAAAGGTTGGGGACCACTGCTTTAGAGGGCATGAGAAAAAGAGAATAAAACCTGTATTGCCATAACCTGCTCCCTCACCACAGCTCTGCAGGACCTTTCCTGTGTGGAGTTGACAGACCTTAGCTGACTGTGCTGGTCTGTTACTAATCCTCGAACGTGGGACCTTGACACCCAGACTCACTTTCTGGAGTAGCTTTTTGAGTACTTTTCTTAAGTTATGGTTTTAAAATCTTACTCTCTTCTCTATTCTCCTCCCCACTACAGAGTTAGCCTTTATGTGAAATGTTTTCATAGTGCACGAAACTGACCAGCAGAATAGTTGAGTTTCTGCAGAGGTATCACAGATGTTGATGCCTAGACAAGAAATACAGTTTGTGTTACATGGACAAGGGGAGCAGGTGAGAATCACTTTCTTCCCGTTGTTTTGGTCAAGTAAAATTTCGAGAGAGACTAGATTGACTTACTTATTGAATACCTGTGTGCCAGGCATGGTGCCAGGCTCGGGGATGTGGAAATTCAAGACACTCTAAGGAGCCGACACGCGACTTGGATAAACAGATAATAGACAGTTGTAACGCGAGGCAATGTGAGTTGATCTAGGGAAACACAGGATGCCAAGGCAGCCCAGGACGGTCATCCCACCCCAATGGAGAAGTCAGAGAGGCTCGCAGGGAGAAGGCGTCTGCTCTAGACTGTGAAGTGCCTTTTGGAGAAGGTGAGATCAAGAGGGCAAGGGGGGAGGCTGCTGTAGCCGAGGAGTTTCTGCAGAAGAATCTGCCACCCAAATAAGCCCCAGGGCCTCACACAGCCAGGCCTGTTTCAAGTCCCGTTCACGGATGCGCGGTCCACCAGCCAAAGGAACTCAGAGAATTCTAGTTCTTTCTTCTATCTTTCAAAGAATGTAAAAGACCCAAATCATAACCCACAACTACAGTTCTCAGAAGCTCTGTTCTGCTCATCCTCCTGTTTCTTTTCGTCCATCAGTGTGTTCAGGAGACCTCCTTATGACAACACCATCAAACTCTCTTTTTCCTCCTTCCCTTTCTCCCAGCTCTCTGTTAGATTGGCTTTGTCTCTCCTGGCCACATACCTTCCCACTTTCCTCTGGCCTCCTAGGTGCTCTCCCATCCTCCTGACTTCCAAGCTAGAAAAAGATAAAACTGTTCTTTGCAGGGCCCGGGGTGGGTGATGTGGCATGGGGAAGGTGTGGGGAACCGTGACATGTCAACAAGGCTCCTCCTGTCACGCTTTGGCTATTCAGTGCCCCCCTCTGGGTAATGATAGTTGAGCTCCAATCTGCTTCTCTTGGACACGTTATTTTCAGATATCCTGATCTCTCTCTCTCCCTGTGGGGTGTGCAGAGTAGAATAACTATATATCTAAAAGAAGCAGGAAGGCCATGTGATAGGATTAGTAGGTCACCATTGATAGGCTGATTAGAATTGATGGTCTTGGGGCAACATTGATTGTCTTTTGGAAACTATTTCAGTGTTACGAGTGTGTGTGTGTGTGTGTGTGTGTGTGTGTTTTAAGGAGAGCAAATGTGAACAGCTGCAGCTTTCTGAGACCAGTCGTAAACACATGTCCCTGTTTACCAAACATGTATGGGCAGCCAGTGTATTGAAGAATTTCAGTTTGGGAAATAAACATGAGGCAATTTTGTTTATTTTTAATTGCTGCTTTCCCTTAATAACATCTTGGCAGATTCCATAGTTTCCCATCATTTTTAGCTTCAAAACTAAGTCCAGTTGAGTTTTAAACTTCCATCTCATATCAGATTTGGGTTTTTCTCTTCCTCTTCCCCTGCACAGTCTAGACGTGTGGCTTGAGGAGCCCGTGTGGGGATGGATGTAGGATTGGTTATTGAACCCCCTTCCTCCCAGGCCTGGCATCACGGTGGCCCCCTCTAGGCCAGGCAGGGACCTGCCTACCGCATAACTCCCTGATGTGGTGGTTTGATCCCTCTTATCAGTCAGGATGGGCTAGGTTATGAAAAATCACATTTTTGTATTAAAACAACAAAGGTTTATTTCTGTCTCATGCTACACATCGCTCACAGGTGGGTAGGGGCTCTGATCTGCATTGTCCCAGGACAGCAGACTGGCGAAGGCCTCATCTCCATGCGTTCACAGCCACTGTGGCAGGAGGAAGAGTGTGCTGTGGAACTTGCATTAGCAGTTCAGTGCATCTTGCTAGAAGAGATGCCATTTTTGAGAGTGAAGCAGGTCACACAGCCAGACCCCACATCAATGGGGCAGTTAAGGGTAATCTTACCATGGACCTGGAAGGAGGAGAAGTCATGTGTTCGGCTGATGGCATCAATACCATCCCAAAAGCATGTTCGGCTGGAGACCTATTCTACAGACTTATGCCAGTAAGGTCCTCTCACTTATGGGTGGTCCCCATGGAGGGGTGCACACACGATGGCTCCAGGTGAGCTACTGTTTGTGTTCTTTTGTTTCCTAACCTCTCATCTCCTTGCTCTTCTAAATATCGGGGACAGAAGTTTCCTTAGTGCTGCCCCTTCTCTCAGTTTGGCCAGTCCTCTTGAATCCTTTTCTCTGTTCAGTTAGGCACAGGACAAATTAGCAAGCTCACTACCGGAGTACATGTCCAACTGGGGAAACAAATCATCTCTTCTCTATGGTGCCCCAGTTTTTGAGCAATTCTCTTATAATACTGCCTTACATGGCACTTGGGAGGCAAGCACACCTCCCTGGGAGAACCTGGTAAACATTGCATATCTCAGAAGGCTGGTGACCACCACCTTCTGCCTCTCTAGTGCTCTTCTCATACAGACCAGAGGACAGGGGAGAGCTGGTATGACATAATGGTAGGGGTCAGTTTTTTTTCTGCCCCCTTTATGAAGCCTTTTAGGTAAGAATCATTCTTTAACGTCTGGAAACCTATTGCCTGTTCCCCACTCCCACCTCCTTTTTTTATTTTTTACAGGAATTTGGTGCTGAACTTTGATCTTAGTTAAATTTAGGGGGCGGGCAAATTCAGAGTCCCACTTAAACACCACACTCCTGTTATAAGGAACCTAGCCCTCTGCTTGGCAATATAGTAGTTCATTGATAAATAGGAAGCCTTACTAATATATACCAATTTAAAATCCTCTGGATTTGTGACCTAGCTTATTTTGGTTAACACTGGAGTCTTTGCTGAATGCAAATTTCCTTTTTCTGTTCAAATTTACTAGGAACCGGGGAGAAAGCTTGTTTCATTTCTAAAAACAAACATTTTACTGGGTCATTTAGTTTATGTTCCATTTAAAGTAAAACCAGTGATTATGTCAAATCTGAATGTCTTTGATATGTGAGACTTGGATGTGTTTTTTTTTTTTTTTTAATCCAATAATTTCTTCCCTTTTGGAGAATACTGATGCCAGTCTTAGCTCCTGGAGGCTTTGAATCTTGCCACAGGTGATTGTGTCTTAAGCACTGTGTTTGGTTTATTCCATCTGTAGGTGGATGACTGGCCCACTGATCTTTGCTCTAGCAATAACAGCTAGTACTTACCGGGGCTTAGTATGTGCAGCTGCTATTCTAGGATGGCCTGTCACCATTTTGCTCTCTGTTCGTCAGTCCTCCTGTGCATGTATGTGCTTACTTCTCTAGCAGGCAGTTCACATGTAGCTCATTTAACCTTCATGGCTCTACTAAAAGACCCTGGTACCTCCAGGTTACACCCAAGGTGCAGAGCAGTGACTTGCCCAGGTAGAAGAGCTAATGAAGAGAAGGGGAGCTTCAAATTTGGGTTTGACTCCAAACCTGCTTCCTTGAGCCTGCTGTGCTGCACAAGTAGACCTCATGCTGCTCACTGGCGCGGCAGCCAGCAAGTTGACAGAAACCGGGAGTTCCTCAGCTTTCTTACCTGAAGCCAGTGTCCCTCCTTCCAGAGTCACCAGGATGTGCTGATGTGTGGGAGCTGCTTCTGTCAGCTTTTTGCAGGGCTCCGTAGCGTCAGGTGCTGTCTGAGCTGACATGTGGAGCTTCGACAGGGGTGCTAGGTTGAAATGAGGCTCCGTTTGCTCCTCACATGTGATCATTCCCTGGGGAGTGAGTAGGGAAGTGTCATGGTCCAGTGGATGTTGACCTATTCGAGCTGCTCTTGGGGGTTGTTGGCAGGTTGACAGGTTGCTTTGATATCCCAGCCGGCAGGCAGGCCCCCTGCAGGTTACACTGAGAAATGTTACAGGAGCTAGAGACGTGTTGGCTACCCCAAACTGAGTGGTTTGCAAGTTTTCCCAACCTTGAAGTTGGTGAGAAAGGCATCTGGATTGGACCTCCCCAGAGCCTTCTGGACAAGGCTTTTCCAGTCCCACTTGATAATAAATTTGCTACTTGAAAAAACCATAAAATCTCATTTTTTGAGGAAATTAAAAAGAAACCCAGAAGAAAACATATTAATAAAATACTTGTAATTCTATCGCCCTGAGATAGCTATATTGCTTTATGTGTTTATATACCTACATATGTACAATTTTAAATGAAATCATGTAATGTATTTGCCATTTTCATTTTAAAATGCTACATGAACATCTTTCTAGATCATGGCATATACTTTGACCACATCTTCCTAGTATTCCTTTGGATATCCCAATATTTACTTAAGCCTTTAAAAAAAAAATTTGGATTGTTTTCAGTTTTTACTTTTTTTTTTTTTTTGAGACAGAGTCTTGCTCTGTTGCCCTGGCTGGAATGCAGTGGCATCATCATAGCTCACTGCAACCTCAAACTGCTGGATTCAAGCGATCCTCCTGCCTCAGCCTCCTGAGTAGCTGGGACTACAGGTGCACACCATGACGTCTGGATAATTTCTTCTATTTTTAGTCAAGATGGGGTTTCACTCTTGTTCAGGCTGACCTTGAACTCCTGAGCTCAGGCAATCCTCCCACCTCGGCCTCCCAGGGTGCTAGGATTACAGGCATGAGCCATTGTGCCTGGCCAGTTTTTCCCTCTCATAACAATGTTGTGATGATCATTTTTGGTGATTAAGTCTTTGTTTATTCTTATAATTATTTCCTTAGGATAAATTTTTATAACAGTAAAATAATTGCTGAATTGCTGGGAAATAAGAATGTACAAACATGTAAGACTTGATTTGTTTTATTGAACTATCCATCTACTCTTCTCCACTTAGCCTGAGAAGACCATGCTTCACCGTACCAAGGACACCACTGACACCTCTAGAAAACGTTAAGGAGTCTCTGGCTCCTGTAACATTTCTTGGTGTAACTTAGAGAGGAGGAGGGGGCCAGCCTGCTGACTGGGATTTCAAAGGGGGGCCTCTCAAAATATTTAAAAAAGCGTACAGCAAATAAACTTACTCTTACCCCTGTCTCTTGTCTGCTCTGTTCTCTGCTCTTCTTTGTCACCTGCCACAGGTATCCACTTTCATTCATTTCTTATATATCCTTCCAGAAATAACATGTGCACATACAAGCAAATAAAATTGTATGATTTATCCTCCCCCAACTTTTTAGACCAAGGTAGGATTCTGTGTACACTGTTCTATATCTTGCCTTTATTTTTACACAAAATATGCCAAAGAAACTTTTAAATATATCGGAACATGGAAAATGACTTCATTCTTTGTTTAAAGACACTTTATCTGATATGTTTCTGAAGAACTCCATGTTTTCAGTAATAAAATTGTCAGACCCAAGAAACTTAACATTAATACAATGTTATCTAGTCTACATTAAAAATTTCTCTTACTTTCCAAAATCATTATGTATAACTTTTTTTTCATTCCATGATCTGTCAGATATTGAATATTGAATTTGGTTATCCTGTCACCTTTTGTCTAAAAAAGAGAAGAGGAACTTTGCCTTTTATGGGAGGGAAGGGTCTTTTAGGACATTGTTGCTTTTGAATAGTTGAGCAGTTGTCCTGTTGGATAATACCCAATCTGTATTTGGTTGCTTCTTCATACTTACATTTGGCGTAGACATTTTGGTAAGAAGATCACGTCTGTGATGTTATGTACTTCCCACTATTTCACATAGGCACCCAGTGCCAGTTTGTCTCTCTGTTAGGGATGTTTAGTGTGATCACTTGGTTAAGGTAGTGTCTTCCAGATCTCTCATTATAAACATACTGTGTTTCCTTTGTACTCAGTAAATCTGTGAAATGGAATTTGAGTCATGTGACTATCTTGTTCAACAACTTTTCACTCAGTGGTTTAGCATCCATTTATAGCCATGTCTTGTATTAACTATTACATTGCAAAGGGATGATTTTCCAATTTTACCATTCTTCCTACATTTTTTAGCTAGTACTTTTTATATGAAGAAGAGCTTCATCTTTCTTCCACCTTTTTAGTGACACTGTGGACTCCTGGATTTTTTTTTTTTTTTTTTCCATTTGGTGTGTTCCTCTTCAGTGTGTTGTTGACGATCACTGCTCTTCTTGGTGCTCAGATTGTCCCAGATTTGACCATGGAAGCCCTTTCAAGCTTGCTGGAATGTTCTTTTGGTCACGGTCTTGCTTTCTGGCATAATAAGGTGTTCCAGGTTTATTTTGTATTTCCCCAGTCCTGGAATCAGACATTTATTTAGCCAGTCTCCTGTAGATGGGCATTTAGGTGGTTTCAACATTTTCTGGCATATTCATGATGGTAAAAGAATAGCTTTGTGCATCTGTTGTTTCATATTTGTGGAGGCATATCTTTGGGGTAAGTTCCTAGAAGTGGAATTGCTGGGTCGCTGCTGAAGCATCTGCAGTTTAGTTAGCTATTGCCAAATCCCCCTCCAGGGGCCTGAGCCATTTTGTCCTCCAACCTGCAACATACAGCAGTGGTTGAGAGAGTATGTGATGAAACTTTTGAGTTTTTGCAAGTAGGATAGGTAATAAATGGTATCACAGTGTAGTTTTAATTGATATTTATTTTACTATGAGTGAAGCAGAGTATCTTTTCAAATATTTGCTGTTTTTTTTGTGTGGACTGTGTATAAATTTTGCCCATTTTTCTATTGGGTCTTAATTTTTTTTTTAAAGTTGCAGAGTATTTCATCCTCTGGTGGAAATTGGGGTTGTTTCCCATGTTATGCTTTCAAAAACAATGCTGTGATGAATAATCTTACGGAAGCCTCATACATGTGCAGCTGTATCTGTAGATCACATTTTAGAAGTGACTTTGGGGCCGGGCGCGGTGGCTCACGCCTGTAATCCTAGCACTCTGGGAGGCCAAGGCAGGTGGGTCGCTCGGAGTCAGGAGTTCGAGACCAGCCTGAGCAAGAGCAAGACTCTGTTTCTACTAAAAATAGAAAGAAATTATCTGGCCAACTAAAATATATACAATATATAGAAAAAATTAGCCGGGCATGGTGGCACATGCCTGTAGTCCCAGCTACTTGGGAGGCTGAGGCAGTAGGATCACTGAAGCCCAGGAGTTTGAGGTTGCTGTGAGCTAGGCTGATGCCACGGCACTCTAGCCAGGGCAACAGAGCGAGACTCTGTCTCAAAAAAAAAAAAAAAAAAAAAAAAAATGACTTTGCCTGGTCAAAGGGTATATGTGTTAGTTACATGAATGGATATTGCCAAATTACACTCCCCTGCCATATGTTGGCCCAGTTAACATCCCTGCCAGCAGGATACGTGAGTGCCTGTTTCCTCCCAGCCCTATGAGCTGCCTGGGTGTTGCCTTTTGGAGTTTTGTCCTGATTGGTGAAACATGAGATCGCTGTGAAGTGTTAGATTGCGTTGAGCATTTTGTGTATACTTGAGACATTTGTACTTGTTTTCCTGCTGTATTGCCTTCTACATTCTTTTAAGGTTTGGGTCCCCTTTTACCTGGCGGTCCTTCCTGGAAGAGGTGGTGATGGGGGCATCAAAGGGAAGATAGTATGACAGGCATCCCTCCTGTCTGACCAGGAGCTCTGCCTCTGGAGAATTAATTGGCAGCTGCAGACTAAACCATTCTCAAAGCATCCCCGTGCCTGAGGTCCACCTTAAGTATGCACCTGGGCTGCTGGCAGCACTGGAGCCATGTCCCTGATGCATGTCCTCCCATGAATTCATGGCAGCAAGTCCTCGGTGAGCTGCACTCCAGGTGAATTCCTTAGTGGAGAAAGAGTCTGACTCTGGGACCACCGCTTGTGACTTAAGGGATGTTGTCCTCACTCTTATTTGTGTTCAACCTACCTGGGCTAAATCACTCTGCCCTGTTATTTTCTGTGCCTTCAGTTCCCATGGGTATGTGATTACCTCTTTGCTGATTGCAAGGCTGCAGAGTTCCCTGATCACCTGTTTGCAGCCTCCTATTTCCCTGCTGAGAGGTGGAGAGAGTGCTGAGGCCCCTCCTGCTCTGGGGAGATGCTCCTTTTCTTGCTGCTGGGACCTGCCCTCCTGGGCTTTGCCACAGGTCCAATCTGCTGACTGCTGGCACCTAGCTGGCCCCCAGCAGCCGTCATTATTTATGCTGGGTGGGAAGGGGGCTGCTTCTGGGTTTCACGTTATTTTAGAATAGCCACCAAGGCCCTGCAGTGTCCAGTGTTTGTCAGCCACACTATGGCAGCAAAAGCAATGGTGGTGGATCTTTCTCTTGATTCTGGCGATTGCAGCCACACAGATAGTAAGAGCAGCTACTATTGATTGAGAATTTACTGTGCGCTGAACATGTTACTTATATTTCCATTTAGCCTTTGCAACAACTGAATGAAGTAGGTGCTATTATCATCTCCATTTTTACACATGAAGAAGCTGCCCAAATCCTCACAGTTAGTCAGTGGAAAGCAAAAAAAAATATGTGAATAATTTGACTTTGGGGAGTATTTTAATTTGGTGGGGAGGGCAGCAAAATCTGCCAGTCTAATTATGTGAAAAATAATTTCTACTTCTTGGGCATATATCATCTGAATACATCAGCCTGGGATTACCCCTTGTGACCCTGGAGACCTCAGCTTGGATTGGAGAGTTGAGCAGAGCTAAGTCCTGCACCAGGCAGGCTGTGGTTGGGGAGACCTGTTGATTAATAATGCCAGTGTTTAGTGAGCATTTACTATGTGCTCAGGGCTGGGCTAACTAAGCATTCTGTGCAATTACCTCATGCACTGTCACAACAATGCTATGAAAAAGGAACTATTTTCACCCCAATTTACACGTAAGAAGACTGAGGCTCAGAACGTTGACCAAATTGCCCAAGGACGATGGCTGATGACTGGAGAGCCTTGATTCAGAGCTGGCTGCTCTACCTCCAGTTACTCATGCTCCTGACTATTCCGTCTCACTACATTGCCTCCCCTGAGGCTGGGGAGATTCTTCCCAACCACCTGGAAGTTTCCTCCAGTCAGTCTCCCTTCCAGTACTGGAGCCAGGGAAGCCGGGATGTTTTGCTGTCCACTGTTGGTGAACCAGTGACCAGTGATTTTAATGAGGCTGACTTCCTTCCTGTCTCGGGTGGGCTTGTTACCAGGGCAGTCCCCATGAGCGACAGAGTGCGTGAGCTACCAGACTGGAGAGGGCTGGCCACCTGTCGGGGCCTGCTGGGGTCTCGAGGGCACTGTGCTCAGCAGCCACCCCTTCAGCTCCCTTTTCCTGATGTACCTGTGGCCTGCTCCATGCCGTTCAGGTTTGGCCTCCTTACTGATATCACCCTTACAGTTGGGGGAGAGCCTCACCTTTCACACTGTTGCCCCTGGGTAAGACAAACAGCATAGTTTCTCATCTCAGAAGGCCAATGCCAGGCTGACTGACAAGCTTGGCTGCCCTCATTTATAACAATACTTTGCATTAAAATTTTTTTTTTCTCGGCCAGTCTATGTTCTCAATGCCACGGGGAGAACACAAAGACTCTGCCCTTGCAGAACATGTTGTTTAGCTGAGGATTCACTCACAAATCCGTCCACAGTGAAATGGTCAGAGAGGCACAGAAGTAACCACAGGAGGTGTCATGAGGCAGCGCCTGGGCAAGTGCCAAGAACATCAGTGCGCTGATGCCATCTGTGCTCTGAACGGGGCAGAAAAAGATCACTGTGGTCTGGAGTTTCTCAAAGGAGGGGGATGTTAAGGGTGGGGGGTAATGTACACGTGGAGCACAGAGTTCTAGGTCCTGACAGGTTTCGCAGCCAGCCTCTGGGTCCCAGACAGGCACAGGGAGGTGGAGCCGCTCTCACAGTCCACCCCATAGCAGCACAGTCAGTGGGGGGGGGGGCGTGACTCGGTGGTGTCCGGAGCTCACGGTGGCGGGGGTGGCCAGCGGAGCCAAGGCCCTGCCTGCGCAGCGGTTCATCCTCATCGCCAGCCCGTCACACTGACCGAGGCCCTTGATAAGACAATACTGAGCCACTGGGAGCATTTAAGGAGAAAGGGAGGTGTCCAGCACAGTCTTTCCAAAGTCCGTCACACAGAACCTTAATCTCAGGAGAAAAATGATTCTCCGGAGAAGTACATAACATACCCGCTTGAGATACTCACAACATACTTTATTTTTAAAGAATTTCAGAGAAGTCCTATTGTTAAAGAACCTATTTAACTTTTTCAGCCTACTGTTTGCTAAACTTATTTGACCATGGGATCTCTCTACTTTTTTTTTTTTCCCATAACTCTTACTAATATCCAGAAGAACCAGTGTTATAAAAAAACCTTTGAAAATGCTGAGATAGTATATTTCTGAAAGATTTCCATCTTAAACGGATTTAACTGTTAAAAAGCTCTTGTACGTAAAGGTTTAATGCTCAGTTCTCAGAGAACTGAGGAACAGAGTCATTCCTGGTAGGAATGACTGAGGTTTATTATTGCATACTTGTTTTTCCTCTTGAGTTAAAATGTTAAGTTCCTTGTAGGCAAGAAATGGAATCTGAACGTCCTTTGTGTCAAGCACGCGGCTTTCTCAGGGCTGGCTATATAGTAGCTACTCAATAAGTACTTGCTAATTGATTGATTGAAGACGTTTGTTAAAGGCCAAAGAGTTAATTAGTTGAGGCTGGAATCCAGTTCTTTCAACTTCCAGCCAGAGGCTTGTTTTGCCAACAAAGGAACTCTAAATTTAGGGTCCTCCAGCCTCCTGCAGTTTCCTGAAACTACTTCAAAAGCTTTTTAACTATTTTATTAAGGAGTTTTCTGCTGGCCAGTCGTTCTCAATCCCCCTTCTCCACATTGCCGTGGGCCTTGGCTAAGATGAAGCGTGTGATGGGACAGTTTGTCAGCAGGTAGGTGTGTGCAGGTGTGTGTGGGCAGCCCTTTTCCCTCAGTTTTATCCTGCTACAGCTTCCTGCCCCGAGAAAGCACTCGACTTCGTTGGTACCTGCCTTGTTTTGCCTGTGGGTTTTACCATGGAAATTCCATCCTGGTGTTGGGTCTGAGGGAAGTGGGACTGAAGGTAGGTTGTTCCCAGAGCTGGCTTCCAGTTGGTGCTCAATTGTTGAGCATAATAAAATCATGTTACCAACCCCCAAACCTCAATTGCATTATTCTGTGCGTATTGACTGCTGACAGTGTGCTTGGTGTTTTCACAGCATCAATAGAAAAGATGGTCCTTTGTCAATAGGAGTACAATGTAGGCCATTTATCATAAGTATCTCAGTCCAGGTTAACATGGATATAATGAGGATCTGCTAATTTCTTTTCCTGTACAAATGTATCAGATTTCAGATATATTAAAGTGTATTCTTTTATGACTGTTTGACACTTAGACCTGCAGCTTGCTGGTAAGCAGGAGAGAGCGTTGAGCAGAATTTGAATGCCTTTGAGGGAAGTTCTTTATTTAAACACCCACTGGGCTGCATCTGTTTCTGGGTCTATTCTCCAACCTTGGGAATCAAAAGAAAAGCATCTTTATTTTTGAGTGTTTTAGTCTACCTCTGCCACGCATCAACATCCCCCTGTTCTCTCTAGCTCCAGGAGTCACTTAGCATTATTTATGTAACAATTGATTGAATTTCATGTAATGGAACAAGGAGGAGTCTTCATTGTTCTAAGCAAGTGTGTGTGGGTTGGCAATAATCCATTGGGATGAGATCTGATTTTGGTTAGGGGCAGTGTGTCCTGTGACGTAAGGCTGTCTTAATGGATACCTTATTAAAATAAAACTAAGCCCCCAAGACACTGGAGGTTAGAACGTGTGGAAGATTCAGACCAAAGTGGGTTTTATTAACTCTGTTTATCTGGATAGTTTGTTAGGGCCAATGTACCTGAATTCCATTTTGTGAATTTAATTTAGTTGAGAACAATGGCCAGTTAGAAACTTTCCTGTTTAATGTAGCTTCGAGGTATACCTGCCTCCACCCTCCACTCGTGGATTCCTTGCCATGTGCAAGATACTTTCAACCTCACAGCCTTCATGCACCCTGTTCCTTTTGTGTCCAAACCTCTGTTCTCTTTCCTGTCTCTGCCCTTTGCCTGGTTAACTCTTCCTTATCCTTTTGGTCTCAGCTTGGCTCTCTTCCTTAGGGAAGCCTTACTTTGAATCCCAAGTAGATCACGTTCTTCCTGCATTTTTTAAGATACTTTTTCTTTGTGGCACTTGTCACAATTTTAATTCGATGATAATTTGCCTCATTTCTTTAGTATCTGTTTCCGCTGCTAGATTATATGCTTCATGAGAGCAGAGGTATGTCTGTTCTCTTTGATATATTTTTCAAGGCCTTTGTGCAGTGCTTGGCACAGAGTAGGTACTCAAATATGTGTTGAAAGAAAGAGTTGGAAGCTCATCGTGAAGAGTCTGGCCTTTCAGATTGTAACAGGCAAACCTGTGAGTGGTCCTGGAATATCCTTACCTGCTGGTAGTCGGGCCTTTGTGTAGTGTAATCCCCTCCTCTTGAGTATGGGCTGGGCCTAGTGACTCACTTCCAGCAAATAGAATATGGCACCGAGTATGGGATATCACTTCCGAAATTAGGTCACAGAGGGAACGTGGCTTCTGTCTTGTGTGTCCTCTCTTGCTCCCTGTTTGCTCGTTGTGATGGAAGCCAGCTGACATGCTGTCAGCTGCCCCGCAGAGGCCTAGGCCGTGTGGCAAGGAACTGAGGGGGGCTTCTGGCTGCCAGCCCGTGAGAACTGAGACCCTCAGCCCAATAGCCCGCAAGGACCTGAACTGGCAACAGCCATATGATTAAACTTTGAAGTGGATCTTCCCTCCATGGGAGCTTCAGATGAAGCTCTGGATGATCCTTGGCTGCAGCCTCTGAGAAACCCTGAGGCAGAGGTGCTGTGCTAAACTGTGCTCAGACTCCTGACCCAGAGAAACTGGTGATAAATGCTTGTTGTGTTAAGCCGCTGTGTTTTGGGGTAATTTGTTATATAGCTGCAGGTAACTCATACACAGATTAGTGATAATCATGGGAACTTAATATGTGCCAGGTCTTGTGCTAAACACGTAACATGCTCACTCTTATCTATTCCTCACCTTCGCTCTGTGATGTAGGTTCTGTTATTATCTCCATTTTACAGATGAGAAAAATGAGGCAGAGAGCTTGAGTAATTGTCTGAGGTGTTGGCAGAGTACTGTTGGTGTGATCCTGGAGCCTGTACTCTTAACCATCACCCTGAAGGTAGAAAATAACCTGAAATGGCTTTAGGCTCCTTCCTCACCTGAGGATGAGGGCACCTGACTCCTCGGGCTTCTGGGACTCAATGGAGGTAGGTTGGGTGACTGTATGAGGATTTGGGCAATGGCTCAGCTTGGACTCTGTCTCTTTAAGGAGGTGGAATAAGCCCCTTTAGGAGCCATCCAGCTGTCCACTTATTTAGGCATGACCCTCTTAATGCCCTGTGAATTAGCATGCTTAGTGTGGAAGCCCAGGGAGAAATTCTGTTCAGCCACTCCTCTTGTGTCCAAGAATAAAATCTAATCAGGGACATAAAAGACGGTGGCTTTGGAATAAAATGAGCAGCATCCACTGTGATTACAGCTTGTTTTCAACTTCTACAAGATGAAATTAAATTGAGTAATTGTTTGCACATTTACCCACATGACTCTGATTTGTCTGAGGCAGATTGTGGCATTGCGAATATTTAAACCAGTAATAACGTCTTTAAGCTTATGTTCCATTTGATTGCATTTATCTGTAGATCTAAAAATGCAATAGAACAGAATGTAAGATGTTTTGTGGGAAAGATGAATGTTGTGTAAGATCACTATGGATTTAAGGTTAGGAATTTCCAAGACCTTGTATTGTAATTTTATATGCATCATGATTCTGAGCCCTGGATTCTGGGATATGTGTTCTTGCAGAGAATTCTTGGAAGATTGGGACTCTGTTATTGTCTTTTTTTCTGTCATTTGATGTGCCCGTGTCTCTCTTGCCTCCAAATTGATTTTTGCCACCTTCTTGAATACTGTGGGGGTGCATCATAATTGCTCACTCAAATAGATTCATTTTTAGTGATGGAAAAATAACCAGGCATGTACATTTTGCAAATAACTGTTGAGTATGAAATGTATATTGAATCTGCAATTACTTGAAATACTGCTTCAGACAAGACCTTATATTCTGGAAACATACCTGTGTATCTGATAGTAAAAACCTTTGACAGTTCAGCACAACTTTTCCAGATAAACAAGGATCAAGTTTGGGCTCTTAGGAAAATAATCAATTTACAGTTTTTCAAATGTATAAGCTTATACATTTATCTTAATGTTGTTATGAGAAGGAATTTGGATAGAACTTGGATTTCATATTCCAAGGCTTTGCTTTGCCCATGGTGTTCATCTGTCATGGTTTTGGCAGCTTTTTGAGACCAGAGTTGTTTTCTAACCTCAGTGAGATCACAAGCAAATTAAATATGTGTGTTTAATTTGGTAGTCTCTTCAACAATGTAAATTTGGAGAAATGTGTCCATTTATTTTGGTGTCTTATATTTTATGGATGTACCAAAATCGATGTCCTTGGGTGCTTGGTTAATTACTTCTTCTCATTCAGCTGAGTCTGGACTCTGGTGTTTTCTGGCACCCCCTGCCCCTGCATTGGCTTCTACAGCGCTGTTCTGTTTTCTGCCTCCCAGCCAAGTACTAACCAGGCCTGACCCTAGTTAGCTTTCGAGATCAGATGAGATCAGGCACATTCAGGGTGGTATGGCTGTAGACTCTCTTGGTTTTCTGACATGGCCTGTCAGTCTTTTAATTTAGGCCCACGTCATTTCTTGCCATACGATCTTCAAGCTATCTTCTAGTAATATATGGAACTTGCTTTGAGCTCCATGTTTCTTAAACCCAAATCTGATCTTGTCATGTCCCTGCTTAATATGCTTCAGTGGTAGCTCCTTGCAGTCCTCAGGACTAAGTCTGGATCCTTCCACTTGGTGAACTCTGCTTGGTGCCAGGTGGAGCATGGTCAACCTCTGTATCCTTTGACTAGTTCTCTGCCCTCCAGCAAGTTACTTCTTTGTGTCTCAATTTCTTCACCTATAAAAGGCAGATAACAGTCATACTACCTCATGTTTGTTGTGAGGATTGAATGAGTGAAGTATATCTTGGGACATTCCTGAAACATAGCAAGTGCTCAATAAATGTTGCTGATATTATCATCATAAACTAAAAGAGTTTAGATTAGCAACTTCTGATAAATATGTAGGAGGTAATAAGTGCTAATTTTGCCTCATTTGTCACCTCGGGGCTGCCGTTTGCAGCACCTCTGGAGTTCCTATCACTCTTCCTGCTGGTCTCACTTTGTTTATGAGACGCAGAGGGGCTTCTAAAAGCCAGCCTAAAACCCACCACTGCTAGTATGCCCTTCCCAAATGGGTTATAAAAGCATAAATGCTTCAGATTTCCATTTTAGATTTTAATGCTTACTACACATTCTCCAAATGAATTTGTATTAATAATAAACTTCTAAGCTATTCAGTGCTCTGCTTCCTAACATAAATGCATCATAAAAAAGCAGATCCCTTAGTGCAAAGAACTTTTACTGTCAATTCATCTGATTACAAGTAATTATCTATTTTATTAATACTATTTGATCTGTTATTTATTTTTGTCCCACTCAGGCAGAGTTGATCACTTCCTCCTTCTGTCAGACCTAGACTATGAGCACCTTGAGGAGATGATCCGTGACTTGTCTATTGCTACAGCTCAGTGCCTGGCACAGAGCAGGCACCTAACACATGTTTGCAGAATGAAGGAGTGAATGAATGATCTCATTTGCATATAATTTTTATATTATGAATTGACAGTTCTCTTCTCCACAAATGCAAAATCAACCAAAATGCAAATTCCCTGCTCACATAATTCTTAATTTTCAAACATTTTCCATTATTGAAATGGTTTGAGATCAATTTCAATACAAGTGAGTTTTCCCCATGAAGGCTGTGGCTGGGGAAGAGAACTCTGAGTAGACCATAGGTTCCTTGGCTATCGGAATGTGCAGGTGGAAGCCGTGATGTGATGAGGTTGTCACATGGCACATACAGACTCTCTTTCCCCCAGGGCAGTTGGTGAAGACCCGGGTTTTTCCATTGCTCATGGCAGATGCCCACTGGGGGCTGGAGAGCCCCGACCGCTGCTGTGGTGGCGAATACTGGGGGGTATTGTGGCAGGCGGTTGTGAGTTGCATGGTGGAACTATCTGAATGCTTGACTCTAGAGACATTGGGGGATGGGTCAGAGCCTATAGTCTTTGCCACGCTGCGGAGCCCATGCCATGGGCGATGCTGGGATCTTGGCCATGGGCAGAGCTTCAGGACAGACACACATTTGCCCTCATAGTTCCCTACCTGGTACATCCTTTCTCAACCTGGAAAATTCTCACTTCTCCTTCAAAACTCAGTTCTGTGTCCAGTCATGGATTCGGCAAAGTTGCTGAGCGTCTACTCTGTGGCAGGCACTTTTCTGGGCTCCAGGGAAGCAATTGTAAACAAAACAGGCAAAGCTCCTTGCTTCATACAGCCAATGTTCAGGGGTGGCAGAGGGCATTGGGCAATAGGAAGGTGGACATGCAAGATTATTTCAGATAATGATGGATACTATGAAGACATTACAATCGGGTGATGTGGTGGAGTGGTGGGGAAGGCCTCTCTGAGGGGAGGGCACTGGAGCCCACCACGGGAGGATCTGAGGACAGACTTTCCAAGCAAAGGAAACAGCAAGTGCGAAGGCCTTGAAGCTGGAATGAACTTGATATTCTCAGTGAGGCTTTCCCTGTCTGTTCTAGTGAGTATTTGGTTTTGTATTTGGCTTCTAACCTGTGCTGCTCATCTCTTGGAAATATTATTAAACTGCATTCTAACTTATCTGTGTACATGTTTCTTCCCATCCCTTATTCTTTGCAGACTCTTAACCTTTCACTATATGTGAAATAAGAGCAATTAATGGCAATAGCTTACATTTATTAAACTGCTGTGTAACAGTACTAGATACTGTGCTAAGTGCTTTGCGGGTATTTTCTCATTTAATACTCACAGTAGCCCCATGAGGTTGATACCGCTATAATGCTCATTTTTCAGATGAGGAAACCAAGGCTGAGTAACTCGCCCTGAGTCATACTGGTGTGAAGTGGCTGATGTGAGGCTCCAGGCCTGGCAGTCCAAGCATGAGTCTGCCACCAGTGCACCACCCAGCTTCCCAGTGCTTGTGGCTTTCAGGAGTGGGACTGACCCAAGGAAGCCTTTCTCACCTAAGCGCATGAACCGCAGTCTTGTCTGTGTCCAGCTGCAGCGGACTGTGGGGCTGAAGTGGCTGGAAGTGCTGGGCTCTGGCAGCTGCCAGAGGAGCAACAGACATGGTTACTGCCTTTGGGGCCTTTCTGGATCCTGGTTGTTGAAGAGAAATGTGCATGCCAGAAACAATTGGAGGAAGTTAAAAAATAACCACTTCTGCCAGTGAAAAACAAGAGAAAATAAAGGTGGCTGTAAGGGCTGGTGCCTGCCTAGATATGGGCCGCATGGTGTCCCTGGCATAGAAGGCTGAGCACAGGGCCCAGCAGGACCTTCCCACTTCCTCTTACTCCTGTGTGAGCAGGTGCAGACACAGGTGGGGAGTTAACTCACACTCAGCAATGTCAGAAGATTGTGGTCCGAGCCTTCATTTGGCCTCCTGTCTGGGACTCTGGTTAGTCTCCTTGTCTCCCTGAGCCTCAGTTTCTTCATGTGATAATACAGATGCTACCACTGGCTTCACAGGCAGTTTGAGAATCACAAGAGATGGTGGGATGTGAAAGTGCTTTGTTGAGTAATCAAATGCGACAGAAATAGTAGTAGTTTTTATTGTTAGATCATAGATTTGCTGGAAGATGTTTCTGAATTATCTAAGAGTTTCATTTATTGTCTATCTCGTTAGTACCAGTAAGTGAGACTTGGTTGCAATTTGCTGTTTCTAGGTTAGGATGAAGTTTTCTTAAAAGGCATCTCTGCTTTTCATAAAGCCTCATTAGAGCCCAGAGACAGGGGCAGAACAAAGACTCAGGCCCCAGAGCAGACAGTGACTCATGGCCTAAGCCTTCCAGAAGACTCTCATTTCAATCTCAGTGGCATGCCAGCGGTCTTACCTGCCTCTCTCCAGCCCTTAACTCCACAGTTAGGGGGGTTTTATTAGCAACATTGACAGCATTTCAAGGGGCTGCCCCCAAAAGCTGCTTCATTAATGAAGACATTTCTGGAAGCATCCTTTCTCCCTGACTGTGTGTTCAGCAAGTTCCCCATTGCTTTTCCCCTGTTTGATGTGAGCACACACAATACCCAGCTGCCAATTTTCTGGATGCATATGGTTTAAAAGAGACCAGAAACTCGACAGCTTCGGTCTCTTTAAGATCTGCCTGAATGTCACACACCCTTAAACAGATTTTCTACCCAGGGAGGTAAAGTTTCATGGATCTCCTAAGACATGGATTGATTGATTAATCATTTCATTTATTTAATCAATATTTATTGAGCACTAATGTGTGTCAGGCACTTCTATAGACACTGGAGAGACAGACATGAACAAGACTGAAAAGATTCCCACTCTCCTGGGTTTTACATTCTAACAGGGACACAGACAACAAATCAAACGTATATAGAAGTTAGAGTTTCTACTAGAGCTACGTGCAGTGAAGGAGATGTGGCAGGGAGCTGTGCTAGGTGCGACGTGGCTCCTTGGAAGCACAAAACTTAAATAAAAGCAGTGAGGACAGCCTTGCTGAAGAGCGGGAAGGCCAGTGGGGCCTGCGGAGTTAGGCCCTGGGGAGAGGCATCCTGGTCCAGGGAGCAGCAGCGTAGATGCCTAGAGGGAGGCATGGGAGTGGCACATCTGGGGAATAAAAAGAAGGATGTCTGGAGCATACTAGGTGGGCAGAAGTGTGGTGGAATATGGAGGCAGGGCTTTATAGATCAGTGGGAGGAAGTAGGTTTTATTTGAAGTTAGAGATCGGCTTGTCTGCTCTTCAAGTGCAATAAGTAGCAACCCAGAGTGGACTTTGCAACCCTGTGCTACCTGCCTCTCCACTAGGATGGTGGTTGTCATCCTCCCTGTACATCCAGGCTTCAGCCTGGAGCCTGGCCTGCATCTTTTGGCTGCCTGGAACTGCTTGCTTTAGGTCTCCTGTAGCCCTGGGCCACATGGGGAGGGCAGGGCGCAGCTGCTGAGCTCTGCACCATGGCGCCTCTGTGTCCCTTAAGTGCATTCAGCAGGCTGGTTCTTATCCTGTTCCTTGACCTGGAAGATTCTCTCTGGGGGTCTCACATCCTAGGAGTTTGCTCCCCTGCCGGGAAGACTGTTAAGCACACAGGGGTGTAGGGATTTTCAGAAGAGTTCTGGTCAGTAACCTCTTCAGCCCTACAGATGGAGGGCCCAGGCATCCTGGGCTGCTTTGAGCCTTTCCCCATTGTCCAGCACGGGCCTTCCCCACCCGTGACCACCTTGCAGCCTGCTCCATATTTATCTTGCAGCCTGCTCCATATTTATCTTTCATATCCTCCAGTGTATCTGCCCCGGTGCTTTCAAAGACTGCTTGACGTCGATGAACTGAATCCATACCTCTTAGCGTGGCTTGCTTGGCCCTTTACAATTTAGTCCTACTTACGGCTCTTCCTCACCCACTCTTCCCCTACACAGATTCTCTCCCACACCAAACACGTTTACTCGTGATCTCTAAATACCACTTGTACTTTCTGCATTTGTACATGCCAAGCCCCTCTCTTAGCATGCCTTTTCCATTATCCTAACACTCAGGTACACCATCAGTTTTCAGTTCCAAACCTGCCCCTCCAGGCAGCCCTTCCTGATTGCTTTAGTGCATGAGGATCTTTTGTATACCTGTGAACCGCTCTAGTGCTTACCGTGTTTGGCTGTAATGGCCTCACCAGGTAGTTACTTTTTCTTTTACCTCCCCCAATATACCCTGAAGGACAGGGCACCTGCTTTATTGTTGGTGTTGATAAAAACTGAGAGATAGTGAGAATCTATGAACAAGCTGGAAACCACATGTGCCTCCTTCAGGTCAGGGTGGGAGTACATTCCGGATGAAACAGTCCAGAAAGATGGAGGAGCATCACTTAAATTTCCAGGTGGTTCCAATCAGCTTTTCAGGTAGTTTCCAAAAGGAATCCCTGGTTGATGTAACTCCTCGGGACTCCAGCTGTGATAGTGATTTTTTTTAATATCTTACTCAGAAGCCTTGAGTTGGCCTCTATCCCTGTGTAGAAGGCAAGGACATCTTTCTCTTGGAGACACCTCTTCATCAATGGGACTGTTCCCCCAAGGCTTGGAGTTGGAGGTGACCTTTTTTTTTTTTCTGTCTGAGGAGGAAAGTCAATTCCGGAGATGGTTGGGCCTGGTCGCAGGGCTGTCTTGTTGCTTCTGGCATTGATTTGATAAATGTTCTTGTCTCGGGCCTCGGGGAGCATCCCCTGCCCTTGAATTCAGTAAGGAGTCTTGTTTTTAGTTCCTAGGAGACTACACGACACTTACGTCCACATCCATTCATCCTGAGCCCGAGGAGGGCCCTGTCTGGTTCCACATGCAGCCACCAACAAGCTCAACCGACACGGGGCCGTTAACCTGGGCTGCCAACCTCACTGACTGCTCGGACACGTTTCATTGTTTGTGTAGCTTCACAGAGAAATGGCAAGATGCAGCCAGAATGTGAGGAATACGCTCTAGCTTTTTTGCATGTGTTCTGTTTCCTTGTTGGTAAACATCATCCAAATAGTGCAACCAAATTGGTATCCCATCCTTCTAGGCTTACAAGATGGTAAAACCATCCAAATCAGCTTCCTGTAATGCTCGCTTTGACATGAGAGTTCCCACAGTATTTCATTTTAGCTGGGGGCTAATCTGTGTATTTTCATTTGATGCCCAGGTGCTTCCCTTGTGTCCATGGGTCATATGTGTTTTCTCAGAGGGACAATACGACGTACACAGGACTGTTAGATATTTTCCTGACTTTACTGGTCAAAGATAAAAAACAAGAAATGAAACTCTTACTCCAGCAGAAAATGAGATGATTGAAGAACGATAAAGTATCTTAAATTTCATAGCAAATAGTTTTTTACTGTATCTTATCATAAAAACTTGACTGAAGGCCAAGATTCACTGACTTTCTCAAGAAGAGAGGATTATTTGCAAAATTAAGGCATCCAGGAGCTAAAGATATTGCCCCTGGCAGCTTTTAGTACTGTCTGTTTTTAAAAAACGTGTTTATCTTATTACGAAAGTAATTGTAATATATGTTCATTGTAGGGAGTTTAGAAAATAGAGTCAACTTTTTTTTTCCCCCGCATAAGATTCTTCCAGGCTGGTCAAGAGAACCTGATCATGGAGCCAGTTTTAGAAATGATGACCAAAGTCTGTGGCTTCTTGAGGAGCATTTTGCATATGTTTTGGACGTATCTCACAAGAAAGTGACACCGGTGTCTGTTTACGTGGGTCCTTTGCCAGGTCCTCTGTCCCTTGGTCTGTTCCCTCTGAAATGTACTCTCTGACCTACCAGGGAGAGTGCAGGCTACCCTAGAAGGAGCAGCCGCTGCAACTGCGATGCTGTAGCCCACCAAGAAAACCGTCCCCCGTCCTTGGGAGACACGGCAGCTCTCCTTTAAGTCTCTGCTGTGTCTCCTGGCAGCACTGACTGCCACTGTTTGCTGTATTTTCAGTAACCGCCAAACAGAATTGAGTCATTTCTGTGGATTTTCTCATTTTGTGTCCTTTTGTTTATCCCCCACCTACAGCTCCCACTTTGTTGAAAACCGAAGGAGATTTATCTTGTTCACAGAACAAATTCCTCTTTTCATTTCTCTGAGGTAATTAGAAAAGCCAATATGTTCTTGTGGAAATAAAAGGGATGTGATAATTCTGTGAGAGTGGGCTGAGTAGTTTCTAACCTTTGCACCCCCGATGGCTTTATACTGCTTGGCACATAGTAGGTACTCAAACAAGGCTAATTGAATGACCCAGTTAGACACCGACACGTCCTCACTGGCTGAGCTCATGGAAAGAGGACTGTCACACCGCTTAACTCCAGGGGCACCTTCCCCATGCACGTCCTGCCTGTGTGGCCGAGTGCAGCAGCCTTGTCTAGAAGTAATAGTCAGCACAGGGTGTGAGATTTGAATAGCTTCTTGGTTTTTGGTATAGTATAAAAAATCTCTAAGACTGGCATTGAGTCTGAAAGCTGGGCGCTGCTCGTGCTCTCCCAGTAACCCACACTGGTATTATTCATTTGTCTCCTCAAGCCTAGGAACATAGTATTCTGCTCAAGCTCACCCTGCATGGATAGACTTTATCTAAATTCTAATCCAGGCCAGCACCGCTTCCATTTCATATCATTCTGCTCCAACCCATTCATGTCTATTTTCTCTTTGATCTTCCTTTGAAAAATTCATAAGGACCTCTGCAGGTATCTGCTTATGTGTGGGTTTCTGCTCAGAACCAGCCATATGTGAAACTTCTCGATAGTGAAGCCTCATCTTAGCTGGTGATTTGAGTTGTTATCAAATTTCAATTTATTCTTTCTTGAATTTCGAGCTAAACTGAAAAGCCCTAGACCATCAAGGAGGATGAGTACTAGAAGACATTCCTTGGGTAAACAACTTGCGGACTTGTTTTAGACTTCGTAGTTTCTTGAAACAAAGGTTAATATATCAACTAGCAGATGTATAGTAGTTGGTAGTGTGTGTTAAAAATGAATTTCTTCTGTAGATGCCAAGCTGTCTTTTGTTGAAGTATCATATTTGCTGTCATTTTTATAGTCTCAGAGGTAAAATAAAATTTATGCAAATTTCCCATTGGCTCTAGTTAACTAGTTGTTGTTTGGTTCCACCATGGTATCCATGACTTCTGTCATAGTCCCTGTAGATCATCTTTTACTGGTTATGGGTTCTTGCCTCCATCACTCATTATTGCTTCCTTGAGGACAAGGGCTTGCTTTTTTCATATACATACCTAGTGGTGATAATTGTGACAGAACATAATACTGTTCAGTAAGTGTTTGTTGATTGAATAAATACTTCAAAAGTCTTTAGGAAGCTGGTGGGCCAAAAACACCCTTGGGTAGTTGGATATAAAGATGCCATCTGGGATCAGGAGTTAAGAAGATTCTTAAGCATTTAATACAGTCGGAGAGTCAGAAGGCATAAAGGGGACATTGCCTCTCAATTACCAAAAGGAGAGAAGGAATCATTGTAAGTATTAAAAGTATGTGCAAGCGGCTACATAGATTGTGATGTGAGTTATTGGTTATGTGGGTTTGGTGATACTACAAAATCATATTTTTCCTTCTCTCAAAATGAGAGCCATGAGCACGGGGATGGGCAGGAACCTCCTGAGACACAGGAGAAGCACAGGGATAGCAGTGACAATTAAGACCATGGACAGTCACAGACGTTTCTCAGGTTTAGGCTGTGGCCCCTCGTGTGACCAGTCCAGCTTATTTAATTGGAAAAGAAATTAGTCTCTGAATTCTAAGCCATGAAGAAAGCGGGTGGCTGGAAGGAAGGAATGATTCCATTTTAAGAGCAGATCCTCCAGGCGTCTCAGATGACCAGGTCTGCGGGTACTAGAGATGAGGAACAACCTGTTGCCGTGGACCACATCAGCACACACCTCCATGGTGAATGGTTACTATTGTTCCAGGCCATCCCAGGGCTGTGACTTCGGCTGGCTACTATCTCTTTGCATTGTCTTTATTTAAGCTCCATGAAGAAGTTATTCTTCTCATACACCCTGTTAGGCCAGCATGGGCCCTGTCTCCTAGGAGACATGCTCAATATTCTGCAAGCAACTATCTTAGTTTCATTTAGGCAGCCTGGTGTCTACAGTGCTTCCCTGGAAACAAAACCATCCGTAAAGAAGAAGAATCCTTCCTTCTTGATGAGTTACTATGGGACTCTGGGCAAGTCCTTTCACCTTCTCTGGCCTCTGATTCCTCTGAGTTGGAGTAGATAACTTCTTTATTGTCCTTAAGGTGGTATGTGTGAATAGACCCAGACCCTTTGGGGAAGATGCTCTGGAAGATGACAGTGAAGCAATGTTATTACAATGATAAATGGGTGCTTTCCCTTGTGTAAGGCACAAAGTCTGTTAAAGCTTCAAAACTTGGCCTCATTTCTCCATAATTCCTAGCTCAATGAACTGATTGTATAAATATTTGAGAATTGAACATGCATCTGAAGAAGACAGAAAACATCTCCTTTAAGACAATGGAGGTCTGGTTTGGTGATTAATTTGGAAAAAAGATCGTTTTCTTATATTTTCTGTGGGTAGAAAACAATGGGACAAACAGATTTATGCTTTATGTTCAGGTGCTCCTAGTTATGTGTGACAGCTTTTCAGAGGCAAAAAAAAAAAAAAAAAAAAAAAAAGACCCTTTGCATATATATGATTTGACAGCATTCTTGGTCTTGGATCATAGAAGATGTGTCATTTATTGCTGTAATTCAGCAATTGTGATTAATTGTTCAAGGCCTTCTTTGTACTTTGCCAAAGCCAAATTAAGGGAAAACAACATTCTCATCATGCAAATCATGTAACCTTAATGTTTATTAATCCTTACATAGAAGAATCAATATCCACTTTTGAATGAGAGCACTGATCATTGTGAGCCTTCTCAAATATTGCTGGGAGACATCATTTTGAATTTTTCTAGGGGACTCACCTCATTATCTTAGCAAGTTTTATCTCATTGTGCACCCCTCCAACCTCAGCAGGTTTTTGAGGCAATTATATGGATTTACAGGGATATGGCATTTGCTTCAGGGTCTGTTGGTGATGGGAACAAGATTTTAAATGTTCCTTCATGTGAATGTTACTGAACCACATTAAGCAGAAGGAAGCTCAGTGATCCTCTGAATGTCTTTACCATTCTTACAGGTAGTTTTTGGGAGGACTCTTTGTAGTTAACTTATAATCCACCTTTGTGATATCAGAGTTGGTGTGGGGGTGGCTGCCCTTTTAGGTCTGAGTTCCTATCTGATGCTGAGTTCTCATCAATGCCTATCCAGGCCCAGGTTTTGCTTGTCAGACGAGCCATCCTTGAATTGTATGGGCTGGGCCACACTAACAGAGACACCTCTAATCCTATTTTATCATGTTAAGATTGATTTTTCACTATTCTCACCTACTCTATCCTTGAATATAATTGATGGACTGTGAGATTTTGTCTCCCCTACATTTTTTTCTTGATCCCAAATATTTGTCTTCCATTCTTGATTGTAACATCCTTATGCACCATAATAATTGCCATTAGGGAGCATGGTATGTATTTGCATTCATCCATGCACAAACAGCTAAATTTAGTTTGGAGAAGTGAAACCCAGGGGACAAAGGAGATTCGACTACAGTCACATCAGACTTCTAAGACCTTGACTTCTCATTTACTTTCTATTCTCTACATTCCCTGTTCCCCCACAGAACAGGGCAAAATAAAACAGAAGGACATCTTGACCTTCTCTTACTCTACCCCCTAAATTGCATCACTGTTGTGACATAGATACCATATATGGAGCAGTGGTAACATCTAGCTTTCAGTAATGCTGCTTGGAGCTATCCATGGTGCTGATAGGCTTACAAGAAAACTATTCTTGAACAAGAGCACAGCCTTGGATGGAATGAAGCCTTTTGCTCCTTAAACTTAGAGCTCTAGATACTCACGGCTGGATTCTGCCATACTGAAAGAAATAAAGAATTGAGGGCCCGACACGGTGACTCATGCCTGTAATCTGAGCACTTTGGGAGGCCAAGGTAGGAGGATTGCTGGAGGCCAGGAGTTGGAGACCAGCCTGAGCAACATAGCCAGGCCCCTATCTCTACATAAAGTAGAAAAATTAGCTGGGGGGGGGGGGGGGGGGCGGTGCATGCCTGTAGTCCCAGCCGCTTGGGAGGCTGAGGCAGCTGGATCGCTTGAGCCCAGAAATTTGAGGTTGCAGTGACCTATGATAACACCACTGCACTCTAGCCTGGGCAAGAGAGCAAGACCCTGTCTCAAAAAAAAAAAAAAAAAAAAAAAAAAAAAATTGAGAATTGGATATGATTATACTGCCTTGAGCCAAAGTAATTTTTTTTTTTTTTTGAGACAGAGTCTCACTCTGTTGCCCAGGCTAGAGTGAGTGCCATGGCGTTAGCCTAGCTCACAGCAACCTCAAACTCCTGAGCTCAAGCGATCCTCCTGTCTCAGCCTCCCGAGTAGCTGGGACTACAGGCATGAGCCACCATGCCCGGCTAATTTTTTTTCTATATATATTTTTAGCTGTCCGTATAATTTCTTTCTATTTTTAGTAGAGATGGGGTCTCGCTCTTGCTCAGGCTGGTCTCGAACTCCTGAGCTCAAACGATCCGCCCACCTCGGCCTCCCAGAGTGCTAGGATTACAGGCGTGAGCCACCACGCCCGGCCAGTAATTTTTTTTTTAGCTTTCAGTGCCTTGATATTTTGGGCCCCATTTCTCTTGGTCTAAGATACTGGGAGAGTTTCTTACTACTGGGCTGTTTTTGGTAAAGTTGGTAAAGCTTATGTTTTCATTTTTCCTGTCTTGTAGTACCCTGGAGTATCACAGAGAATACACAGGGAATTGACAATTATTTTTAATGAGAGGTGTATGTGAAGCAGCTTCTCACTCTGAATTCCCTGCACTGCTTTTTAGTGGAATCAGGGGGTTTGAGTTGAGCTTCTGGTACTGTTTGTGTTGACAGTGAATTCCATAATCACTTTCTGGAAGGACCAAATGGGCTCTGGTTTTGAGTTTTATTTCAGAAACATGCCTTATTTTGCTAAGCAAACCAGCTGGTTGTGACATTTGAGGAAAGCACAGCCCTCCGATATTTGCCTTTGGTTTGAATGAAGGTGAAGAACATGGTAAGGTAGAAAAGGATTTAAAAAGTCAAATAACCTCCACTTTTTCTTTTCCTAAAACTCAAATTTATGGGCTTTAAGGTGTCCTGGATTCTTACGGTACTAGTGCCCTAGAAAATTCTCAGGAAACAGGGCTTTCTTTTCTACCTAAGTAGCTGTGCCACTTTGGTACTAGCACCAGGAAAAAAAAGTGATATTCAATTTAATATGTATGTATTGAAAATTTACATCTGGGCCCTCATAGAGCTAAAAGAGCAGTAGAGAAAACAGGATAAATAATTACCCATGTACTAGGGATGCCATGTAAGCCAAGAGTGAAACTATAGTTTTGTATCTGAAATGCAAGTGATAAAAACACAAGTACCATTGTGGGTCAAAACTATGTCCTGGAAATTTGTGTTTATTGTTGTTGTTGTTGTTTTCGCTAAGAATTATTACATGAGGTTTGGTGGGGCATGTCACCCATGCACATATAGTCTTTTCAGGATGTCTGTTAGACACATTCACATTAAAAAGGGAGAGTTTTTTAAAAACTATGTTATAAACCTTCAATCAGATTCACTTTTATTATGTTCCTACGTGGCAGTAGGTAATAGTCAACTCAAATGGGAGAAAGGATGCAAAAATCATTTGGGATTCAATAAGCTCCACCCTTTCAAAATGACAGCTTCATAATGACTTGGCAAAAACACTCCATTTTTATATTTTCTTAGTCTGCATAACAATAAGCCAGAAGAATTGATACAAAAAAATTTCCTTGGCAAAAAGCTCATCTAGCCAAAATTATCATTGTGATACAAAATGCACACGTAGCACATGATGGTGAGATTATGTACCACAAATGTAGAGCATTAGATCTTGGTTTATTTTACAAAACGTATTTTTAAGGTTCTCTGTGTGGTTAATGGTCTAAAATATGCAGTTATTATACCAATTGACTATCCCATATCTGAAAATCCAAAATCTGAAATGCTCCAAAATCTGAAACTTTTTGAACACCAACATAATACTCAAAGGAAATGTTCATTGGAGCATTTTTTTATTTTCAGATTTGGGATGAGATGCTCAACTGGAATAAGTATATAATGCAAATATTCCAAAATCTGAAAAAATTTGAAATTTAAAACTCTTTTGGTCCCAAGCATTTTGGATAAAGGAAACCCAACCTGTAGTGTCTGTGAAATTATCCTAATCTGTAGAAGTAGAAAACATACATGCATAATTACTGAGCTAAAAAGTTATAGGACTTGCTGAAGGAAACTAATATAAATGGGTGAAGCAAATCAATGGATTTTGCTGGCAGCATCTTATACAAACTGGAATTAGTGTGCTGCAATAGGATTAGGATTTCAAATGGAGGCAGAAAATGTATGTGCAGGACCAAACACAGCCTGAATGGGCTAAATCTATTTTTTATTTTTACATAGATCAAGGGAAAGAGATGTACCGAGATGATGCTTGTTAAATATTCAAATGAGAACTAGATTTTGGTGGCGTTAGAGGGAAAGCACATTAGCTGGATTAGTGAAGATCTTTCATATAACTTTGAGGTAGATTTCAAGAGTCTGTGCTTAATGTAATTCTTCTGTTTGTGTTTATTGTCACAAAAAAAGGAAGAAAAGGAGGTGACAGATGTCCTACAAAATTGAAGACATTGTAAAAAGCGCTGCAATAGCACTGAGTTCACCCCTGCTAAGGCTGAAATGTGAGCTTGGGCAACATTGAAAATGTGTATTGTTATAAGTCACTTTCTGAAAAATTGTGCATTGTGTGGGGGTGCTTGGGGGTAGGCGGAGATGGGGTGATAGAGCGTGGATTCTGACCGCAGGGAGCATGCAGTATAGTAAGCATGGTATATACATCAGAATGGGGAAGCTGTTCTATTTTAGAATGAGGATTAAAGAGGAAGAGGTGACCTAGCTGTTGGCCTGTGGTTTACCTGAAGTTTTAGGAGTTCTGGGAAGGGGAGGTCTGTTCCGAGACTGGGCCAGGAGTGGGGATTATCGGTGTCTTCAGAGAAGTGGAGTTGCTACACTGAGAGAGACTGGGGGCTTTGACATAAGCATGCGTAGATACCCCCACCTGCCTTTATGTCTTGGGATGCCCAAGTGAAAACAGAGCAGGCTTGCATGTGTTGGCACAGGATGCCACACAGGGACTGAGGCTGAAAAGGACAAGACTCAATGTCGGAGTGGAACTGAGCTCATTCTACCCCAATTGTTGATGATAAGCTCATTATCAAGCGTGATCAATTCCCCAGGACAGGCGGGGAGCCAGAGGTCCTCTGAAATTTGCCATCAGTTGGCATTTGAGTGAAAGCTATTGAAGCAGAGAAGCCTTTAGAAGGCCCTTAATCTTCTCACCCTCCTTCACCCCAACATCTCACTCCCCCAAGGGTAGAGCTTGAAAATTCCCTGGGCTTTTTTTACATCGAGGGAGGAAGATCCTACCCTTTTTTGGGGGTGTCTACCGTGTTTATGTCAGACACATTCTTCTAGAGTTTTTATGAACGCTACTTTATATAATCCTTAGATATGGGTATTACTACCTCATTTTACAGATGAGGAAACTGGGGCTTCCATAGGCAGGAGGCTCCCAAACCTCACAGTTTCCACTTGGCAGAGCCCCTCTTTGTCTGTGAAGCTGTCTCCTCTTTTTGGCCACAGAAACACAGATAAATCAGAAGTGCTCAAGATTCTTAAAAAATGTTGTATCAGAGCTAAAGTTAAAACTACTTTCTAAAGAAACTGACATCGTATTCAGGGCCTAGAGGATAGAGGCAGGGTGGAGCAGGAAATATTCTGAGGTTAAAATCGTAGTGCAGGTGGTGCACATCCATGACATGTGGTCCAGGAGTGGCTGTGGTCTGCTGGAGGACGCTGGCTTTTTCTGTCTGACGGGGCAGAAAGTGTTGGGCCCTTGGGTCAGTTGAAAAGAAATCATTTTCTAGTTTGTGACTGTGGCCAGCCAGCAGGCTGGAAAGAGCGCTGGGGCAACTGGTCCCACATGTGTCCTGGGGGCCAAAGCCAAGTATCTCCTTCCAGGCTGCTTAGCTGTTCCAGTGCCTTGAAGCAGGGCCTGAGGGGAGGGAGATCACTGGAAGGTTGTGGAAGAGAAGTGACACCTTAATGAAGAGTGCTGTTTCGCTTCCCTGGCACCCAGCTGACAGCTCAGCAGAAATCAGATCTCAGGCCAAATTCCTGTGGAAGGGCCGACCTTCCTTCCCCAGGCAGGACTTTTCTGCATAGGGCCCTGCCCTAGTGAAGGAGGAAAACTGGGAAGGCACAGAAAGAAGAGCAGGTACCAACTGCAGGATATATTTGTACGAAGTGTCTGCTAATTCTGTGAATGACAGAACAATGGAGAACTTGGTGTTTGGGAATCTGAAATCATCATTGAATTAATTCTGAATTAATGATTCAAACTGATTGATAGGAAAAATATGTCCTTAAATATATTGCTGTTTGAAAACTTAAGTACAAGAAAATCTTACTAGTAAAATTTAAAAATATATCTGATTATTTTTCATTCATGCATTCTCACCTACATTTGAATTCCATTTAGTTAGGAAAGTGTGTGCGGAGTCCTGGCCCCAATAGGAGTCTAGGTACAGAGGGGCTCAGGGGGCGTCTATACGTGTTTTGGAATCTGAGGGGTTGCACATCACAGTGGAATTCTTCTGTCCAATCCTCCCAACCTCAGGGCCCTGAAGAAACTGCCAGGTTTCTAATTCTCCACCTCTGGACCTCAGACGCCTGGGTGGGGTGGTGGCTGTGGCACGATGGTGGGTCATCTGTAGATTTCAAGTCTGGGAATCAACATGCTTGTCAAGCTTTGCCTATTATATGTGTGCTATTGAGTGTAATATACTGATTTATTTTAAAACACCTCTGAATTGCCAAGAGCTTTTTGTCACTGTGTACTTTTTTTTAATTAAGATTTTTTTTTTTTTTTTTTTTTTTTAGATATTTAAAGGAGTCTCCTTGTATAGAAACAGAAAAAATAGGGGACCACTGTTTTAGGGAGAAGCTACAGCCCTGTGGCTGGGTCGTGGTCTCCCCGTTGTGTGCAGTGGCATGCTGTAGGTAGCACTCGTAGCAGTCCTTGTGTGCGGACATCCTTCTCCCCTGCTGGTGAAGGCCTTTCTCAGCTGTCGCCCTCCTCTTCTCCGACTTAGGCAAGAAGGAGTGATAACATATTTTAATATTAGTAACCAATGAAAAAAATTAGGCTGACCTTTTCTTCCATTTCTGTTTATGAGAATCCACTTATAAGAATCATCACCATATCTGTACACCCATATTTGATATTCATAGCAGCGTTAGTCACAGTAGCCAAGAGGTGGAAGCAACTCAAGTATCCATCAGTGGATGAATGGATAGAGAAAATGTGGTATAGACATACAACGAAATACCATTCGGCCTGAAAAAGGAAGGAAATCCTGTCTCATGCTACAGCAATCACAAAAGGCACCTTCTGTATGATTGCATTTCATGCGGTACCCAAAGCAGTCAAATTCACAGTAACAGAAAATAGAATGGTGGATGCCAAGAGCCGGGGGAGGGGGGAAATGGGATTCTGTTTAATGGCTTTAGAGTTTCATTTTTGCAAGATGAAGAATTTCTGCAGATTGGTTGCACAACAATATGAATGGACTTAATAGTACTGAACTGCACACTTAAAAATGATTAAGATGGTAAATTTTATGTTATGTGTTTTTTTTTTTTTTTAAATCACAATTACAAGAGAATCATTGCATTTGTAGTCCCTAAGCCATGTTGACTTGTGCCTGTCTTTTCTCTTTTCCCTGGTGTTGGCATATCCTCAATTTTCTCATATTCTGCATCTCACATCTCCTGTGGGGATTCCTTAGAATCCAGGTTAGACTTGTTTTGGGATCTCTTACCTGTGGGGTCCTGCAGAGACCAAAGGGAAGACTACCTTTGCCTCTGGGTCCCTGCTGTGGTGGGTTTCTACCGTTCATGTCTGGGTAGCCTCCGTGGTCTGGTTTTTTCCGGCCCAACTGCTCTCTGGAGATCCAAACGCTGTGTCATTTTCTGCAGCTGCATTGATTAGTTGCATCATTAGGTTTGGTTTAATTGCGGTGACTCTGCTGTTAACAAATTTATACAAGGTACAGCCAGAGAAAAGGCTTTGGGCACTTCCATCTCCCTGAAAGATAAAACATAACCATTTTTCTGCATCATTTGAATTTTTATTGTTAATAAATGCCCAGCACTGCTTTTTGGTGTGATATTTAAGTCCAAAGGGATATTGTGGTGCCTGCGTATACATAATTTAATGGAGAACATAGAATTTTAGTGCTGGAAGGGATTTCAGAAAGCTTTTATTTCAACCTCCCTTTTTTTGTTCTTTTCTCTCTCTCTTTTTTTTTTTTTAATAGAGGATGAATTTGGGGTCCTGATTAGGAAAGTGGTGAATGGTGGAGCCAGAACGAGGCCTAGCTCCCAGTTTGAATTGTGAGCTCCTCCTACTCCTTCATGCACCCTCTTGGAATTTATAAAACTGTTTAGTGCCAGGGATCTGAATACCATTCGTTTTAGAGCATAATATATCTATTAGCTTGCAGTGATTTTATGCTCAGTCTCAGCAGTGAGAAGTGTCTGAAGTCCTGTGTGGGTTTCCTTTCCTTTACACAGAAGATGTGCTTCTGATGCCATGTGCAAAAGTCAACTTTTGAACTTAATGCTTCCAAGGAGCTGACTATTACACGATTGTTGGATTAAATCATTTTGAAAATGGAAAAGTTCTTCTATAACATGAAAAAAATCACCTTTGAATTAACCTTTTTCAGAAAATGTTTGCATTCACCTTTGACTCCCTCTTACCTTTCCTCACTCAAAACTTGTATGAAATTCTTTGGGGACCTTACACGTTACTCCCTATGAGGTTATAAGCTTCCCAAGTCTCTCTGGTTGCCCCTCGCTCGGTGCTCAGCACACCGGAGGGGCATTTGTTTTTCAATCTGGCTGTACTGAACTTCAGTAGACCCTTCACAGGGTTGAAGAAAAAGCGTGATCATAAATAAAATGCAGCTTCCTAAAGCAGAGTAAATAGCATTTTGAAACTAGATAGAATTAACCCTACCAAGCTTCATGGATGTGACGTTTGTTCTCAGTTCTGAAAAATGGGCAGAAAACTTGCGAAGATAATTCTAGCAGAGGAAAAATGACATAGTCAGGGGGAAGGGTAGAAAACAAACTGTCCAGGGTGGAGCTGGCAGTGGAGTTGCCTTTTGGAGTGTGTCCCTAGCTCACATGAGCCCTGTCACTCTGCCTCATTCCCCACTGTGTATAGTAGTGGGCCCCTCCATGGCCATGCTGTCTGGAAGCATCCTGCCTGATGTCTTCATTGATTGAGCTGGGGACAGGCCCCTCACCCAAGCTGGGCTGATCAGAGTCTCTTTTCCTGGGAATTCGGACCAGGAACTGGGAGAGGAACTTGGGTAGCTGGGTCTGTGTGCGCTTGGGAGCTGGGAAGTGGACATCTGGTCCCTGCCAGGAGGGTGGAGAAGGGGAAGAGAATGGTTAGCAGAGGGTGATTTCCACTCCAGGGCCTGGCTGTAGTTCTGCCCGCACACCCTGTCAGCTTTCCTGTGACGGCATCATAGATTCTCTTCTCCTTAGGCCATCCTGGGATGGAGCGAGGGTGGTTCTGTTACTTGCACCTAAAAATGTTAACAAATAGCAGAGCCTCAGGAAGAAGAACTAGAGTTCTGGTTGTATCTCAAAAGCTTATTGGAGAGTTTTGGTTTTGATCTCCTTGGAGGCTTAGTGGCTTGGTCCTAGTGTACCTGGGTCTGTCTGTCATCTCTGCTGTGACTCAGCACTCTTGTCCAGTGTGGGCTCAGAAGCCCAGAGAAGGGGGGTCATTGATTGGAAGCTTACATATTTAATAAACCTTGGACACTTACACTGCATTCTGCACTAGATGCTGTTGTGACACTGGTAGAGCCCATGTGATGCGTGCTCAGACAGAGGTGTGTATATGGTGCTCGAGAGGGTGGGGGTAGAAGACCCAGGGTGTCCCAGGGAGCTGGGAGGACATCCCAAAGAAGGTAGTGTGGGTGGATGTAGGAGCTTTCTTGGGGGACAGTGGGAGCATCTAGGCAGAGGTAGCAGGATGTGCCAGTTGGGGAAGAGCTTGATGCAGGGGGATGTGGGGAACAGTCCATAAGGCCAGAGCAGATGGTGTGTGACAGAGATGGGAGACAAGAATGCCCTCACAGAAGCTAGACCACGAAGGGCCTGTGAGCCTGGCTGAGGCCCACCCTTTATAGGAAGGTGACAGCACATCTCAATTTGCCCAGGACAGTCAGTCCCAGTGCATACTTGTTATCCTGGTATAATGATGACTGGTGTCCGCCTTCATTCTCAAAAGTGTCCAGGTTTGATAATAGAGGATGTCTTTATCCTACTTTTAGATGGTGGGGCCATCTTAGGATTGCAAACAACAGAGGAGGATTTCAAGTTAGGGAGACGATTCAGGAGGCAGGGGAGAGGATGGAGGAGCAGGGAGCATGACTGGAGACCAGATTAGGGGTGAGGGCCTGAGCTGGGCAGAAGTAATGGAATGGGGGAAGGCAGCACTAGTGTGAGAACTGGCAGGAAGGTGCAGCCCACAGTGCTGTGTGAACCCATGGCTGTCTGGAGAGAGGGCTGGTGAGGGTAGCTGAGGAAGAACAGGCTTCGGTGAGCCGTGGTATTGAAGTTTGTTTCAGATGAATGGTTGAGGGCCATGGGGCGGCTGGATAAGGAAGTCAAGTATGGATCTGGAAATAGCGATCTGGGGTCTGGGAGGGAAGACTGGCCTGGAGACAGCCATCTGGGAGCCAGCAGGCTGGGTGGTGGTTGAAACCATCACAGTGGATGACACTGTTCAGGGAGAGTGTGTGTCAGAGAAGCAGACAAAGACTAAGCCTTGGGGATACCAGTGTTTAAGGGGGAGGCAAGAAAAAGTGAGTGCACGCTGAGAAGGGCTAACGAGAGGGTGAGGAGGAAACCTAAGGGCATGGCAGGAACAGCTGTTGCTGTGAATCGAAGGTGTGTGATTCAGGTACTACACTGGAAAGTCCAAGTACCTCAATCTGTGAACCCGTAACAGCCTTGCAGGTAGGCGGTATTAGCCTCAACTCATGGGCTTAAAGTTTAGCTAACATGTCCATAGTTAGCTGTCCAGCCAAAGTGGCAGACCTGTCATTTTCCAAAGCCCATGTTCTTTGCCACCTGATGGGACTGGTGGTGGCAGCATAGATGGAGGCTCCAGAGTCTAAAAAACTCCTCCTTCAGGTGACCTCAGCAACTTGGGCAGATGTCAAATTTGAGGAACTTGACCATTACAGGTACCAGTTGTGGGGGGGTTGGCTACTGGGCCGGTTTCTCTGCTGGGCCCACTGAGCAGCCTACATAATGGAGACCTGGACAAGGAAGCGATTTAAAATGGAGCATGGAAAACAATGCCAGTGATTTAATTGCACCGTGAATGGTGGCCAAAAAAGGAGCCTAGCAACAAACTCATTTTCTGTTGGGCACAAGGCACAGACGACCGGCTATAATTAGTTCTGTTTTTTTCCTTGTTGGCAATTGCGTATTTATTATTTTCTTCCTTGAGTGCACAAGATGGGTCAGCTTTTACCTAAGGTACTGGTGTTTGAATTGTCTAGCTGTGTTGTGAAGAGTTTGTGGGGGTCCTCAGTTTGTTGAGTGTAGGTACACACTTGTATCTGACATTTATGGATCACCCGCTATGTGCAAGGTGTAATGTACTTGAGTGTCGTACATGTACTATCTTATTTAATTCTTCATACAACCATGTGAGTTAGGTAATATTATCATCTTCATTTTACTGGTAGAGAAACTATATTGATGTAAGTTAACTATTTGCCCAAGATTCCATTGCTAATGAATGGCAAATTGAGGATTTGGACCCTGTTCTCCCTGGCCTTCCCAGTTACTCTCTGTGTCTCCCTTTATTTGCTCTGGGCCAGTGTCTTATCCGAGTCAGAGCCTCTTTAGCCTGAATCTTTTTTTTTTTTTTCCCCCTAAACTATGATTGTCACTGAAGACCACGAAGGGCTAGCAAAACCGTTTAAGAAGGAGGTGGATGAATGACCCACAATAGTTAAAACAATGCATGCAGAAGCCTTAGTCTGAAGCTAGAGTAGCTGAGGCCTGAGGATTAGCCGAAGTCCTCAGCGTCGTGGATCAAGGTCTGCAGGAATGTCATCAGTAAATGAACACTCCAGGCCTGTTGCTGACTGGCTTTGTTCTTTTGCTTCCTTAGAAATAGAAGGAGGCTGTTTCTGAGACTCAGGAAATTGTGACGCTATCACATACCCAGTGACCTTTAGGGGTAGCTCTGGGCCCTTCATTCTTACAGGGAGCATGCTTTCTGGCTCTACTGGGAGCTCTGCACCTGTCTAGTTGTGAAGAGGTAACTGCTCATCCCCAGAGACCTGGCGTGAGTGTCCTTTTAAAAGCCAATTCTTAACACATAGACAGAAACATGCCCTTTGTTTGAGGCTTCTTGCTTATGGATTTTCTTTTGTCACCAGGGTGGTTCTGTGCTCTTTTGTTAATGAATTACCCAGGAGTCAATGGCCCATGCACAGTGGATTGGTGTTGCCGTCCACGCAGCACAAGGCACAGCTGCCAGCCCTGTGTGACTGGGACCCGGGGGTCAGAGTCTCCGAAGGGATTGCGGAGCTGTGCCATTAGCCACTTTCCCATTCCCTTCCCGTGTGCCAGGCAGGCCTGCAAGTCTGCATTTGCTCACTCGCCTGCGGTGAGCAGTGGTTTAAGCCTGGCAGGTGGCTGCGACTGCTGATTTGATTTATCTTACTAAGTAGTACGATTTGATAAAAGTTGGAATCACAGACTTTGGGAGCTGGAAGGAACCTTCAATCTCTTTATCCTGTACCTGAGAAAACAAAGGCTGCAGAAAGGAGGTGGTTTCCTTGGTGAGGTCTTGAGGCAGCCCTTGGCCTCGCACCCCAGCGATTTTCTGTGCTAGCACTTCAGACGTCTCCGTGGCAGATGCTGCTGAGGCTGGTCCTGTTGCCCAGGAAAATTGGAAAAGAAGATTATAAAGAGATTGGAGAAACCTCATCAGTTTTCCAGTGGCGGTTGGTAGGTTCCTTCTCAGACACTCTCACGTTGAACATTTGATTGTGGGTCACTTATTTCTGTCCAGAATCGCGGGAGTAGTTGTGACGAATGCTCAGCGTTTTTCAGACGAGTGAACGAGGATCAGTTGTCATATTAGAAAACTCCTTTGCTCTTCAGGTTATTAAAGAACTATTATTGCCCTCCAATAGTCGTATAATAAATGAAGCCTCCCAAGGCTGAATGGCAGCAGTAAGTGCCTCATTTGCACCTAAGGATTCACCTGCTCACTCAGCAGGATCTAGGTCAATAGACACCATTTTCATAAGACATTTATCTTTCTTTTCCCATATTAGACAGGCTTATTTTTTTCTGAAATTTGCTTTTGAGGCAATAGGCTTTGGGGGAAAAAATAAAACTTGCAGATTATAAGAATAAAAGCTTAAATCAAATTGAAGTATAAAAAATAAAATGTGACTTCCAGGGAACCAAATCACTGCACCGTTTCCATTTATATCAACACTTCACCTTAATGTGGTTTAGATTCAAAATCCAATTCTGAGTTCTGTAAGATGATTGCTCATAGCAAAGGTGCAGTTATGCCCACTAGATGCTATTCAGGCAAGTTGGAGAGGTCATTAAAAAAAGATTGTAAACAGCAAGTGGCAGGAGTTAACCCCTGACGTAATCAGAAAATTTCACGTATAAGAGTCCGTAACCCAGTCATGCCCGTTAGTCTTGGTTTTCCTCATTAATGAACATCCCAAAGTGGGCTGTACAGACTTGGCCCTACAGTTACATTCTGGGGCTCTGCAAACTTACTTCCTCCCCCTCTTCTTCCTCCCCCTTTCCCTCCCTGCCTCTCTCTCTCTCTCTCTCTCTCTCTCTTTCTCCTTCTTTTCTTCTTTACTTTCTAGGAGATTTTCTCAAGTTTGTCTTCCAACTAGCAAGGTTTCCATGTCTGGAATATACACAAATATGTAAATTTAACTTCCCAAGACTTCTTTTTCTAGGGTTCCAGATGTTCTTTTATTATACCATGCTTTTCTTATTTCATGGCTACAGTATCCTTATCTTTCTGAGCATATTCATGGTAATTATTTTTAAGTCTTTTCCCTTCCCAGTAGGGTCTCTTCCAGATTTCTTTCTCTTCCCCTGTGTTTCGATCTCTGTTTTCCTGTGAAAGTCTTTCCCTCAGTGTCTGAGAATAATTTAATTGTTGGTTTATCTGTAAGAGGGACAAAAAAGCTGTGTAGAACTTTTGGGATGTGTGGGGCTTGTTGACCCTGAGCCTCACCGAGCGGGGGGGTGATCTGGCGGGGCCGTTTATTGAGAGTCAGTGTTGGTACCTTTAGTTCTGTCCTTGTGGGCTGCTCAGACCCCCAGAGAAGACTCTTCTCATCTCCTAACTGGAGAGTGAGGGGCGGCTGCTAGAATTGCCAGGAGCCAGTGAGAATGAGAGGGCTGGGTGTGTGTGTGTGTGTGTGTGTGTGTGTGTGTGTATCTCGGCATCCTCCTTTGTTTGTTTAATCCTTTTACTTTAAGTGAGTACCCCAGCCCTCAACCTGTGCTGGGGGGTCCCTCAATTTAGAGACCGTCTGATACACCTGTCAGCGAACCTCCTGTGTTTTGTCATGGCGGACAAGGAGCAGGTAGCTCAGCTCTGCAGAGGGAATCTGGGGCTTGACTGTGTCTCGACTGGAATTTCAATTACTCCTTTCTTTAGCCCCCTCACCCCATACCTCTGGAGGAACCTCATAGCATGAATTCCTCAGCCTTTTGGGATCTGAAATGTTAAATTGGTTGGTTCTTAGCTTTCCCTGTTGCTGGTTAACAAGTCAGTTTACTCAGGTCAGCTGAGACTTGAGTGAGTGAGGAAGCTCAGGGCAGGAGAAGGGAAGAGACTTCTCTGCTGTCACGTAACTGGTCAGTGCGGAAGCTGGAGCAGAAACCAGACCAAGTCTTGGGACTCCTTGTCCAGCAGTGAAACTACCTTTGCACCCTCACCACCCTGTGACTCGCTCGCTCTCACACGCTCCGTCCCCCACCATTCGTCTCCTTTCCACCCTCCCCGTTCTGGTTTATGTAACCCTCCACCAATCCAGCGAGTGAGGCTTGAATATCTTGATTTTACAAATAAGGAAACCGAAACCCAGACGCTGTGGTTTGCCCATCGCCACAGAGCCATTTGGTGGTGGAGCCAGTGTCTGACTCCAAGTGCATACTCCTAACTGTCTCATTGTACCCTCGTAAGTCACATGTTGGGTCCTTGAACCTCGCCTAAATAAACTATCTGGACACTTACTTTTGTGGTGGGTTTTTACAGCTAACTTTGACTTGGGGAGCCTGAGGCATGTTCCTTGCGACAGGGCGTCCGTCTGCTGTGCCTCCTGCCGCGCTCTGTGGTGCAGCAGCCGCCGCCAACTCGTTCTGGCGGAGAAGGGACCCTTTATCTTCCTTCTTAAATCTACTGGTGTGAAATTAGACAGTTCATCAGGTTCCACTTTGTGGCTTCTGTGTGTGTGTGTGTGTGTGTGTGTGTATGTGTGTGTAAATACCTCAAAATGAAGTGTTAGGACTGACGTTTTCTCACAAAGGCAAACAGTGGCGCTACCCTGGTCAACGCATTCCGAGAGGGAAATTGGCTATGGACGTTCCCTTCCAGGGCAGACGGAATTCGCTGATTGGAGGCACATATGTTTCTTCTTCGGGTTATTAGCATGGAGGGTCGGGAGTGGTGGGGAGACTGTTCCATGATGGCACAACTATCCAAGGTAATGGGATGATTATTTTAAGATGATTTATTTTTCTTTGAAAATGTAAAGTTGGTATTGAGCATGCAAGAACCATCGTGAGTCTGTTACATGGTCTAGCCAACCCAGCTCTGCCCTGACTCCGGGGCTTTCGGGCCCATTTGTCATTCATTTCTTCATTCATTCATTCATTCGTTCAGGAAATGTTGAGCCCTCTCTGTCAGGCACTGGAGAGACAGGCATATCTTTCACAATGGGGTGTTGAAATTTAGGCTCACCCCCATCTTGGACCTTCCTTGCTTGGTGTAGTTTACTTAGGAGTAAAAATATATAAAACACACAGGAATAACATAACAAGAAATGTTGCAGAATCCACATGAGGAAAATCACAAAAATTTACTGACTGACATAAAGGAAGACTCAGATAAATGGAGATGTGTGCTGCCAGCTTCTCTCTGTGTGATGGAGATGTCACTTCTTTCCAAAGTAATGTATCATTTCACCCCAGTCCAATCAACATCTCAGCTGGGGTTTTCTTTCTTTCTTTCTTTTTTTGGATTGTGTCAAATCCAAGTAAGAATACACTGGCTGGAATTGCCAGAAATTTTTGGAAATGATGTATAATAGAGGAAATTTGCATTTCCAGATATAAAGTGTACTCAAAAGATGCTAATTAAGAGCATGTAGTTATTATCGCAGGAACATGCCAGTGAATGGAATAGAATAGTCTAGAAACAGAGACTAATATGAAACAGGGCTTAACGCATGAGGGAAGGAAAGAATGAATTAATATATTGTAAATTAACTACTTGGAAAAATATGATTAGAGCCTTTCCTTATGTAATATACCAAAATAAATTTTGGTTGGATGCAAAAATTGCAATAATAAAGAATTAAAAACTAGGAAAATTGTAGGTAACTGCGATATTAGGGAAGCCAATACAAACAAAATACCCATGGAGGAAAATGACTCTATAGAAAATTAACATTTTTATAAGTCAGAAAACTTCCCCAGGAAATTAAAATTAAGATGCTGATAAAAAAAAATCTTGGGAAAACATATGGAAAAATGGATTAATTTTGTTAATATATAAATAAGAACAACACTAAAACCCAAGTGGGAAAATTGGTGAAGGATGTAAGCTGGCAATTAACAGAAGAAATACAAATAGCTAATAAACATGAAAAAGTCTTAAACCTTTCAATGCTTCTCACCTTTAAGAAATACATTTTATATGATGGTTTATATATGTTCATTAAGAGAATGTTTCCAAAGAACCCTTAATATCTTAAGTCAAAGATTGTAATGTTAAGTGGAAACAGTAGGAGACAAAATAGTATGTCCAAAATTTGTAAAACAAAGAGGAACATACAGAAAAAAATTGATAAGACATTTACTGAAAGTTTAGTAATGCTGTTGGAAAGAAGAGTTCTTAATTTGGACTATTCATTACACCATTGGTAGAAATGTAGATTGGTATAACATTTAGATAAAGCAGTCTGGCAGGTCTTATTAGTAATAGAAATTTTAAGGAGTCAATGAATGTTGTTCCCAGAGTTTCTTTCTAAAATCCCTTTTAAGGAATTAATCAGATGCAGCCATAGGTTTACCTACGTGAGTCTAAGTTTATTGATGAAAGTTTAAAAATTGGGAACAAGCTATAAATACAGTAATAGAGCGTTACAGAAATTATGTTAAATTAAATGTAGTTGATACAGTGTTTAATGACAGAACAAGATGTAAGATTATAAATATAACATGTTCACATTGTGATTAAAAAATATGTATGCTTAGAAAATACGTTGAAAGGAAAGAGATCAAAATGTTAATTGTGGTTATTATGGTTAGTGGGATTATTGGAAATTTGAATTTTCTTCTTAGTACCTGTATCTATTTTCTATATTTTCTTCTTTGATTACTTTTATAATCAGAATCTTGTCTTCATGGAATACTTAGTATTTGAGCAAACAGTTCATTGATAGGAATTACACAACTTCTGCTAATATTTAACAGTTAACATTCTTAAGAAATTGAGAAAGGAAATCCTTTTTCTCAGTCATAAGGATTTGTACGTACTTCCTTGAAATCTGATATAGTTTGGATGTAAGACCTACAGGGTAAATAGTGGAAGAATTTCCATTTATCTATCCAAGATCATCGGAATGGGGGATGTGTTTTAGGAGTTGAAATAAATTCTATTGTGAAGGACTGAAGATCAATATAGAAATGTCTCTCTCTCTTTTTTTTTTTTTTTCCCAAATGACAGCTGAGGAAGAAAGATAGATCATTACTCACTGCCTATTTGGAGGCTGTTCACGAACTGCTTTTAAAAACCGGTGCATGGTTCAGCAACTTTGCCATTTCTTCAGCTGGCCAGTTTTGGTGGATCTATTTAATTAGATTTCAACACGGCATCTGTAGCCCCAGTAAATTCAAATAATTAAGCTTCATGATTTCTTGTGTGTTATAAATGTCACTAAAATTGCTGTTGCAGAACAGATCATTTCTTTGGTAATTGCAATTTCTGTCATGAATTGTTTCATCATTTATAGTGATTAGAACTTTGAAATAATTTCTTAAAATTGGACTCAACGGAATACATTTTTTTTTGGATTGGGTCTTCTTGTCCATTTTTCTTCCCCACCTCCCTCAATTACTTGTGCCTAGTGTACTTGCTTTCCATAGAGAGAAGAACATGGGTAAATGCTCTCAAAGAGCAAGGTGCCCAGAGTTGGAGTTGTGCTGGGAGGGTAGACTCAGTGTTGCTTTAGAAAGGAAGCCCTGCTCTGGTTTTTAGACCCCATCTGGGACTCTTTGGGAGCTTAGGACTGGCCTGTGGTATCCATTAGTAACAAAGGCCTTTTGAGGTGTTTGCCTGTTTGCTGTGTCTCCTCCATCTCTTGGGAAATAATAGCCTAGACAATAGTGATGTGTAGGGGTTGGTCTCGGAAGCTAAGTGGGGCTGCCTTCCCTGATAATCAATGTTAGTCATTTGGAGGATTCTCCAGATACTGCTGACCACAGAGTGAGTTGACAATTTTTGAGAACTTGGGTGTATCCTTAGAAGAGTCTTAGTTGCTGTGGATGCAACTTTATCTCCCGTCTTTATCTCCCGTCCTCGTCTATGAAATAAAGATAAGACTTCCTTACCCAGTGTCTGGCTGTCATCTTTTCTGCTCATGTTAATGGACAATTCCCTCCAACCAAACAGATGCTCTGCCGTCCCTGCTCACATTGCAGCTATTTCTACCTGGAATCATCTTTAAAACTCCTTCTGTTTCGGCAATAAAGGTTCTCATTCTTGGAGTCCAGCTCCATTTTCATCTCTTCTTTGGATCTTTTCTCAACCCCCAAAGCCAGGAGCAGTGGCCTTGCCCTCTGAGGATGTTGTACCTATCTCTGCCTCTCTTCAGGGCAGATGTTACATCTGATCTTGGAGTACGGCTGTTCTCGAACATCGTTTTGCCTTCCTAAAGGGCAGGAAACGATTTGACTCATCTTTGGTTTCCTAGAGAGACAAGTACGGGTGCCTGTTTGCTGCATGAATGAAATGCCTTTTAGATATGTTGATCTAGGACAAATCCACAGTGGGTCAAGCATAGCAGGACTTGACCCAGGGGTGTCCAGCCAGCAGTGTTTGACACCTTATGAACTCAGTGAGATGTTAGTATTGGTATTGCAAATTACCATTTTATTATAGTTTAAAAATTATTTTTAAAAAATGTGGTAAAATATAAAAATCAGCATTTTAACTATTTTTACCTGTGCACCTCGATGGCATTGAATACATTCACATTATAGTGCAACCATCACCAGCATCTATCTCCAGAATTTTTTTCTTACAATATGGAAACACTCTTTCTCCTTTTCTTCCAGCGCCGGGCAACCACCATTCTACTTTATGTCTCTGTGAATAGTCTGACTACTCTAGGTGCCTCGAATAAATCAAGCAGGAATCATGCAGCATCTGTATTTTTATGTCTGGCTTATTTCACTTAGCATAATGCCTTCAAGGCTCATCCATATTGTAGCATATATCAGAATTTCATTCTTTTTTAATGCTGAATAATATTTCATTGTATGCCACATTTGAAAAATCTCTTTGTTGGTCAATCAACACTTGGGTTGCTTCCACCTTTTGGCTCTTGTGAATAATGCTGCTGTGAACATGGGTGTACAAATATCTTCTCAAGTTCCTGCCTTCAGTTCTTTTGGGTATATGCCCAGAAGTGGAATTGCTGGACCGTATGGTAATTCTTTGTTTAGTTTTCTGTGGAACCTCCGTACTGTTTTCCGTAGCAGCTGCATCATTTGACATTCCCACCAGCAGTGCACGGTTTATCCACATCCTCACCAACACGTATTTTCTGTTTTTGTTTCGTAACAGCCATCCTGTTGGGTGTGAAGTGGTATCTCATTGTAGTTTTGATTTGCGTTTCCCTAATGAGTAGGTTATTAATTACGTTTTCATGTTCTTATTGGCCACAGTTTATCATTTGCACATTTAACTAGACGTTGCACAAAAATTCTTCAGGTGCACAGTCTTAGTCCATTTCATGTTGCTATAACTATACCTGAGACTGGGCAATTTGTAAAGAGGTTTATTTAGCTCATAGTTCTGCAGGCTGAGAAGGTCGATGGCATGGCCCTGGCTTCCAGTTAGAACTTTTATGCTGCATCACAGTGTGGTGGAAAAGGTCAAGAGGGAAGTGGACACGTGAAGAGACAAAACCCAAGGAGCATGCTGGCTTCATGACAATCTGCTTTTGCAGGAACTAATTCATTTCCATGAGAACTAATCCAGTTTTGCCCAAGTAAAAACTCACTACCTTGAGATTGGCACCAGCCACAAGGGCGAGGCCCTCATGATCCAAACACCTCCTTTTAGGCCACACCTCCTAGCACCACTGCATTGGGGATCAAATTTCAACATGAGTTTTGGTGGGGACAAACTATATCCAAACCATAGCTTGCACCATCTCACATATGCCTAACAGCAAACCTGTGAAATAGGCAGTTACAGTGTTTTCATTTCATAGAAGATGGAAACTGGACTCCAATGATTAAATAACTTTTGTCCACACTACGTAGCTAGTGAGTGACTGAACTGGCACACAGCCCCACGTGTGTCCAGTCTACAGGCCATGTTCTTAATCATGCCCTGAACTATACGTTCCAGGACTATTTGGCTGTAGGTAACAGAAAACCTCTCCCACAATGGTTTAAGCACTGATGGGTTTGTTTTTCTTATTTAGTAAGTAATCCGAAGGGATCTAGCCACTGTCATTGTCTCTTTGGCTCAGCAACATCAGGGCTAACAGCTCTGATTCTCTGGGTCTTTCCCTTGTGACTCCCTCATTGCTCCTTGGATGCAAAGTGGCTGTTAGAGGTTCAGACATCAGATCTGTGGTAAAGAAAGATCTAAAGGCCAAGCTACCTGGGACTGTCTTTTCTTAAAAATCAAAGCAAAAGCTTTCATAGAAGCCCCTGAAGAGATTCCTAAGACATTGCAGTGTCTAGAACTAGGTTGCGTGGTGACATCTCAGTGAAAGGGAGGCTGCCACGTGGGTGTCCCACCCTTCAGTCTCTGTAGTGAGAGGCAGCAAGGGCACAGGGTTTGCAGTGGTGTCTGGGCAGCCACTCAGCAGTCTGCCATGGTGTACCTTTCTGGAGGAACCCAGGAATTAATCCTTCCTATTCTAAAGCCAAAATGAGGCTACCTAAGCTCCCCTGCCTCATCTTAACTGGAAACAAATTTTATGTCAAATTCTTCTCAGAATAAGGGAAGCATATACAAAAATAATGAATATACCTGGAAAGATGCATAAAAAGGTGAAGTAAAATCACTTAGTAGATTGTGAAGGGCTATACAAATGTAGTTTGTTGAAAATTTTGTTGTTGAAAATGTAGGCTGGGAGCTTCCTGGGGCACAGGCCATGTCTCATCATTGCGGGATCCCTGGGGTCTAGCACAGGGCCTGAAATATCTTGGGCAAAATAAATAGGTGATTAAGGAATTGGCTGAAACATCATTTTAATAAGCTAGTGGTTGGAAAGCTTCCAGGACACACACCTTTCTTGATGAGGCCGGGAGAAACTGTCTGTGAATTGACTGAGTATGAGCTGGGGTCATGGATAGTCTTTTTGCCCACTTGTGAATAGAGCCTTTGGTAGGTTCAATAATAATGCTATAGGTACATTTAAATCAAAATTTAAATTCCTAGTACATACATTGCTGGCAGAAGTCAGTTAGCCAGCAATGCCATCTTCCCAAGATGGATAGCCTGCCACGTGGCTCTGTGTGCTAGAATGTTGAACACACTTCTATGTGGTAAGATTAGTATCATGTGTTTATCATCCTTATCAAACACTGTTTGCTGGCTGCCTGGGGGAACAGCAACTGCTCACTATGAAATGCTTTCCTGCCTTCCTAAGTACTTGCTATTCTGGTGGATGCACAGGAATTGAAGACCCACTTCATAAGCTGTCCTAGAAAGCCCCACATCTCTAGAGAGACCATACATGCCAGACCTTATGCCAATCACAGTGTACATTTCACTGTATTTAATTCCAACCACAGTGTACGCGTAACCTTGTTTAATTTTTGCCACAGTTTATGAGGTTTAAGTGGCCAGTGCATCCAGGATTTGAATACAGATCTTTGGTCTTCATGGTTTAGGTCTCATCCTCTCCTTTGGATTATGGATGGATGGATCTCTTGGGGTTGGAGTGACTTCAGTGTCAATGTGGACTAAGGATGGAACTGTGGATTAAGAGTCCAGGGTTTGAAACACAGCTCTGCCAAAGATGGCAAGACTTTGGGAAAGCTATTTCCCTTCTCTGAGCCTTGGTTTGTTCATCTGTTATGTGAGCAGGCTGAATTTGCTAAGCCAAATCATACTTACTGAGTGCTTACTGTGAGCCTGGGGCTGTGCTGGGTGCCTAGAATATAGTACTCAGCAACTTGAATTGGTTTCTGCCTTCATGGAGCTTACATCTAGCACAGCAGAAAGCCATTAAATACATAATTATCTAAATAAGAATTTGGATAAATACAATGTGGGATTATGTGATGAGAAGGGGGGTGGGGTGGGCTAGAAACACTTCGCTGAGAAAGCTGTGCCTTAAACAGAGATGGAAGGGTACATAGGAGTTTTTTGTGGGATATGTAACCCTGAGGGGCAGGGTCACAAATGTATTCCCAGAGACAGGGCAGCCTGAGAAAGTTAGAATCCTGCCGCAGTTCAGGAACGGAAAGGAGACCAATCTGAGGGAGCAGAACGAGTGAAGAGGAGAAAAGTGGCAAGACTGCTGGAAAGGCAGGCAGGGACCAGGTCGCGACAGTGTTGTGAGTACCATGTGGAGAGTGTGGTTCTATCCTGAGAAGAGTAGAAGGAAAACACTCAAGGTAGGGAGAGAATACCAGGATCAGAGGTAGGTCCGTGGAAGATCACTCTTCTGGCAGGGCGGAAAGCAGGTTGGAGGAGATCAAGCACACCTGGGCCCAAGGGCATCCTCTAGTCCGTGTGAGAGAGCTGCTCTCGGCCTGGGGTATGGTGGCAGCGGTGAAGATGGAGAGATTCAGGAAGTAGAACTGATAGAATTTGGTGTGTGACTCCAAGGTGTGAGTATTAAGAAGAGGGAGGTATGAGGACAACTCCCACAATTCTGGTCCTGTGTCTTTGGGGGTGAGTGGGCTATGGGCCAGTGAGGACAGTCAGAGGAGGAACCACGGGGGTGGCAGCAGGACACTGAGGGAGTAACAAAGTCTAACCAGGATGAACGAGTGCCTCTTTAAAGCTCATTTGAGGGAGAACACAAAATTTCCATTCAATCAATAAAAGCCTACAAGTTTTTCAGGGAAGGAAGCAGAATGAAGATGGACAATGCAAACAGTGAAAGGAACTTGGATTCCATGAAGCACAGCAAACCATGAGTAGAAGAGCCAAGACAGTCATCTTGCGGGACAGGTTTGGGGACTGGCTTTCAGGGCCAACTCTCCTGATGGGTTGACTGTGATGGCCTCCAAACTGGGCTCCCTGCCTTTCCATTTCCCCTACATGACCCTCCTAGTGATGATTGTATCTTAGAGACCTCACTTAAGAGGTTAAGAGCCTGATGGGTCTTTGTTGTGTAAAGGACTCAACCTACTCTCTCAGCCTCACCCCTTCCACTGTGTTCCCTCCTTTCTCCCTCCTTCACGTGTGCTAACTTGTTTTTAAGCTGAGTCCAGCCAGGTTATAAAGAGCTGGGTATGTCTTCAGTGGACCCAGAGAATGGCTTATGGTAGGTCATGGCTTGACTTGTCCATGGGAAGCCCTGAAGTGGATGCAAATAGAAAACTTCTAGGCTCTGCTGTGCAGGTAGGAGTCAGGGGAAGTTACTCCTGGCACAGTGAGACCTGAGAGCATGGGAACTGGACTTGGCTAGCGTGATAGGACTTGCTGAGTAGCCAAAGTATTGCCTTTGTGGTGGGGTAAGTTGTTTCTGGGCTCTGACGTGAGTGGAGGTGGTAGTGCGACCACAGTTTTGAGATCTTTTGGTCTGGTAGGCATCTTGCTCCATGGAGGATGCTGTGACCACTGAGCTCTAGATGAACCATTGTGAGAAAACAGGGGGGAACAGAGCTTGGTCCTCACCTGTGTCCTTGGCTTCTTTCTAACCCTGGCACTGTTTAATTGTTTCTTCCAGAGTAAACTAAAGAAACTCAACTGTGTTTTTATGGGACCCTTGGTGAGATATGTGAGCATAGCCCACACTGCTTTGGGGCCCAAGCATCAATGTATCAAACAGTGTTGGAGAGAAGAAGTTTCTCTCCACTTCAGCAGTGAGCACTATTTTTAGTTAAGATAATGCTAGCTGCTGTACGAGGTAAGCCCCAGCATCTAAGTGGGTTGGAGAAGGCTCTCCTCCTCAGAGTTGTTCAGGGACCCAGCCTATTGGGGGCCTGCTGTCTCCAATGTGTGTCCACTGGCAAGTGGGAAAGGAGAGAGCATGGAGAAGACACACCCGCTGCTTAACCATTGACCTGCACATGACTCATTATTTTCACTCTGTTAGTGAGGATTAGTCATATGGTCCCACCTAGATGCAGGGGAGGCTGGGAAATGAAGTCCTTGGCTTGGCATCTTTTTCCCAGCAACAGCTGTACTCTGCGGAAGGGGAACATGAATCTTTGGTGGGTCACTCACTCTCTGTGCCATGCAGAATATTGTGTTGCACATTCTGGGAGTTCCCCTGGAGGCTGTATCCTGGCAGAGGTGTTAGCACTCTCAAGGTGGGACGCAGGGGACACAGCAATGAGCGGGAGCCAGGCTGGGGAGGCTTCTTTTTGAGTGCCTGTATTTCACTTCCAAGGACTCCTAGAAATAACTGGAGGAGACTTTGAGAAGCAGGAGGTCTTACATCATGTCGAGGCAGTCGCCCATAGGTTCGAGGATTGCTGATAGGTTGAGAAGCTTTGAGGAAAGTCAGGTTACATGTGATAAGAATTTTCCAGAGTTTTGTGAGGGGAAATGGGCCACATTCTTTCAGTAGAAATATTCTGCAAATGTAGGAGAATAACTCATCAGGCTGCCATTGTTAGAAATATCTTTTGAAAACATGCCATTGTGTTGGCTCTTATCCTGTACTCACAAGGCAAACTTCTGATCTGTGCTGAGTACGGCGTGAGGGGGCCTCCTTGGGTGGCTGTCTGGCTCTTGATCATAGACAGTCCTGTTGTACATGAATGTGTAAGTGCGCATTCTGAGTTGTAAATCTGTCTTACATTTGTTTGGAAGTAATGAGTCAGTTCTTAAGCCCCTCTCTACTGCAAAACTGAGCAGCAGAGCTTGCTTCAGGTAAATTTTGGAAGCTCAGCCCAAAAGAGCCTTCATTTCCTCTTCCTTATTTTTTGATCCTCATTTAGTTGAAAAAGAGCCCTTATTTCTTTTGCTGATCGCAGTTGATTCCTACGGAGTATACTGTGTCTGAGTAGGAGTTTCTGAAAAGCTGTGTGTCCAAATTGGGTGTCCAGAATTCTCATTACCTCCCTCTGCATTTGAGAGTAAGCTGTCAATGGTTTTATTACCAAATTGATTGTAGTTGATATGTGAAAAGGTTATATGCCATGGTATATATAGATTACAAACAGTAATCAACAGCAGAGATGATAGGCACCTAACATTTATTGATCCTTTACTATTGGCCAGGCATCTGAACTGCACAGCACTTATAAGCTAGGGACTGTCATCTCTATTTTATGGATGCAGAAATGATGGCAATTCTTCCAAGGTCGTACTGTAGAGACATGGTCATGCCAGTGTTGGAGCTAGACTGTTGGGTCTAGCACGTAACTTCTGGACGGGCACGGGACTAAGATGTGTTGGTGAGAGACTAAGAACATGCCGGCATCTGGGTTTTTGATCCCTATCAGTTTAGTGGTTTAGATGACACTCTGGTTCTTCTGGCAACCTCTTTGTATTCCTAGAATGTACCCTTAATAATATAGACGAGGGAATATATACTCCAAAGAGGTTTGGGGGTTTTAGGGGTTTAACCAGAAGCGTTTATTTCAGGTAGGAAATGTCTTTGTGTAGTGTCTTTTTAAAATCTTAAGTTGTGTGAATATTGCTTTCTATTCCATAATATAGTGTGACTGTTTTACAATAAAAACATTTTCTCCTTTCTAAATTTACATGTAAAATTGATGCTTCAGAAAAGATGCTCCATGTTACATTGTAGCTTGCTGTGCTCCCTGCCAAGATGTAGGGCACTGATAGAGGTAAGCAGGTCCCAACCCGAGAAGCTTCAACACAGGGTTTGCCAAATCAGAGGTTATAGATGTGTGAACATTGCCCAGGACCTGGGGTGCAAACGTGGATGTCTGGGCAAGCCTTACTTGTTGTAGTGCTGTGTTGTATTGTGATTCATCAACATTATTAGAGTTGCCATTTACCTCGGAAAATGCATGTGGTGTTTCTTTTTTTGGAGATGAATTTGGCAGCAGAATTCCAGGTCATTGTCTTTTGGAAGGCAGGCTGTGGAGGATGTTTGCATGGTGGCACAGATGGAAAGGCACGCATGTGAGCCAGAGAGAATATGCAGTAGGCTATATCTGTGTGGAATATTCTGCCATTCTGCCATTCCAGCATCAGTCTTTTTTCATAGCAATAACGTTATGGGAATCCAGATAATAAACAACTGGGGCAGATCAATACGTACATTAGTAATAAATGTATCTCCACTAGGTAAGGCCATCCATTGTGCTGAGCCCAATTTTAAGTATTGGTTTAAAATATTAGCCTTGTGAAAGCATTTTAGAAATAGTCAATAGAAACAAGGGGAAGCCTGACATCTTTGTAAGTGTGGTTTTCATACTTATGAATGTAGACAGACGTTTTGGTAAACTTTTAGAATAGAAAGCCCATATTGATAACAGGGAAGGTTGATTTTTTTAAAAATCAATTTTATTGAGGAATAACATACGATAAAATGCACCCATTTAAAGTGTACAGTTTGAGATTTAACAAATGTATACACCCATGCAAATACCACCACAATCAATATTTAGAACATTTCGATTATCAAAACTTTCCTTACGCTCCTTTGCAGTCAGTTGCTCAGTCCCAGGAGACCTCTAATCTACTTTCTGTCACTGTAGGTAAGTTTTGCATATAAATGGAATCATGTAGTATGTAATCTTCTGTGTCTGGACTCTTTCTCTTAGCATAATCTTTTTAAGATTTGTCCATGTTCTTGTGTATATCAGTAATTCTTTTTTATTGCTGACTCCTATTCCATTGTATAGATATAACATCATTTGTTTATCCATTTACCTGTTGATGGACATTTGGGTTGTTTGCTGCTGGAGGCTATTATGAATAGGGTTGTCAAGAGCATTCATGTACAAAGCTTTTGTTTGCCATGAGCATTCATGGCAATGAATGCTTTTAAGTTGGGTAAATAACTAGGAGTGAAATTACTGAGCCGTATTTATAGCTCAATGGAATAAAATGGAAAGTCCAGTAATAGTCTCCCATGGATATGGTCACTGAATTTTTTTTTTTTTTTTAACAAAGATGTCAAGGTAATTCACTGGGTGAAAGACTTTTCAACAAACATTACTTGGAACAACCAGATATCTGTATGGAAAAAAATGAATCTTGAATCACACCTTACAACATACATAAAAATAAACTTGAAATGGATTACACACCTGAACATGAAAGTGAAGTGTAAAACTATGAAACTTCTAGAAGAAAATCTTCACTACCTTGGAGTAGGCAAAGATTTTTTTAGACAGGACTCAAAAAGCGTTAATCATGTAAGAAAAAAAAAAACCCAAATTGGACTTCATCAGCATTAAAAACTTACTCTCTTTGGAAGGTCCCATTAAGAAAATGAAAAGATGGGGAGGCATGGGCAATGTATATAGCCTGATCTTTTGTACCCCCTTAATGAGCTGAAAAACAAACAAAAAATAAAAAAAAAAAAAGAAAATGAAAAGAGGGCCAGGCTTGGTGGCTCACACCTGTCATCCTAGCACTTTGGGAGGCTGAGGTGGGAGGATCACTTGAGGCCAGGAGTTTAAGACCAGCCTGGGAAACAGTGAGACCTCACTGCTACAAAAAATAAAAAAATTAAAAAAATTGTCCAGGTATAGTGGTGTTTGCTTTGTAGTCCCAGCCACTTGAGAGGCTGAGACAAGAGGATCTCTTGAGCCCAGGAGTTTGAGATTGCAGTGAGCTATGGAGACACCACTGCACTCTAGCCCAGGAAACCGAGTGAGACCCTTTGTCAAGCAAATGGAAAGGCAAAACAAGGGGGAGAGAAACTATTTTGTATGTATGCTTGTGCACATACACACGTATGTATGTGTATATGAATATGCATATGTATGACAAAGAACTTATATCCAGAGTATATAAAGAAATATTACAACTTCATAATGAGAAGACACTCTAATAAGGAGATGGGCAAAACATTTGAACAAAACTTCACAAGAGGAGATCTGTAATTGGCTAATGAGCACATAAAAAGATGTTCCATTGGTGATAAGGGAAGTGCAAATTAAAACTGTAATAAGATACTATTTCACCTGCAAGATAATGGCTGACATTTAAAAGTCTGACAATACCCCATGTGGGTGGGGATGTGGAACACCTGGAACTCTGATTAATTGTTGCTGAGAGGGTAAAATGGTACAACTACTTTGGAAAAATGGCAGTTATAAGTCATATTATTTTTGATAGCCTTCTGATTTTTTTATCAATAAGTTACAGGTTACTTCCTCTACTGTATGTTTTATTTTCCCAAATTTTATAGATCTTTAGGGAGAATGATAAGTTTTCTAAAGTCCTAATTTTTGTCTTTGAGCAGGATCATATAAAGCTATTACTTTTGCTCTTCTGCTTAGCTCAAGGTGATATCAAAGAAAGCAATAGATATATTGCAACAAGACAATCAGTATAAGGAAAGCAGTTAACGTACATAACTAATGTTGATTCTGAGAACCCATGTGCTTACCATTGCCAGAGCTCTTCATGTCTTTGTGTAGTATTATACCATGTGGTATAATACTCCTTTTACCTGAGGGATTAAACTTTTTTTTTTGTTTTGTTTTTGTAATAGACATATGCTGGTGATGAATTCTATCAACTTCATTTTGGAAAGACATTTTTGCTGGGTATAGAATTTTAGTTTGACAGTTTTTTTTTTCTTTCAGTGTTTTAAACGTGTTGCTTCTGTGTTGTTTTCGCATTGTTTCCATTAAGAAATTTGTTCTTTTCCTTTTCTCTTGTTCCTTTGTATGTGACATGTCTACTTTTCTTCTGGCTGTTTTTAAGATTTTATGACTTTTTCTCTTTATGACTGGTTTTGAGCAATTTGATTATGATGTACCTTTGTATTGTTTTCATGTTTCCTGTGCTTTGAGGTTCACTGAGATTCTTGGATCTGTGGATTTATAGTTTTAATCTGCTTAAGTTTCTGAGAACTAACAAGTTGACCTGAGATTTTGGGATATTTAGGAATATATAATTTCTCAGGGTTGTCAAGGTAACAGTTAAGAGTGCCAACTAATGTGTTTTCATTCAGTCGAATTAGCAGGGAAATAAGTGGATATAGTTCAGCAAAAGGGTTTTTTTTTTTTTTTTTTTTTCCCCCCACCCCAGAAGCCTCAAATGGATTTGCCTACAAACTCTGGGTTAAGAAAATGAAGGTCTTCATTTCACTTTTTATTCACCTGGGCAATTGACCAGATAGAGATTTCCTGTTTGTGGCCTGTTAGTGCTCATTGTAGTGAAGGACCAAGTACTAATTACCTGTTTACCCCGTTATGGAATCTAGGCAGTTTCCATTCTTTACAATTGAGGGAGAGGGCAAGACCTGGCTGTCACCTTGACCTTAACCTACAGGACCTTTCTTACCTCCTTTGAGTGCATGTCTCTCCTACCTGGGCCTGTGGAGTTTACAGTTTGCCCTTGGCCACTGGCCTTCAACAGCCGCTCAGACACATGGCTTGGGTTTTTCCTCCTCCCTCACAAATCCTATTTAAAACGTCAGCCAAGAGGATTACCGGTAGCACTGATTCAACTTAGAAATATCTGTATGCTTATAATAGGAAAGGGCTGCCTTTTATGAGATGAATCTCGAAACATGTGGGACCTTCTCTATTTGTCTCACCTCCTTCCCTAATCCAGGAATTATTCGTAAATCTCTATTTATATGTTTATCTTGAGGTATATTTTTCCTTATCAACTTGGAATTTAACTTCCCCGAATGGCTTGTATCTCCTAATTAGGATGTAGAAATATCACCGTGTATCTTCTCTTCTGGTTTCCTTACAACTGTGCTAGTTCCTAAACTGGAATGCTTCCCTGGTCCTAATTCAATGTTCATTTGCAGATTCAGGCCAAGTTCAGAGTCAAGGAGGTCTGTGATAGAACAAGCTTTGATCAGCAAAGACGCAGCACCTGAGGGACAGGACACAATGTCCTCCAGTTAGCAAGGGATGGGGATGTACTTGGGATCATCTATGACTTTATCACCATAATATGCCGTATTTGAAACTCTGGACCTTAGGGATGAAAATATGAAGTCTTGGAAAATATTTTGTAATACCTCCCGGGACCACAGAGTACTTATTGCAGGAATTACTGAAAATGTAAGTGTTACTTTCTTTTCCCAGTGTTATAACTGATGGGTGGACACATAGTCACATCCTAATTTAGTAAAATTTCCCTAGTGATAAATCCTGACCAGAAGGGTATTTTCAGTGTTTTGCCACCGGCAAGCGAATGTCTTCCACTTAATATAGGGAAATGTAAACAGAGCCAGCATTCCTGTTTCTTCAGGCTTTAAAATCATTAATAAAGATGTCTTAACTCTCGAAGGGAAGGGTGGTGAGCAGTCACATTTTTATTATTCTACTGAATAAGTGAATTTACCCAGCACATAAATTAGCAAATACATTTTCTCCCTGCAGCACATGTTGACATTTTCCTGCAGATGGCTCAGCAGAAGGGGAAGCGTAAAAGGTAGTTAAGTGACAAAGGACAGGCATGTCTGGTCACTGTCTTTCACCGCTGAGAGACACTGGCCTGCTCACCCCTCTCACCCAGCCAGTGTGCTTGTTGGGAGGGGAAGGCTCTGTGATTGCAGACACTGTTGAGAAGGATGGAGGAGGAAGAGGAAGGAGGTCAAATCTGTCTGGTCCCTTAGAATTATGTTTTTGCTCTTTTGTATTAAATTTGTTCATATGATTGTGAGTGGGACAAAGCCTTTTTTGTGTTTTCTGTCAGTTTGGAATCCTTTCCCAATCATGGTTTGTTTATAGATGATCTTTTCGTGAACCATCACTTGAGGAACAGGCTATTTGACCTACAGGTGCTCAAATTTTTACTTTCAGGCAAATTGGAGGCAGGATTTGGGGAGAACAGGTGGGTAAAAGGGAGGTAATCTATGTTAAAAAAAAAAAAAAAGTGGATGCAGAACTGAGTAAATGCAGCTTCTTGTCACTCACGCACCTGGTGAACCCTTGTGAAAAACAAACTGGTTGTTGAAGGGAGCATGGGAACAGGTAGGGGCTCAGTATGAATAATTTGGTGTTTCTTGATTGTGAAGGATAAAGCTTTGATCAGGCACTTGGGACTGAAGTCCGTACAGAGGCAGATTTCCAAATAGGATTGTGGCATCTGGGTGTGGTGTGGCTCCCTCCAAGGCTGCGGTGTCAGAGATGCCAGGAGTGTAGCTCAGGTCTTGGGTGGAGGGCTGTGACTTGTGCTTGGGTGGGACGGAGCTCGCTCCAGGGACTGTGAAGAAGCAGGCGTGGCCAAGAAGATCCGCTGGGGAGGCAGAATGACATCAGCTGGAATCCCCAGGTAAGTGAATAGAAATCCCATTCATCTATCCACTCACCCAGTAATTAATTATCTATTATTAAAACTGTTCAATATCGAAGCCAGTTTTGAAGTAAGAGAAGTTAGTAAAATGATGGATTGCAGTGTACATGCGGTTCTTTGTTTTTTGCTTGTCTCTAGCAAAAGAGAATTAGTTTTATACATTTTTATATTTTCTTCTAACAGTTTATCTTTAGAATTCAGTATAATCCTGGGGAAAAATATCTCAAGATAGACTGAGTTAACGAGAGAAGCAAAATATAGTTCTTCATTCAGCAGAGTTGACTGAGGAGAAAAGAATTTTGGGCCAATGTCCTCATTTCTAAAATGGAGTAAGAGTGGCACCTACCTCATAGAGAGTTAAATGAGATGATGACTCTAAGTTTTTGATACAGCATCCCCAGACACTTACAATTAAGATTTTATAAAAATAGAATTAGATGCTACATGTTGTTTTCAAAGGTACGTCTTTTTCACTTAACACTCGATTGGGGACAGCCTTTTGTGTTAAAACATGTAGATCTAGTCAGATGATCAGAGTATACTCGGACTCTAATTTATCTTCCAAATCTTCTGTTGGAGGAAATTTCGGTCCTCCGTGCTTGTCTTCCTCACAGTGTGATGGGAGCCTCCTTGCGCATTTATCCGGCTGTGCTCTCTGAAGGATAACGTCTGCCACTTGTGCTTGAGGCCTGTGTGGGGGTCAGCGTGAGCTCCCTGCCTTAGTTATAGGGCCTGGCCGAGCTCCATTGAAGTCCCCAGGCTTCCTCTGTGGTGGGGAATTGGAGTCCACACTGTTCTCTTTTTTGTCCTGAGCACTTCTCTTCTTTTTATATATATTTTTGAGACAAAGTCTTGCTCTGTCACCCCAGGTAGAGTGCAGTGGCATCATCATACCTCACTGTAACCTCAAACTCCTGGGCTCCTAAATCAGCCAAGTAGCTTGGACTACAGGCATGTGCCACCATGCCCAGCTAATTTTTTTTTCTATTTTTAGTAGAGAATGGGGTCTTGCTCTTGCTTGGGCTGGTCTTGAACCCCTCAGCTCAAGCGATCCTCCCGCCTTGGCCTCCCAGAGTGCGAGGATTACAGATGTGAGCCACCGCGCCTGGTCCTGTTCTTTTTGAGCTTTAGGGGCTCTGAGTGAGTCAACATGGTTCCTTCTGGTTGGTCGAGGAATGATGCTTTCCGGACAAAGAACTTGTGCTTCCCTTGTGTCCCTCCCTAAATCAAAGGGACAGCCCTGCAGTTGTTTTCTAATTCACTGATGTCAAGGTGGCATATTTTGTTTGGGAAACATCTACCCATAGTTAGCTATCTCCCGTGAGTCGCCTTTCTCAGGCTTGTCAGCTGTAGAATGGAAGTCCAGATAATTTTTCACTCTGGCTCAAGTTTGATAGGGCTTCCAGATGTTTATTTTGGCACAAGGCATCCCCGCTGGCAGAAATTGGACGACAACATCAGCTCTGCACCAGCCACTTGTTGGTGAGGTCCTGAGGCAGAATGGGCCAGCAGGGTGCAAACCTGTGCTCTGAAAAATCAGAGATTTTGCCTGAGCTGAGCGGGGCTTGTGGTCCTGGAAAATGATTGTCTGTTGAGAGAAGTAATATGTGAGGTCACTGTTGCCTGGGGCTCATACATGGCATCTTCATGACATGTGGTTACTCTGGGTAGCTCAGGTGGATTGTTTATCTTGGGGGTCATTTGGAGTCTGAGGACTCTGCGTCACAGAGCCCTAGAGTGTCTCTCTTCCTTCGTTCCTCTTTCTCTTTGGCTGCTGTGACAGTCACCCACACCTTGTCTTTAAGGGGGGAGGGGTGTGTAGTCAGGGCTAGAAGAAGTATGGAAAAGCATATTCAGCCTTTTTGTTAGATTTAAATAGATTTTTAAAAATTTTTCTGGAGGAGGTTAAAGCTATGAGATGAAGTGAAATTTTAGTGTTGGGCGAGTTGTCATGACCTGTTGCATTTATTTAACTCATTGCACTTGGTGAGCTCCCATTTGCATGGTTGGAGCCTCAGAGGGCTCTGGTGAGATCAGCAGGGCCCAGTTGTTGTCAGCCCCACTTTACAGATGAAAAAGTGAAGCCCATGAGGAGAAGTGAGTCATCCAGCAACACGCAGCTGGTGAGTGGCAGTGTGGGAAGCAGCCCAGGGCTCTTTGCTTCGAGTCCAGGGTGCATTCCAGAACATCACGTTGGTTACTCAGAAGGCTTGTCTTCAAATGCCATTACAATCATGTCTTTCCTGTTCCTTAAATCTTTGGGGGCTGCTTGTTGCCTTCAGAATGATGCCCAAACTCTTAGCAAGCCACGCACGGCCCTTGGTGATACGCCCCTGCCTCCTTCTCCTGCCCCTCCCTGGCGTTCTCCCCTTCTGGTCGTCTTTGCTGTGGTCGTACAGAGCATGCTCCATCTCGCCTCCTGCCCTTCGCATGTGCTCATCTCTGCCTACCTCTTTCTGTGGATAATCATGACCCCTGCTTTAGGCCTCAGCTCAGAGCCCCCTTTGTCTGGGAAGTCTTGGCCAAGTCCAGTCTGGGTTAAAGAACCATTTTAGCTGCTCACATAGCATCTTATCTCCATGGTATTGTAATGGTATGTGTCCCCCACTGGACTGTGAGGGACAGGCTGCACCTGTCCTGTTCTCCGCTGTGTCTTCAACAGGGCCCAGCATAGTGCCCCATCCATAAGAAGGTGCCACTGGTACTGAGAAACATCAAATTTGTGCCTCACTCTGGATGTTACCCAAAGCAAGATGCCAGGAAACATTCTTGCCCAAGGTCCTCAAACTTGATGTGCTCATCTGTGAGGCATGGTGTTCTCAGGATGGCATTTCTGCCTTTTCTGGGCTTGCACTACCCCCCTTGCCATCTCTATCTCTGTCTGGGCCTCTAAGGAGAGAAAACACGTCTCCTTTGTGCGTGGGATGTCTCCGACTGTGCCTTGGGGGTGGCCGTCAGCTGGTGGCACACTGCCCTCTTCACCTGAGCTGTGGACCTGAGTCCGGCACCCATCCTGCTGGCCTGCTCTTTGGGGCGCACCCTAGGCAGACAGAGCTGTCCAGCCCCGTGGGGCACAGTCTCCAGTTAATACCTGTTGACTCCATTAAAATGCAGAGTGTCTTCTGGGCCAGTTACCCAGTGGGTACAAAACAGAAGTTGTTTGGAATAATGAAACTAGTAACAACCCGGCAGCCATAATCTGCGCAGCCACTGAGACAGTTACCAAAAACCAGCGTTTCCCTGGTCTCCTGCAGCCAGCCAGCTCCTAACATCCTAAAAGGCCTCCTAAAAAGGCCCGGTTGTCAGGATAAACCTACGTGGCCATGAGTTTCCAAAGACTGGTTTCCCCTAACTTCTTGTTCAGTTCTTAAAATTAATTATCATTGGGAGCAAGTCAAATGATACCTGGGAAAGATCCTTTCAAGCAGTCGCAGGCCCCGTGGTAGAGTCCCCAGATAAGGGGAACTGCATCAGCTGGAAGATGCTGCTATAAACCAGCAGAGCACCTTGATTAAGTGCCTGTGGACGCCGAATACCAGGAGCATGATAATAAGGGTATAAAATGGGAAGGCTTGAAAAGGTAATAAGGTATGTGGTGCGATGATTCTGGATGTGAGGGAGCCCAGGGAGGAAGTGGAACTTTCAGGGTTTGAGGAGGCAGCTGGGGCCCCTGCCGGCTGGGTGGTGGCACCAGGAGGCATCTCATGTTGGTCCGTTCCCCGGCCCCATCTGATTCGCCTTGGCATCCTTTCCTCCACCCCAGTGCTTAGCCCTGGCCTGAAACGGAGGAGGTGCCTGGTACACGCTAAACTGGGCTAAACTGAATTTCCATTCAACCGTGAGTTCCCCAAGGGCCCGGTGTCTGTTTTGCCCAGTGCTTAGTGCTGAGCCCAGTACTGGATGTCACATGATTGAATGTGAATGGAGTACTGGCATGTACGTCCTTCTAACCTAACAGAGACACAGGAACGTCAACAAACAAAACAAACTTTACCAACCCAATAATTGTGAGCACCACAGTTAGTCTTCGGTGGCAGCTGCCGTGTGCCGCTTATCCATGTGTAGTATTCATCATGTGCTAAGTGCTGTTCATTCATTGTGTTCAAATGCTGCTAAGGTTAATTTCGTTTCACCCCTACACACAGCCCTATTAGATGGGTACTGTTATTACGCCATTTTACAGAAAGGGAAGCAGGCTTACACAGCGAGCACGTGGCAGACTGGGAATGTGAGCCAGACTGTCTGACTCCAGATCCTGTGCTCTGAGTTGTGAGGCCAGATCACCTCCTCCAGATTCCCTTTAGCCCAGTGCTCTTCGTCCCAGTCCCGTGGGAACCTGATGCCAGGGTGCTCAGGGCAGCCTCCCTCTCACCTGCATGCTGGCCTTGGATCCGGATTGCCCCCAACCCATGTATCTCCTGTGGAGAACATACCGGATAGACTTGTACATACCCTGTCAGTGCTTCCTGCCTCCAGGCTTTTCATAGAGAGGATGGAGAGGTGGGGAGCGTGTCTGGCACTTCTTGGATGGAGCTGGGGTGGGCGGTCATGACACTTGGGAGATTGTGCGGGGGCCTGGAGGTGGCTTGGATCCCCTCAGACTTGGAAGCTCCTTCTCCGGAGTGTGGTGGGGGCTGTGTTCTAAGGTGTGTGTTCAGGGAAGGGGCTGGGAAGGAGAGGGGACTGACCTTCACAGAACATAAATTGTGCACCAGGCACTGTACTGGGGGCTGTCCTCCCACCCACCCAGTGAGGAAGGGGGAGTTACCCTCTCATTTCTTAACTGAGGAAACTGAGGCACAGGGAGGCTAAGAAACGTGCCCAAGGCCGCACAGCTAGTAAGTGGTGGAGCTGGGATGCCCCAGTCTATCTCATGCTGGAATCTGCGTTCTTTCCTTTAACGTCTTGTTCCATTCTCCAGGAGAATCAGTCTTTGATGGAGGCTGGTGTCCTTTGCTGTGACATAAAAGTAGAAAATGAGCTGTAGGTGACCTTAAAAGTTACGCAGTTAAAAAAAATTAAGTGGGGTCCAGAGAGGGTAAAATATCTTCCTTTTGTGTTGGCCATAGCTAGGAACTTAAGGCTTTTCCCTCTTCCCCTTATCTTTTCTCAAGAATGGGCTGGGGTCAGAGACAAGCTCTTTGTCCCTGAGAAAGGAGGGCAAGGAGGGATGTGTTTGAAGGTCAAGAGCCTCTGGAGGTGCTGCATTCTAGAGGTAGAGCTTGTGAGGTGGCAGTGGTCACAGCAGAGGGGTGTGGTCTTTCTTCTTCAGCATCAGTTGGCCGAGGATCACAGTTGAGCCCAGACATCCATCTGCGTGTCCCTGTCTGTCTCCCCTCCCCCTCCCCCCTTCTGTCTGGTGGTCAGACCATACCACTCGCCATTCGTGGTGGGGTTGGGGGAGACATGGCCGTGTCTGCCTTCTGTGATATATGGGGAGTGCTGGGGACACAGCACTGACTGACACAGACAGGGCCTTTGTCCTCATGGGCCTTATGGTCTAGTAGAACAGACAGATGATAAACCAGAACACAAGTAAATCATCTATTTTCAGATAGTGGCAAGTGCCATAAAGGAATTAGTCAAGATGCGGTGAAATAACCTTCCAGGGAGATGAAACGGCACCTGCAAAAGCCTCCTGGGTGGTGCAGAGCTTGGCTGCAAGGAGGCCTGTGTGGCTGGAGCCAGGTGAGCTGGGTGGAGTAGCGGGGAGGGCACGGGGGCAGAGAGGGGTCGAGCAGGCCAGACCCTGCAGGGCGTTGGGGCTTGAAAGCAGGACGGAGATGTTGTTCTAAGCACGGGGGAAACCACTGATGGGGTTTAAGCTGGGGAGTGATGTGACCGACGTGGATTTCAGATGTTCTCTGTCTCTCTGGCTGTTTTCTCTGATGCTGATAGGTGTACGATGGGCTGTGTTTTCTCAGAGAGCAGAAAGACTTGAGATTCAGTTTTCTGTTGCGTGGAGAATGAGGTTCTTTGTGTTAGCCTTGGTGATAGGAGTTCTCTTTGTGGTCTAGCCTGAATCACTGGTGTTTTGTCTTGGGGTTTGGACTCAGGAAAGTACTGTTTCGTGCTGCTTTTGTCATATATTTTCCATGGGGACCTTATGGAGGATGGAAAAATGGGACCAGGCAGGATTTAGGTGTCCCTGGGTCCCTATCTAATGCTGTTCTCCGATAATTTCCTGATGTGATCACCACTTCCCCTTGTCAGGTATACCCAGCTAGTAAGTGACTGCAAGAACCTCAGAGTCTGTGTTCTGGGCAGGAATAATTTTTATCGTAACGCCCTGCCCTCCAGGTTAAGCCTGTCAATGCCACCCTCTCTCTACCTCCTTTCTCTTTCCAGGTTTTCCCCCAGTTGTGAAATGTAGCGTAAAGTAAAAAAAGCACAGTGTTGTCACCTTTCTCTAGAGAAAAAAGATCAGTTGCTCTAAAATTGCCTATTCTCCTTGGACAGTGGCACTTCAAAGTGACAGCTATGAGTTGAAGTGAAGATACTCTATCTGTTTTTCCAGACCATGAAATTATGTCCTGCTCCAGTACATATTTTACTGATACAATTAAGCCGTTAATTCTGAGTTTATTTTAAGCCTGTTTTAGCAACACTCCAGGATGGTGTTAATGCTTCACAGTGGTTAAGGGTGAGACTTCAGTTCAAGACCCAGCTCAGCCACTCACTAGCTTTTTGGCCTTAGGCACATTTCTTTGTCCTGCAGGCATCAGTGTCCTCAGTGTAAAACTGATATAACAGCAAAGTCTAATGGAAGTGAACATCCACACACAGACTATTGAAGCACCTGCTTGAGTAATTCATTTAGTCCTCTTAACAGTCCTACGTGGCAAGTACTGTAGTTTCCATCTTACAGGTGTGAACACTGAGCCCAGTTCAGTCACTGGCCCAACCAAGGCCATTCGCCTAGAAAGTAGAAGAGCTGCATTTGGAGCCAGAGCCTGTGTTCTTAGCCCTGAACTAAAGCCGTCTGCAGAGCCTTCCTCCAAGGGTCCTTGTTGGACTTAAGTGGAAAAATGTGTGCATTGCACTTATCACAGTGCCCGGCCACGGAGTCAGTGTTCTTCCCTGTGTCTTCCTCTAACTCTGAAGTGTTGCCTTCTTGAAAGCTTTCTAATTAGAAGGGCAGAAGCTGTGAATCCAAATGGACTTTCTGCTGATGGTGACAGTTCCTTGGCTCCCCATGCTCAAGGTGGACTGCACGTTAGGCCATTAGGTGTTGACAAGGTGAAGCTACCTGGAAAGCGGTATTCTGCCCTCACCCCCAGCCCTGCTGGCTGCCCTCGACACCACGGATGTGCATCCACTCCTGCCCAGCCTTATTGCTCCTGTCGGAGTTCTCGCTCATCAACACACACCTGTGCCCCAGAATTAATACCTTCCTTCAGACCACTTTGGCATCCAAAGGGTTGGCACTGGCATCAAGCACCAGGGGCTGACACTGCTTTTTTGTGTCCCTAGGTATGACTGTCCCACTGCCTCTGTCAGGATGCCTGGGCTGTGAGCATCTGTCAGTGGTAGGATGCTGGGCTCCTCGAGTGGGGAGCCTGTACCTTCTCATTTCACCTTCCTGGAACTCAGGACGTCCTCCCAGCTGGACAGGGAGGGCAGCCTAGAGAGCAGCAGCTTTCCCAGGGACACTGACTCGAGGGGTGATGGAGCCAGGCCACTGCCCAGCCACAGACTTCTGGTTTTTCTTTCCTGTGTTGGCTGGGCCAGGGTGGTAAATGGAGTAGAGCTGGTGACTCAGCCATTGCAGGTCTGTGGGATGGTGCTGCTCACCTGGTCTGTGCGCCCAGATTCGTGGAGAGGATACACCACTGAGCCACAGCACAGCTCTGGGGGATCCTGGGGGGCCTTGTTGTTGCTTCTAGCCACTAAAGATGTCCTCTCAAATTAGGACTTTATATATGAATATTTAACTAAAGTGGGAAAAGAATTAACCAAGCTTTTCTCTTTCCCTTGCCCTCTGCAATTTGGATTTTGTTAGAGGACTTGTTCTTGGTCCTTCTCGCCTGGGTAGGTGGGGGGCAACCTGGACCCCCAGAGAAACCTGGAAAGGAGAAACAGGAAGAGCCCCTTTTGGCCCAGCAGGGATCAGGGCTGCTCCTTGGCTTGTCCATCGTGAGAGGGGTGGGACTAGGGAGGGGATGTCTGTGCTTCCCACTTGGCCCTGGGCCGCCCCCAGGTGGATCCTCGTGTGTGCCTGAAGGAGAGAGGACAGGGGAGAAGTGGTAGCTGGCTTTGCCTACTGCTGCTGGCCCTTCTCCCAGGAAGCACACCCGAAGCTCTCTTCCTTCAGAGACTTAATGACTTGTAGTTTAGCTGATTTATGGGACTAAGATAAGCTCATTATGCGAGTTGTCAGTAATTATATGAATTGATGAGGGGATTTCCCTGTTCCTTCCCTTGGATGCTTGCAGAATCATTTCAGGTTGATTTCACTTTCTTGACCTAAACAGTGATGAATTTAGACATTAACTTCTTTCAGTTCAGGATAACTTCTGATCTTGGAAGCTATTTTGTAACAAGCTTATCTTAGGGAGAGTTTCTGAGAAAATTTGCTGGCACCATGGGTGACCAAAAGTTTCCTGCATCGTTGATATGCCTTTATTGTCTTTATTTTCCTAATTATTTACTAAGAGCATCACCTGGAACGACCTCAGCCTGCTGGCTCCTCTTATGCATGTTTGCTCAACATGATCGATGGAGTATTCTTGAGGATAAAAAACCACAAGCACCTGGAAACATAACTTTTTGGGTAGTAATGATGGAGTATAACTCTTTATTAGTAGGCCAGTTTTTCAATGATTAATCAAACTATTAGCACAGCAGCACTACAGGTGACAAATCCATGGGTTAAATCTGACATGCAGATGTGTTTTGTTCGGGCTGTACCAACGATGTTACAAAATGTTTTTTGAATTAGTTGTTAGCATTAATAAATTAGAAGATGTCATCTAAAACTTCATATATTTGAATTGCCTAGTTCTCTGGGAACATCCTTGTCCATGGGCACACTGGCCCACAGTCCTTTATGGGGACAGTTGGCTGTCACTGTCTCGACTGCCCTTCCATGGGGCGTGTGATGCATGCACTTGCTATCTAGCTTTTCTCTGTTTGCACCTGATCGACTTTGCTTATTTGTCAGTTTGGCCACATCTGGCATTGGAGTTCGTGACTCCAGGTGCAGGATAGTGGTGTGGATGTGCTCAGTGAGTGAGTTACTGCTCCGCAACCCTGCTGTGCCCATCCTGGCTGGAGCTGACGTCTCTGGACAGGTCTGCCTGCTTCTACCTCTGTGTCCTCCCTGCTCCTCCTGCCTCGTCTATACTCAGTGCAGAAGTCAGAATGGGCCTTATAAATGAAAGTCAGAGCATGTCACTCCTCTGCTCTAAACCTTTCTCTCTGAGGAAGAGCCAAAGTGCTCACACTGTTTCACAGACCTGTCATGATTTGGCCTCCTGTTAACTCTCTGAGCTGGTCTTCTCCTTCTCTCAACCTCATTCGCTCTGCTCCCCTGTACCATCCCCTTGCTGTTCCTTGAACGTGCCAGATGTTAGGGCCAGTGCCCATACTGCCTGGCATGCTCTTCTCTGGATACCTGCTTGGCTAATTCTCACACTTCCTGTGCATTGAGGCCTCCCCTCACCATCGTTTTTATTTCAGCAACCTACCCACCTCCTACCTCCTGCATTTCTCACCCCCTCAGCCTGCTATACATTTAAATTTTTCTGTAGCATTTATTCCCTTCTAACACATCAGATGCTTTCTTTATCATGTCTATTATTTGCCTCTTCTGTCTCCTAGAATGTGGATTTGATAATGAGAAGGATTTCTGTTCTGTTTACCATTTTATCCCAAGCATCTAGAGCAACCCCTGGCACATAGTAGGTGTTAATAAATGTCTGTCGTTGGACACTGTTGAGATCCTGGTGTGTTTTCTGAGAGCTGCAGGGCACACGGCACTCAGAATTGTGGGAGCTGTGGTTGTCTTTCCGGCTGGGTGTACGCTGGCCAGCAGGTACCCCTGCGGAGGAAGTGCAGCCTGTGTGCCATCGGGCCAGGGATGGGAGGGCCAGGATTCCAGCGCTTTCCCTCAGCTTTGTTTCCTGTGTGGTCTCCTTGCTTCTCTATCTCTTTCTCTGTAAATGAGGACTAAGGTGGCAGTGTCTTTGTCAAACAGAGCAAAGAAGAAATGGAGAAGAAGGAAGGAAGGAGAGAAGGAGAGGAGACAAGTTTAGGTGGTTCCAGCTGTGAAGTTACCAGGCTGTGTGACTGTAGGCACATTTCTGAGCTTCAGTTTTACCATCTGTGAGACGAGCCCGTTATTTTAGAAAGTCCCTGAGTCTTAGAACTCTGTAATGCTGTCAGTGGTTCTACCACGTCCTGATCCACATTGGCTGTATTTCACATACAGTAGGAGGAGCTCCAGGTGGAATTATTTGTGCCTCTCACCCGCATTGTAGGACTCATAATTGTTTCCTAAATCGGCATCCATGCTGTTAAAAATGCACTTTTTCTTATTTTTCAGATTTGCGTTAGGAATTCTTTTTTGGGTTCAGATATTTTCCCCCAACTTAATGAAATATGACATGATTCCAAGGTGCTGCTTGTGGTTTTGATGTCCCTCTGGGTATGGAGGAGCCGATTGAGGTCTGACCCCCTGGGGCTGCTTTTGGGAGCCCAGTAATCACACTGTGGTGTCTGATGTAGTTTTTTAGATTTTTGCCACCATTCCCACTTACTAATAAAGAATTATCTTCAGTCAAATATGAAATAATAATGGGCCAACTATTGCCTCGGCCAAGTGGCATAATACACACCTCAATTCCACTCCAGATGGTTGTCAATAAAAAGTGACATTTAAAAATGCTGACTAAATTCAAGACTGTGAAATGATTTCTTCCATAATTTAAATTCATTTTGGGGAGATGTGCAAGTCCGTTTTGTTATAATGCCTGTGAGCATATTAATCTCACATGAACTAGAACATCTACAATTATGTTTCCCTAAAAGCTTTTCCAAGAGAAACCTAACAGCTTCCACTGAAACAAATGAAAACCCCTCTGACTCAGGGGAACTACAATAAATGGGGCTATTTCCTCCAAGACACGACAGCTTTGCGCTTGTAACCCATCTTCCCTGGCTTTTCAGTGCTGGCCTCAAGGTGGAATCTTCACGAACGGATGGGACTCCTGGTGGGTCCTTGGGAGGGAGGTAGAAATGCCTGTGAGATAACACTAATAAATGCACCGTTTCAAAGTGCCCCCTTCCTCCCAGAGAAACCTGGGACTCAGTCTTGATATCTCAGATGAACTAGAGCCTTCCTTGAGTACAGACACGTTTAACTTTCTCCTAAAAGAAAGAGACACAGGGCCGCAAGGGGAGGCAGTTGAGAGAGCATGCATGGGGAGTTTGTGCACATACACACACACACACACACACACACACGCTCTCGTAAGCAGATTTTTCTTGGTGCTGGCTGTGCGACCTTGAGCAAATTTCTGACCCTCCATTTCCCAACTTTAAGATGAGAATGTTAATAGTACCTACTGCATAGGGTCAGTCTGAGGACTAAATAGAAAGATGCACATGAAGCTAGCACGTGGCGAGCACTTGATAAACATTAGCTTTTATTTGTTATCATTCTGTTAAGTCCCCCACGCCCCACACACATCAGACTCTTCCTTGTCCTGTTAGAACGATGGAAAGATAGAAACTCCTTGAGCACTACTATTTTTTCTCCAGCTGAAGTGTTTCCATGGGTGGGCCCTGGTATACACCTCCCCTGGTGACCTGGTCTGTTGTTGCCCCACCTGCCAGAACCGTCAGGGATGACCCCTGGTTTCTAGCTCCTGGGTGTATGTTGGGTTTGGTGCCAGGATGCTTTGCAGCCTCTGTTGGGACACAGGCCCTCTCTTTGCACAGCCCCATACCTATCTATTGACTCTGGCTCCAGTAAAGTCAGGTCACTAGGGGGTGGGCTGGGGAGGGGTTTCTAGTGAGTGCTCTGCCGGGTAAGTCTGAAAGTGGTTGTGGAAGGGCCTCCCTATGAGCAGTGGGAACCACCCTTGATTTATCTTGAGCTGAGCTTTTTCTTCTCTCTGATCCACACTTTTCCTCTCTCCTTGCCAGCTGTTCTTTGGACCATCTGTTTTTGGGTGTTTGCCCATGCAGCTTCCAGCTCCTTGGCTGGGAGCATTGCTTAAGTCTTCTCAGGAGCCCTCTGAAGTTCTGAGTGCTGTGTGTGCTGAGGGCCCTGCAAGGACCATTGTCATGGCCACTGTGCTGACCACCCTGCCACAGCGCTCTGTCAAACCCTAAAGACTGGTTACACTGAGAGCTCTTCCACTTGATCCCTCGAGGCAGGAGTGATAAGTTATAATCCAGGCCTCTTTTTTTCTAGGAAATACAGTGTATCTTGCAGATTTGCAGTTCTGGCTGGGCGGAGTGAACAGGGAGGGATCAGACAGGTGTGGGTAGGGACTCAGCATAGCTTCCTGGCAGACCTCAGTGGTCTCCTTATCCACCTGTGAATCTTCCTGTACAGAGCTGGTCCGAGCCCTTTCTTGGTGGAGACTCCAGTAGTAAGGAGGGTCTGTTCCTGAGCTATTTGGCCTAGAGACCTGTAGGCTGTGTGTAGGTACAGTCTCTGGCTGTGTGGTCAGGCAACAAGAATCAGTTTCTATGAGGGCTGTACTTGAGCGCTGTCCTCTTCCATGCTGTGGCCTGGTGATCACCTGAGCTGGCCAGAGGCCGCAGTGACCACAGCCTTGTGTTCCACAGGCTGCCTGCAGACGGGCGAGAAACACCCGTCATCGTAGAGCCCGTGTGGGGAAACTGGGCTTTTGCAGATGTGTCAGCTTATCTGCACTGTGGTGGATGAGACCTGCTTCAGGGCAAAAGACTTTGAGAGATTGAACAGTAATTCTGTTGATTTTCAGGAAACGCTGACCACAGTAGTGAGTCCAGAAAAGAAGCTAAACTCTCCCTGAGTTAGCAAGCCTAGTGTTTTCTTTATTCTTTATTTTAAAAAGCTTTTTTTAATAATCTAAATTACATCAAATTTTTAAATATAATTTGAAAAGGTTGACTTTACATCACTACACAAAGCTTTCCTCTGCTGTTTTTGGGGTCTCTTTTTACACTGCAAATGGTCTGGTCTCCACTAAGCCTGGTCTTTGGGGTCACCTACCTCGCTTGGTCAGGATCTGTGGTAGTGCTTCTACAAGGAATAAATATTTTTTAATGATTGGACAGAGTCACAGTTTTTTTCTTTTTTTTTTAAAATACTTAAAGAGGCAGTATGGTGATAGTAATGATGGTTGGATGGTTTTACAAGTATATACTTATGTCCAAACTCACCAAGTTGTTTACATTAAATATCTACAGTTTTTTGTATATCAATCACACCCCAATAAAGCGGTGAAAAATAATAAAGAGGCAATGTAGCCCAGCACTGAAGAAGCTGGACTCTGGAGATTCCCTGCTAGGTCTGTTAGAATGAAACTAGTTTATGCTTGCAAAAGCTTGCCACATACAGTGACTAGTCCTCGGTATTTGTTAGTAATCATGGTTTACTTTTACCATCTTTCCTTGATATCCCGGCTCCTGGCATATTTCAAACCTTTTCTAGCATTACTTTCAGCACCCTATGTGGGCTACTGTGACTCAGAAAAATAGAACTTTCAGGAAAAATAAAAGGCTTGCTAAAGTATAAACGTAAGTGCATATCTCTCAGGTGGCATGCATTGTCTCCCAGCCTTGCATCGTGTACACTTGAGGATGGTGTCGTTTGTGCACAGATGGCCCTCCCCCCTCTGATTCATTTGGCTAAAATCTCTGGCCCTCCTCAGGTCTCCCTAGCTGCTTACAGTGTAAGGTTTGTGGGGAATCCAAATGGCTTGGAGCATGCTGTGCTTACTGGGTTGATGTCTCTGCTTTGTCTGTGGACTGCAGGTTATGGAAGGTTGGTGCATTTGGAATCTTCCATGACGTATTTTTCATGCTGCTTGTTCATTTTCAGGAGTAAACAAGTGCTGTAGTATTAGATTTTATCGATCACTTAACTAGGAAGAAATTATGGAAATGTTATCCGTAAAATTGCCATAAAACCTTGTTAATGTGCCAAATTTTCAAATTAGAGAATCAATTAGATTTGTTGAGTATTTGTTTAGCTGTAGTCTCTGGGTGACTCCTGCTGTATTTACTCTCATAATTCCTCCAAAGATTTGTTACTGTCTTCCTGAGAGAAGAATGTGTTCTGCATGTCCTATCAGAAGCTACTTGATAGGATTGGGGCAGAGAGATAAATTAAGCAAATATTTCAGATTTGTTACCGTATTTTTGTGAGCCGTATAAGTTAATGATCCGAAGCCGGATACATTGCTTAATGCCAGATGCAGCCACGTTAAGTTCTGCTTTTCCCGGGGAAGCTGAGGATGGATTGCAGTCCAGGGTTCTCTGGCCTGTCTCCTGGGGTGATGGGAACCTGCCTCGTGATACTTCATCTTGGACTGAACACACTTAGTCTCTAGGTGCCAATTATTTCAAAGCCATGAATTATTGTCACAGTGCCACCTTGTTGCAACCCATCAGCTAACAAGGCTTCCTCTCTGAGGTTTGCACATGCTCAGAAATGGCAGGCAGGCCTCATTGGAAGTCTTGCCAGCTGGGGGAATGGGCTCGTGTGTTAGTGATATTGGCAGCCACCTATATGGGTGTGACTGGTGGTGAAAGGTGTTTTGGGAAGGCTCTCCAGGCTACCGAAGATTGACCCTACCATTGCCATTCCAGTAGTTCGTCTTCCTTCATTTAGGCTCTGATGATTCACTTTTCTTTGGGAAATTCTTATACATATTCATTTGATCAATATTTATTGAGCATCTAGTATATGCTGGGTATGGTACTGGCCTCTGTGGGCAGGATGGTATCCAAGAAGGCTTCCTGGAGGAGTGATGTCTGAGCTGAGACTTGAAGAATGTGTAAGAGAGCCAGGTAGTAATAAAATGATTCTGACTCCTCACAGCCCTGAGCGGTAGGTATTCATGTGATTCCCACTTGATGGAGGAGGAACTGAATCCCAGAAAGGGCAAGTAATTTGCCTAAGTCAAGAGCTAATAAGTGAACTTAGAAGGTCTCTCCTCAGAGCCCACATGCTCAAACCCCACTGTACCTTAATGAAGGACAGACAGGCACAATCCACAACTGGATGCAGTGTTGTGAGACATTTGTGAGAAGTGAGAGGGTGGTGAATAAACCTGACCTTTAGGGATGGCTCTATGAGAAGGGGGGCTTGGGGTGGAGAGAGAAAGAAAGAGAGAGAGAGAGAGACTTGATTCCTGCCCTTGAGGAGTTATGACCCCAGTTAGAAAGGTAAATCCGTGAAAACTTTGGTTGATAGAAGCAGGTAACTATAGCCGCATGGGTAGCCCAGACGTCCATCTCTGGGAGGTGACAGGAAGCAGTCTGTGGCACTGGCATCTGCACACACACTGTTCTAGAGGGTCTCAAGCCATCTTTGGAGCTCTCTGTATCCCACTTCCTAAAGGAGTTCCTTGGAAAAGCTCTGAGTCTTTGACCTGTCATCATGGAAGGATCATGCAGCAGGGTTTTGAGCTTCTGGACCAAGAATCTGGAAACTTCAGTTCTTATCCTGCCTCTATTGCCCACTTATGTGTGGCCTTCGGTACCTTGCTCAGCATCTCTGGGCCCTGTTTCCTTCATCTAAATGAAAGTAATACCACAAGGTAACTAGATGTTGATGGGTGTGAAAGTGTTTTCAAGAGTTCTAAGTATAAGAGTGTAAGGCTCTTTGCAGAGTAAGTTCTTAATGTTATGTTTTCCCAGTCTGCTGGGAGAAGGCAGATAACTGGCCACTGAGACACCCTATCTTGGGTGGCCGTGACTTGTTCCAGCCACATGTCAAGGCCAGATGAGCCACTCAATACATGAGATTAATAAATGTGCTACTTTAGGCAACTGCTGTAACGTGTCTGTGTTTCCCCCGGACTACAAAATGAGGAGACTGAATTTTACCTTGTAGGATTGTTATGAAAATGAAATGAGATGATGCATAAATGGCTCTCCCGAAGCAGAGCAGGTGCCCAGAGTGTTACCTGCCCTCCCTAGTCGCAGCCCGGATGCGTGTGTGCTCACAGGTACTGCAGGTGCAGTGGGAACGGCTCTCCAGTCTCACGTCCAAGCCGGCGTCGCCCAGACTTGTGGGCACCACTGTCCTGACTTCTGCCACATTATCAGATGCCTGAATTTATTTTTTAAAAATATTTTTTCTTTTAATCAATTCCCTTTTCCCTCCAACTTAGTCTTAAGGGACTAACCTTAACTGTGAAAACACAAGTTGAATATACATTAACATAAATCATTTAAATAAAAAAAAAAATGTGTACTCCATAAAATCCTCGGTAGCATCCCATGTTGAGAAACACCGTGCTAATCAAATCCCTTTGAGAGACCTTCATGCTTGCTGGAAGTGTTTTCTCTGTTACTACTCATTAAGAAATGCTCTCGGCATTTTGGAGGTAAGTTGGTGAAGGGAATGTTTTTATCCGAGGAAGTCTGAGGAACAAAACTGGCTGAATTTTAGTGGGGAACTCCAAATCCAGTTTGGCTTCTAGATCCTGAGGTCTAGAAGCTCTATCTTTTAAAAGCTCTTTCTAGGTACTGGAACCCAAAGTTCTTAGCCGAGGCAGTCCTTGACAAAGCTGCAAAAAGGTGAGGAGTACTATGGGCTGCAAATACATGTCACTTATGTTGAAGAGACATTCAACCTACGTTGAAGAGTTACTAGTGAGTGCCGCTAGAATGAAATTGTAGCCTTTCTATGGGTGTTGGGGGTGGGGTTTGGGATCCTTCTGGAGGGGAACTAAGTGAATGGCCTTGGTTCACTATTCCTATCTCGGCTTTTCTCGGGCAACAAGTGCACAGCCAGGATAGGATCCCACCCAGGATCATAGCAAGCTTTGGATTGTCCCCCCGGGCTTGCCTCACCTCTCAGGGATGCGGCTCCAAGGCCCTGCAGGCGCCGGCTTGTATCTCTTCCAAGCTGCATTGCGGGAACATTATTTCTGCTCCATCAACCGCCTCACCTCACCACAGCCCTGCCTTCTCCTTCCCTTCCAGCGCGCGCACTGTGTAGCAGCTGCCTGCAGTCTGGCTGGTAGATGGGTGATTATTGTAGTTATTAAACCCAGTCAGTTGGGAATGAGTCACCAGGTATCGAGTGCCGTATTTGGTGTAGACAAGACGTGGGGAAGATGCACAGTTGTGGGTAGAGTGTCCTCCCGTTTCCCGCTTTGCTCGCTGACTGAGACCAGCTCATCCCAGACCAGTGAAAATGTGTTCTGTTTGTCAAGCCTGCATTTTCATTCTTGTCTGAAGAGAAATGTGGTTTTAATTCCAAAGATCAGACGGGATGGCTTGTGTTCATATGGCCGATAAATCATCTTAAAGAAAATTACTTTGGCATGCCTGACATTTGTATGAATTGCTGATGAATTAAAGGAATGGCTCCAGATCACGTCAGAAATATTTTACCATTACAAAACATTGTGGTCTGCGGAAAACACAATCCAATAAAGCTATAAAGCTGTCTGACCGTCCTTCCGAGCTGCAGAAATGCAGCATTCTGGAACTGTGTCATTGGCATACACAAGCCCCATGGTGGGCAGTCTACAGGGAGGGGAGACCCTCGGATAGGAACAGGGAGGTCTGTGCATTGACCACCATTCACCGCTGGGCAGAAGTCATTTCATCTCACTGGACCTTGGCTTTGCTGGGTTATTGACGTCACGTGAGTGTCTGATAGAAGCTTTACCCTCTCCCTGGAAAGCGTTTACACTTCCCCAAAGTGTTTTTCCCGTGGTGCCAAGTCTTGGTGCTCCCCTGGCAGCTCATCCATGTGGTGGCAGCAACACTGTAGAAAGAGTCAAGATTTAAGTTCTGATTCTAGCCTTGTGATCCTAGGCAATTCACTGTGCCTCAGTGGCTTCAAATGTACAGTGATGTCAATAATTTTAGGACCTTCTGCCTCTCCGAATTATGAAATTCACATATGCTCATGTATTAAATTTTAAAAATTGATAATAACTGCTATGGGATTGTGTCATGTATAGAGGGGTTAAATGATAAAGCTCCTGTTATTAAGAGTTGACATTCGACTGCCAGAGACGATCTTTGCCAATAAAAAAAGTATATAAAAATGACAGCGCACACCAAGAGTTCAGAGAAGGAAGTCATTACCTGGGGTTTGGGTGACCTAGGGAGCCTCGGCCTGGAACCCAGGGATCTTCATCTTGAAGGATTTATTACTTTTATTACCATATTATATGTCATCCATATTAGTTATAGAAAAATAGAAAGTAATACTTACTAAAAAACCTAAAACACACTATTCATCATTTGAGCAGCTGGAGATAATCACTTTTGATCATTTGGAGGCAGGAAGTGGTGTCAGATTTAGAGCCTGTGCTCGGGGCATTTGGCAGCCAAGGCCAAGACCTTTGTGGGGCAGCAGGGCTCGGGGAGAAGGTGCTCTGTGTTAGAGAGGGAGAGGGGTCAGGAGGAGACAGTGGGGATGACGGAGGATGTCAGAGAGAGGGGGCTGATGAGTGGAGCAAACCCCAGGAGGAATACATGAAGGCTGGGGACCAGGAACTGGCGGCCGAGGAGGAGGAATTAACCACGGAAGGGAGGAGGGAGAGATGCATGGAAGGACCTGGGAAGACACCAGGTGAATTTGAGGTTAGTTGGGGAGAAAAGGGTAGGCCCCATGCAGATGCGGGACAGCGTGGTCATTGCTGTGTTTGTGGTTAGCTGCTTCCCATGCAGGAGCCAGAGGGTCTTCTGGAAGTAAACCGTTCCAGCTCTCCCTTGCCCCCAGGATGAAGTCCGCTCTCCCTGAGGTGGCCTGCGTTGCTGGTTGCCTTTCATGTGGGGTTCCTGGCAGTTCTTCAGCCTCGTCCAGCCACCCCCTCCCGCAGTGCTCCTGCCAGCTCTGTCCTTGTGCCGCACCCCCACCGGCTCCTCCCTAACTCTAGCCTTTGTTTTGGACTGTTGACCTCTGGCTTCTTTCTGCACTTCCCTTCTGGAAGGTGCCTCGATCTTTGCTAAATCCCAGCCCCCAGCACCAGGCCTGGCCCACAGGAGGGGCTCAGTACAGATTTCTGGAAGGCAGTTGAGGTGGGCAGTGTTAACACACAGCGGGGTTTGCCACTGGTAGCTGAGAACATCTATGGAGGTGGGAATCTCTATGGTTTTTCTCTCAACTCCTTTGTGTGCTCAGTGGAAGAACCACTGTGTGTTTTTCGAGCCTGACCAGCTGTCCTCTACCTCGCAGTCCCCCTTTTCCTTTTTCAAATGGAAGTAAAACGGGTAAAGCAGACCTCACAAGGACCTTCTTCCTTAAGACAAATAGCTGGTATTCCCATTAAAATGGTAATTTCCTTTGTTTAAAAAGGCAGATGTGGTCAAATTAAGCTAATCTAATTTGCAATTTTTCATTAAAAATATATACGAGTTAGGCTGGGAGGCTATTCAGGTCCCAGGGGTCACTGTGGTAGCAGCCACGGGAACAAATGTCCTTTATTTGCTTATAGATACATACAGCCTTTCAGGCAAGCATCATTTCCTCACACTGACTTCTCCATGACCTTGTTTCAGACCACAGGGGATTTTTATCTGCCAACTTGTCTTGTATTTTGCCCTTTTTATTAAATAGAAAATCCCTAAGTCCCCCCGGTTGCAGAGTCCCTTGTAGAAAGAAGAGGAGAAAGGATCTCCTCTAACTCACAGGGACACAGCACAAAGACATGGGAGTTTTTATATCACGCAAGAAAGAATGCAAAATCCTGTGTGAAGCTGGGTGTCCGTAGAGCTCCCTGCTCACCCACACGCGGGGACCCGGTGGACGGAACACCACGGGTGGAGTAGCACGGGGACAGTGGTACCCCTGCGTACTGAATAGGCCCTTGAAATTCCAACATCACAGACTTTGTTGATATCATTGGCAGTCTAGGATTTTCCCCACAAAATGCCATCAAGCATGTCTGAAACCAGCGTGTGCCCATCTGAACCTTAAAGAGAGTTCACGTGCACTTGGCAGCTAGGACAACAGAGCTAAGCTGCATGGAGCCCAAGATGCCGCGGCCAGCTGGTTTTTCTTCCACACTCCAGCTGTGAGGGACTTGGTGCAAATCAGTTCCTTAGCAGAAGCTTTGGCATCACAGCGATCGGATTAGAGCACCAGCTCTGCCTTTTGCAGCCTTGTGGCTCTAAATCTGTGGAACGGGGACACCGCTGTGCTGGAGACGGACCTGTGAGTGCTCTGCGAAAGCTCCGTGCGTGGCAGCGATCACGACAGGGTGGTTCTTACCGTCACCACCGGCTTTCGGATTGCTTGTTAAGTGTTGGGACCGTGCGTGTTAAATCTGCAAAGTCAGGGGTCCCTCCTGCTTCTGGTTCACCTCAGCAGTGATGCATTGAACCTCGAAGGGTATGTGGTCACTCCGCTCTCAGAAAGCTGAAGTACATCTGAGTGGTATTAGATAGTGGCCATACAAAGGTTTAGCACCCACAAGGGCAGGCAGTGCCCAGCAGAGGATAGGGCATATAGCTTCTGAGGGGACAGACGAGACCTAGGCAAAGTGTTCTTGGCCTTTCTGGTAGTCCTGTGCAACTCCAAAGCTTACGAGGAATTGGAGATGCTTCTGTGCTATTTTAAAGATGGCTGATGTACTTGGAAATATGTAATTAATTTTGATTATCATTTGCAAGCCTACAATAAAAACCATCTTCCAAGAAGTGTGTGGCAGTGTGCTTTATTTGTACCGCTTGCATCCTGTCTTGATTGGTCTTTGGAATGTAGTCGGCCTATTTTCTTGCCTACCTAAATTACGCCAATTTGTATGAAGTGCTGTATATGATGACAAGTGAATGGTCTGGGTGAAGTCTCTCTTCTGAGGCCCTTTTCTCATCAGTGTCGCAGCTGTGAGTGTTGGCAAGTCCTCCAGATAGGTTTTCTTTTCCTCTTAAACATTTGTCTAAAATTAATTTAGGCTGTTTTGAAGAGGTTGCCGAGCAGTCATGGGGTTCCGTAGAGCAGAATCTGCAGCCCTGGCGGTGGCGCTGAAACTTCCAGTTCAGTGTGGTGTGTGAGTGCTGTACCCAGGTGGACACTGGGTCCACGTCAGTGTAGAGCTGGGAGGTGACAGTGGCCATCCATGCCATTGAGCTGACCCGGAGGGACACCTTTGGGGCTGAGGCTCTACACGCCACCACACCATGTGGACTTTGAGGGTAGGAGATGGCACTGGTCGTCATAGACGCACACACTCCAGACATCTGGCTGCGTATCAGGAAAAATAGTGCTTTTTTTAAAAAGCAAAGTTCTGTGATCTTGCTTTTGCTATACAATGTCTTGCAAATTCAATAGCAGTTCCCCACGTGCCCCTTACCCTCAGAGATGGCAGTAAGGAAGATCTTAACTCAATAGTTTAAAGAGTATCAGTGTTCAAGGGGCTGTCTTTGTATGCCGTGTGCATGTGTAGTTTGTGTGTTTCCAGTTAGAGTCTAGCATGATGCTGTCTCCCAGGAGATGAAACTCTCATTCAGTAGGTTGCAGGCTCTGTCAGGGTTGGGTCCGCTTTGCTTGTTCTTATATCCTCACTGCCTGGCAGAGGCCTGGCACACAGTAGGAACTTAATAAATACTGGTTGAACGTGTGTGTGAACAGACTCTTCATATTTGTTGATTGGATTTTATATTATAAATACTCCGTCGGTGCCATCTGACAAGTGGTTTGGGAGTAATTGTTCCTCTTTTCCCCTTTGAATGCACTTTTAATTGATCCTGGGTGGACAGGATAGGACATAGTTCAGCAGCTTGATGGGGGAAGGGGAGACCTGGATTCTGTTCTCAGCATTGTCTGTCTGAGTTTTGCCTGTCATTGTGTGGATAGTGAATCTTACTCATATGTGTATCCTCAAAAGCAGGGGTCACAAACTATATAGCCTATCACCTTTTTTTTTTTTTTTAATATACTGTGTTTTTTAGAGCACTTTCAAGTTAACAGCAAAAATGAGAGGCAAGTACAGAGATTTCCCATATGGCCCCGGCCACCCCCTGTGCACAAGCTCCCTCATTACCAACATCCCCCACCAGAGTGGTACCTTTGTTACAGTTAATGAACCTGCACTGTCACATAATTATCTCCCAAGAACCGTAGGTTATATTACTGTGGTCCCTGTTGGTGTTGTACATTTTATGGAGCTGCATACATGTATGTTGACATGTATCCATCACTATAGTAAAATACAGAATAGTTTCATTGCCCTAAAAATCCCCTTTGCTCTGTCTATTCATCCCTCCCTTCTTTCAAACCGTGCTAACTACTGCGATCATCTTACTGTCTCCACAGTTTTGACTTTTCTAGGATGACATATAGTTGGAATCATACAGTATGTAGCCTTTTCACATTGACTTCTTTCACTTAGCAATATGTACTTAAGGTTTCTCAAGGTCTTTTTCATGGCTTGATAACTCATTTCTTTTTAGTGCTGAATAATAATATTGTCACTCATTGTCTGGATGTAACACAGTTGGCTTATTCATTCATCTACTGAAAAATGTCTTTTTTTTTTTTTTTTTTTTTGAGACAGTCTTACTCTGTCACCTGGGCTAGAGTGCCATGTCATCAGCCTAGCTCATAGCAACCTCAAACTCCTGGGCTCAAGCGATCCTCTTGTCTCAGCCTCCTGAGTAGCTGGGACTACAGGTGTGCACCACCACCCAGATAATTTTTACTATTTTTAGTAGAGATGGGTCTCACTCTTGCTCAGGCTGGTCTCAAACTCCTGAGCTCAAGCGATCCTCCTGCTTTGGCCTCCCAGAGTGCTAGGATTGCAGGCATGAGCCACTGCATCTGGCCCCAAAAGATACCTTGGTTGCTTCCAAGTTTTGGCAATTATGAATAAAGCTGCTATAAACACCTATGTGTAGCTTTTTGCGTGGATATAAGTTTTCAGCTCCGTAGGGAAAGTATCAAGGAGAACAATTGCTAGATTATGTGGTGAGAGTATGTTTAGGTTTGTAAGAAACCACCAAACTGTCATCCAAAGTCAATGTGCCATTTTGTATTCCCACCAGCAATAAATGAGAGTTCCTGTTTCTCTACATCCTTGCCAGTATTTGGTGCTAACACTGTTCTGGTTTTTGGCCTCTCTGAGAGGTGTGTAGTGGTACCTCATTGTTGTTTTAATTTGTATTAAAACAAATTTAATGGCATATGATGTGAAGCATCTTTTCATAAGCTTATTTGCTGTCTATATGTCGTCTTTTGTAAGGTGTCTGTTAAGGTCTTTAGGCTATTTTTTAATCAAGCTGTTTTTTATTGTTGAGTTTTGAGAGTTCTTTATATATTTTTGGGTAGCAGTGCTTTGTCAGATATGTCTTGAAAATGCTTTTTTCCCATCCTGTGGCTTGTCTTTTCATTCCCTTGACAGTGTCTTTTGAAGAGCAGAAATTTTTAATTTTAATGAATTCCAGCTTGTCTGTTCTTTCTTTCATGGATTGTGTCTTTGGTGTCTAAAAAGTCATCATCAAACCCAAGGTCATCCAGATTTTCCCCTGCTTTATCTTTTAGGAGTTTCGTAGTTTTGTGTTTTACACTTAGGTCTGTGATCTGTTTTGAGTTAATTTTTGTGAAGGATGTGAGGGTGTAGGTCTGTGATTTTGTTTTTGTTTTTTTGGCATGTGAATATCTAGTACTAGCACTATTTATTATTTTTGTCCATTTGCTCCTTTGTCAAAGATTAGTTGGATGTATATATGTGGGTCTACTTCTTGGCTCTCTGTCTTGCACTGTCTTGATTACTGTAGCTTTTTAATATGTCTTGACTTTGGGTAGTGTTAATCCTCTGACTTCATTCCTGTCCTTCTATATTGTGCTGGTTATTCTGGATCTTTGCCTCTCCATATAAACTTTAAAGTCAGTTTGTGAATATCCACAAAATAAACTACCGGAATTTTGACTGGGATTGGATTGAATCTCTAGATCAAGTTGAGAAGTATTGACATCTTGATAATATGTCTTCCTATCCATGAACATGGAATATTTCTCAATTGATTTAATTCTTTGGTTTCTTTCATCAGAGTTTTATAGTTTTCATCATATTGATCTTGTACATAGTTTTTAGATTTATACTTGAGTATTTCATTTGTTTGGGTGCTAATGTATTAAATGGTATTGAGCTTTTAATTTCAAACTTCACTTGTTCATTGCTACTATATAGGAAAGGAGTTGAATTTTGTATATTAACCTTGTATCCTGCCACCTTGCTATAATTGCTTATTAGCTGCCACCTGTTTTTGGAAATAAAACTGTATTGGAATATGGCCATGCTCATTTGTTTGCATGTTGTCTGTGGCAACTTTCATGCTGTATCAGCAGAGTTAAGTAGTTGCAACAGAGACCATATGGCCCAGAAAGCCTAAAATATTTACTATCTGGCCCTTTACAGAAAAAGTTTGCTGATCCCTGCTCCAGAGCATTCAGGAGGCAACTGGCAGATGGTGGGTACCTGGCAGAGCCTGTGTTCATTGAATGCCCAAAGAATGTATGAATATATTGGTTTATTGATCTGGAAGTGAGGTGTTCATTCCTAGGGGCTGTGGAGGAGGTGAGATTGTGGGCTCAATCCTAGCACTACCTCTGAGGGCCCACAGTCTATGCAGGGGTGTAGATGGCTTAGTGTGATCTGGCACCTCTATTAGACTATAAGGAGGAGTGGCTCTTGGTCATCATTTATTTAGTTGTTAGACATTTGTTGAACAAAACAATTGCTGAGAGCAGTGATGAATCATTATTCTAGTTAGGGAGCATGTACTATTTGCTGGTCACTCTTTTTGGTGCCATATGTCTTTTCTGAAGTGTTCAAAATATTCCTGCAAAGCTGGAAATATTCTTGTTCCTCAGATGATAATGGTCAGGCCTAGTCATTGATGCACATATCTGGGGTCTAAGCATTAAAAAGAGACAGAGCCAGCTTCCAAGCATGGGTCTTTCTGGTGCAAAAGCCCATGGTCTTGCTGGTCTTGCTTCTGAGATCACGTATCTCTACATGTACCCTACACTCTTAGGGGTACTTAGAAAGTGGATTTCAACAAACATGGTCCCTGTGCTTAAGGTGATTGTGATCTAGAGGGGGAGTCTGAATTGTCTCAAAGTCTTTCTGGAATGAAGTATTAGGAAGGCTTCCTGGAGAAGGAGATGAGATGAAGATAATGTCTGTGATAGTAGCAACATGTGGCATTTATTGTTTACCACGTGCCTGTTACTGTGTAAAGCATGTTGCAGACTTTGCCTCTGTTAATCTGAATAACCCCCATGTGATTATTGATGGACACTGCAGGGTTTATGGATTCCCCCCACCCGATTCCACGACAGTTCACATTCTAACCCCTGGTACTTGTAAATGTGATGTTATTTAGAAAGAGGGTCTTCGCAGATGTAATTAAGGATTTTGAGATGAGATCATCCTGGATTTAGGGTGGACTCTGTATGACCGATGTCCTTAGGAGAGAAAGAAGAGGGAGATTTGACACACAGAGACCCAGAGGGAAGGGCCATGTGAAGATGGAGGCAGAGATTGGAGCTACGCTGCCACCACCAAGGGATAGCAGGTGCCACCAGGTGCTGGAAGAGGCAAGAAGGCTTCTCCCCCTAGAGCCTTCGTGGGGAGTGCAACCCTGCCGGACACTCTGGCTGCCAGAAAAGTGAAAAAAGATATTTAAGCCACCAAGTCTGTGATAATTTGTGATTGTAGCCACACGAAAGTAATATAGGGACAATTATTATCCTACTCAGAGAAGCTGAGTTAGCTGTCCAGGATGGCACAGCACGCCAGGTGAGTGGTGGAGCTTGGGCTCAGATGCAGGTTAGCCTACTTTAGACTGCTGGAGCAGGGTTTGGGTTCAAGGTCAGGTGGAACCTGATTAACAGGATGTTGTAGGCAGTGTCCCACTGGGCTGCTCTGCCTGTCAATTCCAAGTGAGCATTTCGGTCCTTTCTCAGAGGCCTTGTTCCCAGCCGCAGAGGGTGAGCGCCCCTCTGCCACCTGTGCACGGAGACCCAGGTGGAAGCCCCACTGGGAGTGTGCTGGACCGTATGTTCCCGCTGTGCTGACAGCCCCAGCTGCGGCCCTGTGCCTGGAACAGAGCCCCTGTGGTTTGTGCAGCCGGCCACTGAGGGAGGCACTGGAAAATGTGGCCTCGAGTCGGACTGGGCCTCTGACCCACAGGCTGAGGAGGTGGCAGGAGGAAGAGGCTTCTGTCCTTGGTCTGGGGGGTGTGGACAGCACGTGCCTCTTGTGGTCCTCCAAAGAGCAGAGACCTTGGTTTGGCTGATGAGGAGGGAGCCAGTGCTGAGTTTTAGTACGTACTTTCTGAAAAATTGCTCATGATTCAGTGCTCCTCAGGGGAAAAAGATGTGAAACAGACCCCAAGCCTGAAGGAGTGAAAGTGCGTCTGGAGAGGAAGCCGTTAGTTGACCTTCTCCCTGGGCTGCAGCCTCGGAAGCGCTGTCACAGGTGCCTGTTGGCACCGAGGGTGGGACGGGCCTCCAGGGGCTTCCCGGTTAACTGTGGCTTGGACTCTTCCACGTCCAGTCATTTCCATCTGCTGTTTGGCCCAAGCCTGTGCCGCTGCCCTCTTCGTTCTTAGACTGCCCTGGCCTATCTCACTGTGCTTACTCTTCACCAGCCAGAGGGAAGGAGAAAGTGACCCTGACTAGATCACCTTGCAAAGCTGGCCTTTCACACAGGCTGGCTGGCTGATTGCCTGCATTCATGGGGGTGAGGAGCGTGAGTAGTGAGCTGCCTGCTTCCTGGAGAACAAGGGTAGCTGGAACTCAGCCAGCCAGTGCGCTGCTGGTGCTGTTGGATGCCTCAACTCACCGGGTCAGCAGCAGGAACTGATGGCTGGGTGGCTCGGAGGGCGGGGAGGGGAAAGACAGTTGGAGCTGTCATTTGTTGAACCCTACTGTGTGCCAGGCAGTGTGTTAAGATTTTACTATTTTTGCATGTTTTTAATAAACCTAAATAGCACAGCAGCTCTTTGAGATAAGTTTTTATATCCCCATTTTTTAGATGGTGGAAAAAAGGCTAAAGGGCTTCAGTCTTAAGAGACTGAAGCAAAGACTCAAAGTAAATGGCAATGCTGGGATTTGAACCCAGGGTCTTTCTGAATCCAAAGGTCATGCTCTTTACTGCTGCTTCTGGGCCGTGAGGTGGGGCACCAAGGGGGCTGCCCAGTAAATAGGCTACATGGAGATTGTGGAAAAGGAATAGAAAGACAAAGGGACTGTCTTTACTTGTTTCATAATTTTAACCAGTCCTGGCCTAGCAGCTAATCAAACTTCTGAGACTTGTGACATCACATGCTTTCATTTTAAAGTGAACATGTTTAAACTCTTTTCTCTAAGGATAATGCTACCCCCTGTCCCCGAGGGGTTTCCCCTTCCTAAGGCACAGCCTCTTTCAGAAGCTCACACTCACATATTAGACACACATAGATCATTTCATGACTTGCTGTCTCCTTTATATTGCATAGGAAAATGCACCCAGAAGCTGCCGTGATGACTACACCAATAAAGTGGTTACCTAAATGAGTTTTCTCTTGAGTTGCATCAGTGTTTAGCTTTGGGCATTGTCTAACCTGTCAGGTCACCTCCTCGTCAGCCTCCACCGTCTCCATTTCTGCCTCTCTGCCCTCGGCGAGTCCTTCCAGTGGGGGGGTGGGACATAGGTGGAGTGTGGTTCCTGCGGGCGCCATTTGCCCCACTGAGCTCTCGGTCTGGTGAGCTTATTCCGTGTGGGTCTTGAGGAGCTGCTATATGAATATGTTAGAGGGGGGAGAAAAGGAGAATGATGAATGCTTGGAAAGCTCTTCCCTGACATTCTAATTCTTACCCACTAAGTGTTAAAGTGGCAGTATTTAGTTTGATGGTTCAGTCTGTGCAGGGGAATTGGTTTTAGTGCCATCACCACTGGGGCTCATGAATTGATCCACCACCAAGGTCTGAATTACCTGAGAGATGAGTTTATTTGGACCTTGGAAAGAGAAGGTGGTTTTAAGCCTCAGTCACCCAATAGCTCCTGTTGTCACGTCAAGCCCTGGCTAGTGACTGGTGCTGCAGCACTGCCAGGCATGTCTTGGCTCATCGAAGGAAAATTTCACATTCAAATCAGATGCTGGTTTAATGTATGATTTATGGTTATTAAACCAAAGTAATGAGGAAAGTTTAAAATCGTTGGCTTGTCTTGTGTGATTTTCAAGTAGCACCAAAGTCCCCCTGGGCAGCAGCGGGTGCCTCTCAGAAGCGTTTGCATCTTGTTTTGGGATGGGGGTGGGGGTAGTTAGTAAGAGGCCTTGTCACTTGAGCAGCATCTTTTTGAACGTTAAACCTTCCTTTTTTGTTAAAGCCACAGGATGGCTCAGAAATGCATTCGCATATTACCCAGGATTTTTTTTTTCTTTTTAGTAACGATAAATCTCCATGTGTTTGATCTTTCCTGTGTTTGAAGGAGATTAAAATAGAATCATTACGATGAAACTCTTCTCAAATGGTTAGTCTGTTGTGATGGAAAGCTAGAATGAGTTTTCATTCTCGTGGCTTTAAAACATGATCCTGACATTATCAGTTCTGGGGCGGGCGGGTGGTGGTGGTAAGTATGTAGCATATATTCTGCCATATATAGCATCCCCCAGCCCTGGAGAGGTGCCTCTAGGTTAGATGGTGATGGGGGAGTGTCTGGGTCTCTCTTGGGCTACTGGGAGCAGAGCCTGGCTTGGGATGCACACTGCAGGGCACAGGGGGAGATGAAGAGGCCCAGGAAACAGTCTCCCTTGTGCGAAAGCCAAGTGTCCCCAACAGCCACACCTGTGGAGCCCTGGGAAGCCGCTCAGGATACAGCAGCCATTTCGTCGGTCTGGCTCCATGGGCATCTTCAAGGGTAGCAGTTTGCCTCCTTGGTGCCTTTTCCTCTCTGCTGCTGCTGCTTCTCTCTCCAGCTGCTGAGTCGTTCCTCAGCCCTCACTTCCTGCTCCCCAAGAGGAAACTGAGTCACTTCTCGTGATCGCATTGCTGGTTAGTCTGTAGAAGACAGCCTTGCCTCAGGCACCCAGCCCTGGTCTGGCCAGCTGTGGGCGGGGAGAAGGACTGCCTGGTACCAAACTCGCTCACTTGTACTGATTTACTCAAAAGGAGGCCGTCAGCGAGTGGCTGTGTCCCCCATCATGGGCTCCTCTCTGGCTCAGGTGGGGACTCCAGCCTCACTCCCAGGAAGAGCCTTTGGGTTCGTCAGTGTTCCTAGCTGAGAGACCGCACCCATCCCTGTGTGAGACAAATCGTTGCTGTTTTGCTCAACCTATGAGGTGGTGGGGTTTTTTTTTTTTTTTTTTCTTTTGAGTAGCCAGAACCAACATTTATTAAGTTCACCATCTTATATGGACACAGTTTGTGGCACTCCCAAAACAATTACAATAGTAACATTAAAGATCACTGATCACAGATCATCATAACAGATCTAATAATAATGAAAATTATGCCTGTGTTTGCATCTTCTTCTTTTTTTTTTTTTTTTTTTTGTTTAGCTAAAGTTTTATCTCCTTTGTCTTTTTAAAAAGCCAACTTTTGGTTTCATTGATATTTTCTATTTTTTTCTAGTCTCTTTTATTTATTTCTCTTGTTATTTTCACTGTGTCTGTCCCTCTACTAACATTGGGCTTAGTTTATTCTTCTTTGTCTAGTTCCTTGAGCTGCATCATAAGGTCATTTATTTGAAATCTTTCTTCTTTTTTTCCCCAGAGACAAGGTCTCGCTGTGTCACGCAGGCTGGAATGCAGTGGCCCTGTCATAGCTCACTGTAATGCGAGGTGGTTTTTGATCATCAACAGGCCTGTCTACATTTTATGGAGCTGGGGTGGTTGTGCCCATCCCACCTGTACCCTCCATGCCACTTCTTTCTCACCTGCCATTAGACCTGTTCTCTCCCTTCTTCCTTCAGCTGCAAAGACACTAGAATCCAAGCATTTGCCTGTGATTATCACAGGCTGTCTCCCTCAGGCAGCAATTCCCATGCAGAACAAAGCTAAGAAATGGAAGCGAAGAGGGGATTGTGTTGCATTTCTGCCAGCTCTGTCTCCTGATTCTCCTTTAGTCTTGCCTGATTTCTTTTAGACCCTGTCTGATTTCTCTTTAGGACAAGGAATTACATTCAAGACTGATTTGATTAACTTGTTGGAATCTGTCCATTGTGGAGAATGCCAAGGGGTTTCTTCTGAACACATTGTAAGAGAATTAAATTCTACTACCGCTGGTGGTCATGCAGAAACATAAGAAGTAGCTCCCCCACCCCCATGATTTATCTGTCAGCTTAATTGCTTATGTCTTGCCTGTTCCCAAAACTTAATTTGCTATTCCATAAGTAATATGTGTTCCTTGTAGATTAAAAAAAAAAAGGAGGTATGGGTACAAGTCGTTCCACAATACTTGGAGAGTAAGACATCACACGTTAAAATTTTTTTCTGAAGTTAAATCAACTTTAATCAGAACTTGCTGAGATAGACAGGAAGCCCAACATCCGGCATTCCTCAAGGCTTCTTCCTTTGGTAGGGACCTAGGAGATTCAGGAGACAGGGGAGGGCCCGGAGGCTCTGCAGGCCCTGGACTGATGCTCCCTTCTCACAGGCACCTGCCTGGCCTTCCCCGTGCCAGCTTCTACCCCATCAGAGACCTGTGTTCCAGAGAGTCAGGTTCCCCCACTGGAGACCCCACAAGTCTTCCCTGCCTAGTCCAACAGCCTGTGTGGGGCCATTTCCCAATGTGGTGCTTGCAGCCCATACCTTCATCTCTCCTACGTGGAGATGCTGGTACAGTTAATTTTCCTCATTGGGCCAAAAAATGGAAATCACAGGAGTTGGAGGAAGGCTTGCCTATAGGTTCCTTCTCTCTCATTTTGAAACCTACAAATAATAACGTTTACTCTTTTGTGGAACAAGGAGAGCCCATTTAGGAAGTTCAAAGCTGGTCTTGCCTTCATGAGTTAGGAAGCAAGGTGCCATATTGGTGGGAATACTGTAGTGAAAACAAGCAGATGAACAAAAGACACCAGTAAAATTCCTAAAATACCCTTTTAGCATAAGGTGCACAAAAAGAAGGCACAAGTCACCCATGGTCCTGCCACTCATGCTTAACAGCTTGTTAACATTGTATTGTTGACTTTCTAATCTTTTTTCTATGCATCTATATAGAGATGCACTGGAAGGGTTGGAGACAGTGTACAGAGATTCTGTATACAGCAGTATTTAAAAAACGACACCGACATGAAGGGAAAACAAAGGCCTGAAAATGAGATAAATCCAGGAGTTACGTTTCTCATGAGGCTTATTCTCTGCCCGCAGAACCAGAAGGGAATTCCTGTGAAAAGGAATCTTCTGCAAGGAGCTTAAAAGTGAAACCTGTTTGTGTGGTGGATCTAATTTCCTTTTTAAAAGTCTCCCCCACCCCTGTCCCCGGGGAGCTCTATGGCTGAAGACCCTGTAATTGCTGAACTGCAATTCAAATCAGAGTGCGATTGTGATCAAACCAAGTGACTCTCATTACTCCTTTGCCTCTTGCAACAAAACCGCTCACATTGACAGCGAGCACAGCCGGGCACACGTAGTCTGTGATTCTGGGCACACTGGCTCCACTTTTAATAAGTCCAGAAGGGCGAGATCGCCGGTGCTGGCCCTTGGAGGAAGGGGACGAGAGAATGCCTGTGCTGCTCTCTTCCTGAGACCAGAATACCCAGGGCTCTGGGTTGGTTTCTGGGACTGTAACTGAGTGGGTCCTCTGGCTTTTATTCTAAGCCCAGTTTGTCCCCAGACCTGGAAATAATTAGAGGCAAGTCTGCCCACAGTGGTCTACTGTGTGGTGAGAGCCTGGTGGGCTGATGGTTTCCTTTTGTCATTTATGCCTATTTGGTTGCTGAGATGGCCAGTGACAGTTTTATTGCATTCCGTGCTTTTGAGATTGCTTTTGAGTTTCTTGTGGTGCCTTCTTAAAAGGCCCGATGCTCCTAGGTGCAGAGGAAGGGAATATTTTTCTAAGCCCCTTTGAAGTGGCTTTGTTCTCTGCAGACATGTCTTCCGAGAATCAAACTGTGGATCTCCCCAGCAGGGTAGGCTGGGGTAGCTGGAGGTCACGCGTAGCCGGTGCAGACCTGGAGCACCAGGCTTCTGTCAGCTGACGCCATTGCTGGAGTGCTTTATTGTTGTTGCTGAATTTTTGTTTTGGAGTCGTAAAAAAATTTTTATTTGCATTTTTTTTTTTTTTTTTTTACAACCAAGAGAGACAATTGCTCTTTTTCTTAAATGCATCTGGGCTCATGCTTACCTAAAAGTAGAATCCTGGATTAAATCACTTATTGTGATATTCTTGAGTTTTTACATTTTTATTGAGGTATAATACAGAGGAGTGCACAGATATTAAGTGTACAGTTCAGTAAATGTTTAACACTCCTCTGTTACCTCATGCCGCCCAAGATATGGAATATTTCCGGCACTCCCAAAGGCCCCCGCATGCTCTTCCCAAGCAGTAGTCCCTTACCAGGGGTAACCACAGTTCTAACTTACCACCAAAGATAAGTTTAGCCTGTTTTTGAATTTGATATAAAATGAATTCATCCAGTATATATTCTTCTGTTTCTGTCGTCTTTTACTCATTATGTCTGTGAGAGTACCATGTAGTGGTGTCTGGAAGTCGCTCTTTTTCATTGCTGTGTTATATTCCTTTATGTGAATTTATTACGACAATCTATTCTGTTGGGCATTTTGCTGCTTGACTTTTTTTTAAAGCTTGGCTTATCAGCCATCTTTGAGTATTGGCCATAATTTATTCCAATGCTTTTTAAAAAATCAGCAGTGGATCTTTCTTTTCTTCCGAAGAAATTTCACATGGAGTCCGTTCGTAGGAAACAGATCAAATGGGAACTGCTGCAACTGAGCTGGGGGCAGGGGTGGCTTGGAGGCTTCAGCCTCTGCCTTCCCTTTTCCCCGTGGGGTGGCCCGTGACTGAGGCGGTTTGCTTATTGGTTCAGAACCTGGCTTCCGGAGTTGGACTGCGTGCTGAGTTTCACCTCGTTGTGCACTCCTGGACAACTGACTTCTCATTGCTTTCCTGTAAAATGAGGATTAAAAAAAAGAATACTTGCGTCATAGTGTTATAGAAAGCAAGGCAAGCACCGTTCACAGTGTTCACACTCAGCAAGCGTGCAATAAATGGTGTGGTAAGTGCTGCTGTCATCATTGCAGTCAGTGTCATTTTCATCTCTGCAGATCCCTGGTGCTCCCTGGGGCGTCATTGGAAAGCGATGGATTCATGCCAGTGGCAGGATCTCAGCCCCACTGTCCCTCCAGTCCATGAATATGGGACATGCTGTGGCATGTTGGAGTGCCTCTGAGGCTCTCCTCCCCGCTAATGTGTGAGCCCTTGTGGACCTGGCAGAAGGCTGACACTCTCCTGCCTAGGACAGTTGGATCCCCCAGAGCCCACCTTTCACGAGGCACCTGGGCTTGACTGTTGAGCTTGCTAAATAAAGACTGTCTGGGGCTCCATCCTTGTGGCAGCACGTCCTTGTGTGAATGCCGAGAATCCAGGAAGAAGTCGGGATGTGAAGAATGGAGCCCCTTTCTGGCTTTTTCTACCATGATTTCCAGCCACATTGGGCTTTTGGAGCCAGGCTCAAGCCCAGGTGCAGCTGGAAGGATTAGATATTACTATTGTTAACATTCATAATAATAAGAGGTAACATTTAGTGCATACATTCTGCATTAGATGTGTTTAATCTTCACAATAGTACAATTATTATATGTGTTGATCTGCCCACTGGGCACCTCCCCCTTTCATATAGAATTAAATTCCATGAGCGAGAGAGTTTATGTTCTTAACTGTTGCATCTCTGGAAGCTAGAACGGTATGGGCTCAAGAAATATTTGTAAAATCAACAAATGATTTTCTCTGTTAAGGAAGACCTTGGGACTCAGACCACTTAAATGACTCACCCATGGTCACATTGCTGGTAAGAGGCAGAACCAGGTCTATTTGATTCTAAGCTCCCACTGGTAACTGTCCCCTGTGTAAGAGTGGGAGGCCCCTCCTGAAAGGATGAAGGTCCAGGTTTGGAGTGGGATAGGGGTGTTACCTTGAGCTCAGCGTTTGTATGTACCTGTGGTAAGAGCCCAGCATGCTGCAGAGAACATGTGGAACATACCACCTGCCACTTGGGTGGGGTCATTCACGACCCTCACCTGCGTGGGGCTAGGTCTTGGCTGCCCCCAGACAGCCTGGCAGGGCAGAGGACTTGGTGATGGGCCTCAGTCTTGGGCCAGACATTCCTTTTCTGGACCATTCTATAGGGACGTTGCAGGAGGATTGGTGGGGCAGGAGGTGAAAGCCACCCTTGTCTGACAGGGACCCTGGACCAGTCTTGTGCTTAGGCCAATGACTCTTCATGCTTGACGGTTCCATCCCCTTTCTCTTTAAGCTCTAGGTATTCCCAACAAAAGACTCTCTATTGATCGTGTTAATCTTCACGGAGGCTTTTCAGGCCATTTTGATTCTTGAATGGAATGTGCTCCCACAGTACAATTGGCAGCCAGTAATTACCATTTGGTCTTAATCTGTTTTGTGCTGCGGTAACACAATACCTGAGATTTGGTAATTTATAATGAACAGGAACTCATTTGACTCACAGTTCCGGAGGCTGGGAAGTCCAAGAGGGAGGTGCCCCCATCTGACCAGGGCCCTTCTGCCGTGACGTCCCATGGCGGAAGGTGGGAGGGCATGAGAACATGTCCGTGCAAGAGAGAATGAGCGATCGAACTTGCAGCCTCAAGCCTTTTTATTAAACATAATCAGCATCAAGCCATCCGTGAGGTGGAGCCCTCATGACCTAAACACCCCCATTAGGCCCCACCTCCCAACACTGTTGCATTGGGAATTAAGTTTCCAACACATGCTTTTTGGGGGACACATTCACACTAATGCCATTATGCCACAAATTGCAGCCGCAACGAGTTTCTGCTTTTGAGGAGAGAACTCGAGGCTCTCTGGGGTGGGATGCGGGCAGTGAGTGGCTGCTCACCGCAGGCCTCCTTGCCTGGTACTTGCTCTTTCTCCAGGTAAATACATATTTACCCATCCCCATTTAAGTATGTGTTACTTCCTCTTTTATTCCACATTTTCCTGTGCTTAGCATTGTCATTTTCTGCTATTTTACATTGGCATCCTTGATCATCACTCATCTCTGTGATGCTCATTCTCTTTATCTTTCCTGGGAATTCTGACACAGAGTTGGACTTTTTTTTTTTTTTGGACAGGTTTGAAACTACCCTCCGACGTTAGTTGGGTGCTGTGGAAAAAGTGCTTGTCGCCTCTTCTTAGCTGTTTCACACGCTGGGACCATTTTTAGCAGGTTTTAGTGAAGGTGTCTTGTCAAGATCTTTTTTTTTTTTTTTAAGTTAAACTTCAGGTGTCTCCTTGTGCTTTCCTTCAGCTTGCAGGAAAGGGTTTGCATCCAGTCCTCGTCACGAGGTTCCTATTGCTTGGGGAGGATACTGGTTGGCAGAATGTGGGGCTCCGTGGATTCAGCAGTGAAGGGCTGGAGAGCAGAGTATTGGACACTTGGCTCTGGACACAGACTGCCTGGGTGCACGTGGGCCCTGGCCAGGCTTCTTCTGTTGCTTCTCATTGTTTAAACCTGCACAGTTTACCACGGTAACCACCAGCTGCCTGTGGCTACCGACCACTCGAGACAAGGCTAGTCCGCATTGAGAAGTGCCATGAGTGTGAAACACACACCAAGATTTCAAAGCCTTACTATGAAAGATCATTAATATTTTAAAATGTTGATGGCATGTTGAAATGATATTTCGGCTATGTTGGGTTAAATAAAATATTGAAATTAATCTCACCTGTTTTGACTTTTTAGTGTGACTGCTAGAAAGTTTAAATTGCATACGTGGCTCACATTTGTGGTTGACATTCTGTTTCTATTGGATAGGGCCGGTCTCAGCCCAGGGTAGTGACAGCCCTGCTTTGTGGATTGCTGAGAGGGTTAAATGAGCAAATAGATGAATGGTGTCCAGTGTGGTGCTTGGCATAGAGTGAGCGCTCACAGAATCTTGGATGGTCGTTGTTGTCATCATCTTATTATCCAGGGTGGAAACCTAAGCTAAGAGGAGAAAATTTGGGTGTGGAGACATCCGGATTGTGGTTTGAGGTAAACTTGTCTCCTTCTTCCTAAGAGGGTGCCTATGATGTGGGGTTCTCTGGTGTTACGAGTGATCCTCCTCCCCTCAGCTCATTTGTATTTGTGTAACAGAAGGTTGTTTGTACAGTTCACGGCAAATCCTGGTACCTACAGGGCTGGATGCTCACCACAAACTGCTTTGTTGAGTCCCCCGAGGCCTGCTTATTTACCAAGCTACTTCAATCGTTGTAGTGGAGTGAAAAATCAGTTTTTTATGAAGCTAGTTATAAATAGCTAACCTTCATGAAGCACTCGCCATATGCCTGGCACCATCCTTCCCATGTATTCCTTCCTCTGATGCTCACAGTAGCCCTCCCAGGCAGGACCGGCCTCCCCGGCTGAGAGTGGAGTGAAGCAGGACGTAGGGTGAGTAACCTGCCCAGAGTCTCGTGGTCAGTACATGAGGGAGCTGGGCCTTGAATCCAGGTTGCTCTGATTCTAAAGTTCCTGCACTATATTCTGCCTCATTAGGACTCGAAGCCATTGTTTTAATCAGGAAGCCTTAGAGGGTAGCACACTGCGTATTTTGGAATGTCTGAGACATTGGAGAGGGCGTAAGCTTGCGGGCACAGAAAGCCCGGAAAATGGCTGAGAATCCTCAGGCCAAGGCTCAGCTGGGCCCTGGAGCCAGAGTGAAGTAGGTGGTGGCTGGTGACAGGTTGCAGCCAGGTCATTTGACCAGCAGTGAGAGCAGCACAGTCCTAGACTGTCCCTTCACCTCAGAGGCAGATTTCATAGGATTCTTTCGTGGACCTGGGGTCCATCCACCAGAAAGGCTTTCCCGAGACTCTGGAGAAGTAGAGATGCTGGACAAGTGCATTAGCTTTGCCAGTGCTGGTTAAAGGAGGCTTTGGATACAATGTTTCCAAAGCCACAGTGTTTACTTGGAGAAATTTCACTACAGCTAAGAACGATGACGGCATGTGTCAGAAAAGGGCCTTATCTTTTGTTTAGTCCTGATGTAAGTTTGCTGGTGACTTTACCACGTTAGCTAAATGGCAGGACAGATACATGTCACTGGGCTGGGTGTTTCTGTTGTCACGAGACACTGAACGGCGCCTTCCTTAATGAGTGAGTGTCACTGGAGCAGCTGCCTTTCAGGGAACCATTTCTCTTGAATAAAAGATTTCTATTTAGTATCCCGGTTATTTCCTCTTTGACCCCTTTCAGTCAAAATATGCAAGGTTTATTCTTCACCTCTTGACACTCGATGCCTGTTAGAGCCTCATTAGCATTTGTTCTCATTGATGTTCATTGCATTTTAAATCTGGTAGGGACGTGATTAAGAGGTGGAAAATCACCGGACTTGGTTGGCGTGTGACTGTCAGATCGTGCCATGATGAGCAGCTCAGCATTTAATCACATCTCTTATGTTTTCAGTTTCCTTTCATTCCCCTGGAGGAAAGAAGTTCAATTCCAAGTCATGCTCTGGCTTAGCAGGGCCAGGCAGGGGATGAGAGGGCGTGTGGAATTGGTTTGTCCTGAGTGTGCTGAGAGGCAGGCTGGGGCCTGGGAGACAGATTCTACCTGCCACTCACCCAGGGCACCATGCGTGCGTTAGTTGCCACAAGGACAAGCAGGCCAGCAGGGGATTTCCATGGCTAGGCACCGTCCTCACTGTTGTACCTGCGGGATCCCAACTAATCCCCGCACTAGTCCTGTGGGGTTGGTGGTTGCTACAGATGGAATTGTATCCCCCAGCCAAATTCATATGTTGAAGCCCTAACCCCCAGTGTGATGGTATTTGGAGATGCAGCCTTTGGGAGGTAATTAGGTTTAGATGGGGTCATGAGGGTGGGGCCCTTACAATGGGATTAGTGCCCTTTTAAGAAGAGACGCTGGAGAGTTTGCTTCCTGTCTCAGCCATGTGAGGACGCAGCAAGAGGGCAGCGTCTGCACTCCAGGAAGAAGAGCCCTCACCGGAAACGGAATTGCCAGCACCTTGATCTCACACCTCAGCCTCCACAACTCTGAGAAATAAATTCCTGTTGTTTAAGCTACTCAATCGATGGTATTTTGTTATGGCAGCCTGAGCTAAGACAGTGGTCCTGATTGCATTTTACAGTGTTGAGAAGCTACACAAGTTTGCAGTAAGTGGCACAGCCTGGTCGATCTGGGGGTAATGACTGCTGTGTGGTCTCCCTGGCTCCTCCCTACCTCTGCGTGGATATTGCCTGGCGGGGTTTGCTTATTTCTGCTCTCCTTGGGGGGATCTCCTATGGTCCTGTCATGTATCTCGGGGTCCCTCACAGAGCCGTGTATAGAGCAGACACTGAATTGAGTACCTGCAGAGTGAATAAGTGAATACGCCGGCCTGAGACGGAAGCCAGCTAAGGAAAGAGGCAGCTGGGGGAAGCCACGAGTCACCTTTTCCCTCTGCTCATGTCTGGTATGTAAGTCTGTGTGAACGAGGGTCCCAGAGAAGTCTCCTCTGCCGTACCTTGCCTCTCCAGAGGCACCCTCCCTTCGAGGGGCTTGGCCCGGGTCATCACGAACTCCTTGAGGGGTCGTCTGTCATCCTCTCTTGTCCGTTCAGCCAGTACCGCCCCAGTGAGCACCCAGACCTCTGCTTCCACTGAGCGCCAGTCTGGATGGGAAAGAAAGGGTTAAAGCCTGCAAGTGGGAGAGTCTGTTGTGCAGAGCAGCATCTAGGCCATCCGTCCAACACAAAAGAAACGAAGCACAGCTCTCCCAGCTGCGGCTTGCTGCACAGCCCCCGCTGCTCTGTGCAGAGTAATACCAGGCGGGCACCAGGCTGTTTTAATAAGATACAGCAAGATTAGCAGGGGAGCCGACCGCACATTCCTCTGGAACACACAGTCCTGTGCGCGTTCGTGAGGAAGACACAAGGGGAGACACGGACACAGTGGGGACAGAAGGCCTGTGGGGGCAGGGAGCGGGAGGCAGCAGGGAGAGCAGCCCCAGACCTTCCAGCGAGGAAGGGACACATTATGGCAGGGGTCCCGAACCAGGGTCCAGGATGGGTTTCTAACAGTCTGAGGATGTGGCATGCTGCGTGTCTCCCTTGTGCACTGCCCTCTGGCCTGCCTGGCTTTGTTTGGGGCTGCACGGGGCCTTTGCACGGGCTCTTCTCCCTGCCTGGTGAGCCCGCCACTCAGCTGTCAGGTCACATGTCCTTGGGGGAGCCTTTCCGGGCTCCCAGACTGGGTCACAGGTGCCCATGGTTCCCTTTAGGGCCCCATGAATTGTCATTTTACCTGAACTTGTAACCCTCTGCCCCCCGCCGCCCCCCCCCCCCCCCCCCCCCGTCTTTGGCTTGCCTGGGTTTTCCCCTGCTTCGCTAGGTAAGCTGTGTTTCTCTGCTTGTTCACTGGTATGTTCATGTCTGGAAACGTCTCTCTCAGCCCTGGCTCAGCTTCACCTTATGGTTCAGAAGCCCATCATTAACCAACCACAGTCTTTCTAATTAGGTGCAGATATTTGGGCGAGAATGTGCTTGGGTTATTTTGGGCTATTGAGTGCGTCTTCTAGGCCCCTTCCCCAAAACCACTTTCTGAGAGCTGCAGCTTCCTCACTAGGGGTGGACCCTCGCCTCCTTTGACCTCACCTTGGACACAGCCTTCTCCCGTGTCTGTAGCTGTAGCTCTTCTGACTGTGAGGGCAGGGATGTGCTCTTCATCTTAGCATCCCAAGAGCTTGGCACAGTTCTTGGCAAGCAGTTGGTGGCTAAGAGGTGTTGGTTCTGGTGATGCCAAGGAAGAGAACAGACATGGGCGGGTTTCTGAACTGTTGTGACAGAGACACTTTGTTGGGATGTGTGGTTTATATGGGTCAGCATGAAGGACTGTGGGCAGAGAAAAATGGGTGCTGGAAGGAGCTTAACATGGGACGGTCATGGTGATGATGGCTCACGTGTGTCGATACTTCTGTCATTCTAGTGACTGTACACCTGCTGTCGGATTTCATGTTCCTGAGGCATATCTCAGGTAGAGTTATTTATATTTTTTCCATTAAGCTGTAAACTTCTTACAGGAAAGTGTCCCTCATGTGGCATGTCTGTGGCCGTGGTCCCCTGGAGCTGCCCTAGAAATTTCCAGTGACTTGATTTCTTCAAGCCCCAACTTTATTTTCTTCCATGCACAGTGCTCCATGGTGGAGCTGCTTGCTCAGTGTTGACGGCAGGGGGGTGGGTGTGACTGTTCAGGGATGTTGAAGCCTGAAGGGAGGGGTCCAGAAAGGCCAGGTGCCTCCTGTGGATTTACCAGTCGTTGCTGCGTGGGGGTTGTCAGTGGTCCACTTTGAGGAGCAAAGGATGGCATTGGGTTAGGCAGGCAAGCTGCGGATGGAGCAAAGCGACGGGCACACTGTCCTCCCCAGAACCCGGAGCCGACGCAAAGCATCGTCTCGTGCTTGTATTTCACCCACTTCACACGTGACTGGGGGAACGAACAAACAGGAACGCTGGAAGCACAGAATCATCGTGTCTCTCTCTTTCTCTCTGGTCTCTGGCTCAGCAATTTCAGCAGTCTAAGGCCTGGCGTTTAAAAACCACAGCCACAGTCATTTGCTCTTCTCATTCGCGTGGTCTGATGGTTTTTCCTGTCTCGCTGACTCCTGGTCCACATTCACCTGGAGCATCAATGCCCTTTCTCTCAGCTGCTCTTACAACCATGTCCTTTTCTCTCTGATTCCCTCTGACTTTCACAAGGCCCGTGGTGGACTCCCCTGCTACAAAGTTTGTAACTGAGATCCTCCTTAATCGTTTATGTCTTCAGCATTGCTCAATGACCTGCCCATTCAAAGGAGCTAAACTATTCTGACAAGCAGTTGGCTGGTGTCACCGGGGTGTCATCCCACACAATAGGGGTGGGTGGGGCAGGACTCCACTTTGACCTAGGCCAGTTTGGCGAGCAGGCTTAGGGCACGGGCACTGGAGTCCAGTGGACCCCTGCTCCCAGCCTAACTCTGTCACTTGTTGCGGGGGCGGGGGGGGGGTGGTCATGGGCACGTCTGTGTTAACATCTCTGTCTTTTCCTGTCTAAAAGATGAAGATGATAACTCCTACCTCTTAGGGTTGCTGTGAGGATTAAACTAGATCTTCGATCTCTACACTGTTTAGCACAGTGCTTGGTAGTGAGTGCAATAAATGGTGGCTATTTGTGCTATTATTAATATTATCTAGTTTATAGATTGGGATGAGACATTTCCAAGTTTTCTGTTTTGAAGACATCAAACTTGTCTTGTTTCCTATGTGACATCCTAGACCTTAATACGATTGAAAAAGTACTCTCTTGTCCTTGGAGCACTGGGGGTGGGGGAGTGGGGGGGAGTATGCTTGCAGATAACTCACTGAAATTCTCGACTAAAGCACAGAGGATCCCAGGTCTTTGTCTCTCTTTGCCCACTCGCTGAACTTCAGTGCAAAGAGTTCTGGGAACCTATCCCTTGTCTCTGGCTCCCGTGGTACTGATTTGGGAGTCCATGCCATGCTCAGAGCCTTCGCTGCTACTTTTGGGGCAATTCGTGAGATTTCACTTTTTTCCAGTGCTGCCAGAAGTTGGGGACTGTACTTTTGTGTGCCGTTGTGCAAGCGGCCCTACAGAATATGTAATAAGGTCAACCATAATACATGTTTGAAAACTGTATAAGTTGAGTTAGGAAAACAGCTTTGATTGCATGAGTAATATTTAAAATGCCTGCTAAAAATACAGTAACTTTTCTGTCAATAATAGAAAACCTTCTGAGCTCTGGAGAGATTTTTAAAGCAAGATCCAGTGGCTCTTGCCCGTCTTCATGAAAGTTTTCCATTAAACAGATGATTCATGTTATGAGAATGGAATGATTAGCATGAATTATGGGAAAATTATTCTAAGGCTTGAATGTCTGATTTGTGAATGGATTAGGAGGCATATTGCTCCACAATTGGTTTTTTTAAAGGAGGATTTTAGCTGACTAAGGCCCTCAAAAAGGGGGTTTGTTCAATATTGCTGTTTCTTTTGAGGCAATGTCTTAGAGTCCTTTATTTAAAGAGGGAAAATTGCTTCTAGGGAAGAGTAGATTCTGTTAATTCCAGAGTAGATTCTAGAATTCCTCCCAACCTGGCTCAGTTAGAAAGGTTCGAGAAGGCCAGAACACCCTCTTGATGTGTGAACCTTTGAGTCCAGGGCCTGTGCTAAGGGCTGGGGGAAAAACAGTTTAATTTGAGTTAGCGAGAGACTCCCGTGTTGATGGAGGGAATGGCTGGGGCCCTCTTCCTTGTTGGCTAGTCACAGCACTGCCCACAGGAGGGTCTTAGTGGAGACCCCTGACTGAGACCTGCAGCCCAAGCTGGGGGGAAGGGCGTGGCAGAGCAGGGAAGCTGAGAGTTCTGCAGATGCAGCCCACAGCTTGGGTTAGTGTCCTCATCAGAAGCATAGCTGGCTTGAGGCCCTACTCTGTGCCAGGACCCGTGCTGGATGCTTGGACACCATTCCTCCTTGTGACTAGCTCATGTCCCATCTGGGGCAACAGTTGCTGGCATAACCCTGTCCTGCAGGGAGCACTAATGAGCCGTTTGCATGTATCTAAGTCACCTAATCCTAACAGCACCTCCTTTGAGGGAGGCACTATTATTAGTCCCATTTTAGAGGAGGGGACTTGAGGCCACAGAGAAGTGATCAGTGATGGAGACACAGTTTGAATCCCGCTTTGCCTAATTCCAAGTCTTAAATCCTGCCTGACCCATGGTGTAAAAACGTAACTACTATTGTGGTGTCATAAGCACTAAATGTTGGGCACAGTCCCAACAATGTGGGCTCCAGGTGGGAAGGGATCACATTCTGCCCTTTTTACACGTCAACAGTGTAGGTGTTAGGTAAGTAAATGGGCGAATTTGCCTTTGTCTGTTGACCAGGTATCTCCAGGGCTGGAACCTTCATGGAAAAGCTCTTCGTGTTCTGCAGCCTTGTGCTTATCCAGCCCCACCCAAAGGTGATGTAAAATGACTGCACTTTTCTTTGGCTTTGTGTGAATTCTTCTATCAGGTCACTTGGGTGGCCATTGGCAGGTAAACCAAGGTGGCAGTGTCGTTTAGAAAGGAGATGTGCAGGGTTCAGTATGGAGGCAGTTATGTTCTTCTACAGGGTACGGCTGTGCTGTAGTCTGAAAAAAGGGGTGGGTGATTTGTCATCTTGCCCTTCAAGAACACAACATGGGTGGTAAATTCCGTGTGTGCGTGTGTGTGTGTGTGTGTGTGTGTGTGATTGATGCTCATGCTGAACTCAAGGACGATGATGTTTGGCCTCCTGAAATGTCTGAGGATCGTGTGTGGGTGGTAGTTCCTTTGCTTATTCGTTCATTTGTTCATTCATACAGCAGATGTAGTTGAAAAGCCTCTACGTGTCAAGCGCGGTGGGAAGTCCTTGGGGAGTAGTGGTGTAAGAGATGGACACAGTTACTGCCTTCACAGAGCCCCCTGTCCTGGTTGGGGAGCAAACCGTAAATGAATCGTCAACCACCTTAGCACTTGTTCGCTATTGCTATGAAGGAAAGACCCACAGCCGCAGTAAAGGAGGCAGTGATGGGGGCCACTGTGGCTGGTGTGTAGTGACAAAGGGGAAGTGAGACCAGAAGGGCATGGTAAGGGGGCATCGGGCGGAGGTGAGGTGCAGAGCCCTTGGACTCAGATGGACCTGAATTGGCCACCTACCAGCTATGTGACCTTGGACTGGTGACGTAACCTCTCTGAGCTGCGGCCCCCTCTTTTAAATCATGGATGAAAACACTCGCCTCTCAGGGTTGCCGTAAGGATAAAATGGCATAATTTGAGTGTGAAGCCCCGTGGTGCCTGAAAAAACATCACTTATCTCTCCTGCTCCCTTGCCTCCCGCTCTGGCGTTGATGAGGCAGCCACAGGTGTGCAGATGTGGTTAGGCATTAGGGAAAACTGCTTCTAAATCTTGCTATTTAACTCCTGTCCTCTTCCAATTAGGCGGGCCCCCCAGAAAGGCTTGTGGAAGGGAATGGGTGAAGGGGCAGGCTGGGCGTTCACTCCCCTGTGTGCTGGAGGTTAATACGGTCAGAGTTTACTGAGAGTCAGAAGAACAAGCAGCAGGGCTGGGCTGTGGGCGGTGGGAGGTCCTGAAATCTCAGGCTGTTTGTGTTGAGATGAGTAAACAGAAGGTGTGCCTGCACCTCAGGGCTCACTTTTACTGCCATCCACCTGTCTCCTGCAGAGAAGGGCCTCCTGGGATCATTTTGAGGATGGATTTGTGCATCTCAAGGCTGTCCCTGGTGCCTGGCCTGCCCAGGCTGGTTCTGCAAGACAGCTGTTCCTTGCTTCTAGTGCTAGACTTCTTTAATTGGGAAGTCGTTTGCAAAATAAGTCCTATTTTCCTGCTGACTTAGATTATATCAGAAAGTCTCCCTTTCTATTAATATTTATCTCCCTGTGCTTTATTTTACACCTACTATGGGCCTGGTGCTGCAGATATGACTATGAACAAGACAAGTCCAGTCCCTTTCCTTCAGCCCCCAGGTCGTCTCCTACCAGCCCTAGGACAGTAAGGATTCCTAACCTTGGTGTACAGGTGAGTAGCTGAAACTTACAGCAGGTTCGTCATTTACCCAAGGTCACACAGAGCTGCGATTCCAATCCAGGTCTGTGTGTCCTTAGGTTCTGTGCTCTTAACCGTGGAGCTGAACTGTGCAGCAGTACAATGAGTTTCTGGTAGGGCTCCTCAGGCTGCAGTTTGTTTCTTGGGTTCCATACCCAGGACTTAAGGATGTGTAAACAAATATTTACAAGCTCTAGGTGGGGTCACTTCCTAGCATTATCCTTGTGTAGAGTGTAAAATCCTTTTGTAAAGAAACGAGGTATATTTGTATGTGGGTTTTGGTGTTCCTGACACCTATGTTATTCTACTGGGGAACAGGAGTACTAGGGGGTACTTGGTACCCCTAGGGTAGGGGGTACGAGGCAGGTACGTGTGGGGCGGATGCCCATCTGAAATTACGAACTTGGGAAGGCAAGGTCTGGATCTTGCTCATCCTTGATCTCCCAGGCCCAGCCCGGTGCTGGTACAGGGTGTGCTCCGTGTGTGCCCCGCTGCTGAAGAAGGGTTATTGCCGTCATGAAGGCCTCCGAGGCCAAATAACTGTATGATGAAGCCAGGCTACTTTGGAGTCAATGCACTGGGGTTGAGTCACGCCCTCCCACCTTCCGACGGCATAGCCTGGGCAAGTGACTTAGTTTCCCTGCGTCTCAGTTGTCCCACTCGAAGGTTGTGGGAATTAAATTAGAGATAGTGTGAGTCAGGAGCTTAGAACAGTGCCTGCCCATGTTAAGCCAAGAGTTGGCAAATCATGGCCCTCAGGCCAAATCTGACCTGCTGCCTATTTTTGTATATGAAGTTTTATTTGAACACAACCATGCTCATTTTGTTTTTAATGTATTGCCTGTGGCTGCTTTTGCACTACAGTGGCAGAGTCAAATAGTTGTGACAGAAGTCATACAGCCTGCAAAGCCAGAAATACTTACTGTCTGGCCCTTTACTGTGAAAGTCTGCTGACCCCTGTGTCAAGCCCTTAACAAATGGTAACTGCAGTTGTTGTTACAAGTATTGTCATTATCTGTACCTTCAGCCCTTCTACCCGTTGTTAAATAAGTCACTTTTAACACAGTGACCTCCTTCTGTACTTCTGAGCTTTAGGAAGAACTTTTCAATTGCTTGGGGAACACATCTGTACTTCCCTTGGTTCTGGTTTTCGTGGCAAAGATTTGGGTCGAGTTTCTTCCCAGCCTTTTTCTTCTGGTCTGATGGTTTCTCATGGTCTTGGGTCTGTCATCGGAGGCGGCACTTGGGTATCCATCTTCGAATGGCCAAGGCCGAAAGGAACACTTCATGGTGTAGCCCACTGTCAAACCATCTGGGTAAAAAGGGCAAGTAGAAAGGATTGTGTGAGGTTCCCTCGTGCTTCTGGGGACCCTGGAGAGACAGACGCTCCTGCACTCTGGGAACACGACTCACCAGTCTTGACTTCTTCCCTGCATCTCTCTGCCTTGCTTTTAGAGGTGAAAATCTCCTGAAATGCTGAAGCAGTTTTTTTTCTTAGTAATTTGCTTTTTAAAAATGTAATCTTATTTTTGGATCATAAATGTAATACATGCAATCTGTGGAAACATGGGGAATGAAGACAACGGCAACAATCAATCCAGATCCTACCACCCAGAGGTAACCGCCATTAGCATTTTTAGCATATTTCCTTCCGGATTCTTAATCATGTGTAAATGTTTACATAATTGGAATCACATTGTTTATGTAATTTTATTTCCTGCATTTTTACTTATTATGTCATAATTATTTCCTCCAGCATTGAATGTTCTTTAAAACCATAATTTTTGTCTATGCGCATACAATGCATCCATCCACCTGTCCAGCAGGTATTTCCTTCGTGCTTGTTAGGTCCCAGGTCCCATGCTAGGTGCCAGGTATGCAGTGGTGAGCACAAATAGACCTCATCTCCTGCTTATACAGAGCTCACAGTCTAGCAGGAAGTATTGAGACATAATTAATCATTATAACATTGTCTTAGCTTGGGCTGCTATAACAACATACCATAGATTGGGTGGCTTAAACAACAGACATTTATTTCTCACAGCTTTGGAGGCTGGGAAGTACAAGGTCAAGATGCTGGCAGATTTGGTTCTGGGTGAGGCCCTCTCCCTGGCTGGTAGATGGCCACCTTCTTGCTGTTCCTCACATGGAGGAGAGAGGAGGGTCTGGTGTCTCTTTCTGTTCTCATGGGTGCCACCTCATGACCTCATCTATACCTAATTACCTCCCAAAGACTCCACCTCCAATTACCATCGCATTGGGTATTAGGGTTTCTCTCAACATACACATTTTAGGGAGGGGACCCAAACATTTGATCTATAGCAAACATGTGCTAATGATTTACTGGAGGGTAAATAGAGGCTATGTAGACACACACAGAAGAGACCCATCATGGCCCTCGGAGTGGTGAGGAAAAAGGTTTTCCAGAAGAAGTCAGTCTTAGTCTTTGAAGTCATCTCTTTGGAGGAAGCTTGAGGACTCCTGACCTACCAGCCCTCTTGGAATGGAAGGTAGCCTTCTGAGAAGTGTGTGCTTGAGTGAGATGGAAGGAAAAGAAATTAGTAGTTACTGTTAGTGGCAGAACCCCAAATATGACTGTGCTGTATTTATCATCAAGACTGTCTTCCTAACATGGGGCACTTTAGAAGTATAGTGAGGCGCTGCAGAGAGAAAACCTGGCCGACTCATCTGGAGATGTTGAATTTATTCCCGAAATAGGCGGCAATGTTCCAAAGAGAGTTCCCTCCCTTGACTTAAGGGCACATCCTAGGAGGGGTCACATTTGGAGGTGCTCTTGTCTTTGAAGGTTCAGCAGCATTGTTTTGAAATCCTGGCACCCATTGGTTTCCCAGTGACCTTGAAGGGCGGTGCCCAAGGTCCATGGGGGTCCACATGACTGTTGGATTAATGTAGAAAAGGCTCCCTCCCTTGTAAGAGGTGGGTTGACTCAACATTTTAGGAAGGACAAAACTCAGGCTTAACACCATCCCAAGTTCTGAGCACACAATGCCGCCACCTTCTTCCTTTTGCCTTGTTACCGTGTGTTTGTTTTTACATGTTTGCCCTGAGGAATGAGGAGGACAGGATGAGAGATGGCTACGGTGATGAACTCACTGCAGATTGGATCTTACGGGTTTATGTTTGGCAGCTGAGCTGGGCTTAGAGTTGCGTATCTGCCACGAGAGAGCAGTGGCACAAATGCTCTTTGTCTTAAACCCTCTCTGAGGGGCTGGGATGAAAGTTGGCCCCGTTTGTTCCTTGGATGTTCAGGGGATGGAACTGGTCAGGGGCACCCTTGTGGGGACTTTTAGTCCGTAGTACGTTTGTCACCACGAGGGTCTCTGAAGTTGCTGCAAGGTAAATCTGTGGGTCAAAGCCACCTCCCAGCAGTGAACAGGGCAGCCACCATAGATGTGTAAGTGATGTGGAGAAAGCTCAGCACTATATTACGTCCATCACAGGGAAAAGCATAATCCAATTCATGAAATATATCTGTCTATGTATTTCTTCTTGACTTTTTATCTTTATCCAAGTTGGGCAAGCATATAAAAATGCTGACTGCATTTGCTCCTTAGTGTGGAATGCAGTGCTTTATGAAATAAAATAAAAATGACTTTTCATTAGCAAAGGCCTGCAAGCAAGGCAGAAACTAACAAAATTTGCATTTCTTTACCTTCATCAGTAAAATGTGGGAGTTAGCACTACCCTGTAGGGTTTGCTGTTAGGATTAAATTAGAGAGCACATATCTTTAACCTACTGCCTGCTGTATAGTGGGCACTCAATAAATGGAAGCCGTTATTTTTATTGATACAATAGCTAATTTTGATTCAGGGTGCAAAGTGCTTTACATGTATTAACTCTATTAATTGATTTGGTATGCTCTGGATCAAGTGCGTTTTGGTCTTTAATTAGAGATAGAGGTGTCGATGAGAATGCAAGCTTGTGCCTTGCTCACCTTCCTGGGGGCAGGTGTCCTGGTGATGAACAGCCACAGAAGTGTTTTATAACCAAATGAGAGAATCATGCAAATGCAAATTTCTAGTTCAGTCTCCAGATTGCTTGCTGAAATACAGTAATATTATTGTAAAGTGATCCAAAGTTTTATTTTCAAGAGGGTCTTGTGCCCCAGTTAGAGGGAGAATTCTTATTTCACATGGCCGCGATGCTCAAAAGATTGCTCCTAATATAGGTCTTATACCACAGACTCCCCAGTGGGTTCGATTTATTTAGACTTCCTTTGAGGCTAACTGGCTGCGATAGACAATTTTTAGCCTTCATCCTAGAAATGATGCCTTAAGAAACTGTCCTCTGTTCTATACTGCAGGCTTTGTGATGAGTTCATACTTTCAGTACCATTCAAAAGTGCCTATTAAATTGGAGTTCAGGGTACCTAGATTCTTGATTTGATCGTGTAAGTCTTGAAATTTTTTCCAGGAGGCATAGAAAAACTCTTCAAAGTTTTGAGTGTTTAATCCGTTTGAACAGAGTCTCAGAAAGGGGTTAGCCAAAGAATATCAAACTCTGATATAAACAGTTTATCAAAAACCAACAGAGAATGTCTCTTAAATACACAACCACCTGGAGCACTCAGGGTTTGCAGGAAACAGCTGAAGACCTGTGGGATGGATTCAGTTTCTTATGGTTGGGGGAAAGTTATGGCTGTCTGGGCAATGTTAATGGAGGAGGAAGCTTACATCCATCTGTCTGTCTGTCTATCTATCTATATATCTATCTTTATTGTGTGAAAATGACCAGAGCCAAATATGTTGCACAGATGAAGGGCACAAGAGTGATGCCCTGGGTCAGTGCTGTGTCTTTCTGTGGGAGCTGGGCAATGGTGTTGGGTGAACCTCACCTGCTGGGCGTACTCAGCAGGTGTGCAGGACGGTAAGGTTTTTTCAGTCATTATTCAGTGATGGCTCTCATGGATACACAGCCTGCAGCCACACAGCCCCTTTACTCTACCCCGCCCCCTAAGCAGGCCTTATCAGGTCATTTGGTGCTCTTTGACTTCTGCATAGGAAAACCTTCGGGATTTGCAGTGACTGGTACAGTCCGGTACCAGGCAAAGCTTCTGGTCTGTTCTTCGCATTTGCCTTTCAGGATGAGGTGAGTCTGGCAATGATTTCTTGATTCCTAGGAAGATCCATAAGGTTCAAATGGAATAATACCTTAGGGGAATAATATTTTATTCTGATGGAAAGTGTATTCTTTTTTTTTTTTTTTTTTTATTTCAGCTCATTATGGGGGTACAAAAGTTCAGGTTATATATATAGGGAGCGAAGAGAGGGGACTGCAAGAGCTCCAGTTGTTGGAAAGAATGAGAAAAACTCCATTTCCTTCCAACTTCACAGAGACTGTATGAGAATCATTAGTTATAAATGAGGCAGAAACACACTGACCTCTTTAAAGGAAACTGTGTATCCAGCCCGTTCCAGCGGTACAAGCTGGGTTGCCTTGTGCCCCTTAACGCATTTATGCCTCCGACCTGCCTGCAGCTCCCCATATGTGTGTGCTGTTACATGTCTGCTGGGCAAACTCCTGCTTATCCTTCAAGATCATGTCAGGCTTCTCTTTCTCTGTGTAGCCTTCCTTGACCCTCTCCTTCCACAAGCGGAGCTGATTTGCATCTCCTTTGCATACCTGCTGACCTTGAACATACATATTCATTACAGTTCTCATCCTCACGTCCCCAGTGCCTCTCGCTGTGCCTAGAACAAAGTGGGCATGAGGGCTGATTTGTTTGTGTGAGCACCTACTGTCTGGTCTGTGAACTTCCTAATAGTGGGGAACATGCTCTATTCATCTCTGTGTCCTCAGCAAATAGTACATACCTGAATCAGAATTATAGATGATCAACTATGATTAATTGAATGGATAGATTCAGCGCAGTGACCTAGTAGGAGAACGGACTGGTGTTGGATCACAGACTCCGTGAACAGTCCCCTCATTGGGTCCCGTTGTAAGCTCTGATGGGGAAGATTGAGCCGTGGGTGAGCAGAAACCAGTAGTTTGTGTAGACATGAGGGGAGGGAGGGGAATGGAGGGAGGGAGGGAGAGTCTCTGCTAGTTACCAGGTCAGCAGTAGGCCGTGTTTCTCTGTTTCCTTGGGAGACAAGAGAGGCCCCTGTGATCAAGGTGCCCTGTAGCTATTGTGAGCGTGGAGCTTGGCCCAGGACGTGGGGCTGGGGGAGGGAACGAGACGAGCAGCTGGCCCCCAGGATGTTCCGCACACAGCTCTACATGGTTTTAGGTGGAGGTGAATGAAATCTGTCTGCCAGGGTTATGGCAGACAACACAAGTGAGCATTCCTTGCTTACTAACATGATGCTGGGCAAATGCCCACTTCCCTTTTAAATTTCCCACTAAGTTCCCTAAAATGTCCAGATGGCAATTTGCGGGTGAATAATTTATAACAAGGTATCTTATGCATTATGCAGAGCAGATCTAAATTACAAATTGACCTCACTTGGCAGTCTACCTTCATTCATAAGTGGGCTTTGTGGCGGTGGGTTTGATAGGCTAGTGTGGGGCTGAGTTGGTGTTAGGCAGATGCAGTGGCACGGCAGGCCTGGTGCAACGTGTGCTGTGACATGGCAGAGCAGGTGGAAGGAGGCCCCAGAGCTTGGGCGCTTTGACTCTGTTGAGCCCATTCTCCGAGGGTGGGCTCTGGGCAGGCCCAGGCACTTCAGTGACTGTCTCAGGAGTGCACAGATTCCTCCCGGAAGAAGGGTGGTGGAGGTAAGTTAAGGCTGGAAGAGCTGAGCCTCCCCCGCGGTCTGCCGACCCAGGAGGGACGTGCTCCGCTCCCCCAGCGGGTGTGTCCGAGGTAGGCACACACCTGGGCTGGCATCGGGTCCATCTGGCCTGTGTGTTCAGCAGCTACTGCCCAGAGCAGTCTTGACCCTTTGAGAGGGAGGCATGCAGGCCCCCACCTGGGGTGGGCTATGGTCTAAGCCAGAGGAGGAGAGGGGAGGTCTGAGGGCAGGAGAAGCTGTAGAGAAGGGTGGTGTTGGGGGGTGCTGGGGATAAAGTCTGGAATGTTTACAGGTGCATCGAATGGCTCAGATCTTTAAAGCAAACTGGGCGAAAGAGTGTGGCAGGAATGCTGGGACCATTCCAGCACTGCTACAGGGTGATCATCACAGACATCTGCTGTGTCCAGCCCCACACCAAGCCCTCATCCTGCGTGACTTCATTGGCTTCTCGTGGCAGCTCTTTGAGATGATACCATCCTGTTCTCCTATTTTAGAGGTGGGAACTAAGACGTAGAGTGAGTCACTTGCCCAAGGTGACGTAGTCAGAAAGTAAGGCTTGAAAGCAGGTTTTTCGATTAATAAAATATTTACTGAGAATCTCCTCGGGGCTGGTCCTTTCCTGGGTGCTGGGATACAGAGGGAACAAGGCTGACAGGTCTCTGTCCTCAGAAAGGCTGCATCCTGGTGGCCGAGACGCAAAATAAAGCTGTCAGGAAACAAAGGAACTGACACCTGCAGCTGATGCCCGGGCCCTTACACTTGAACTATATGCTGTTGTGGATTGACTGCATAGTCTGTTCAGCAAATATCGATCAGAAGCCTGTGGTGTGTAAACCTCTGCACCATGAGAGGTATACACAGCGGTGGATTCGACTGAGTCCTAACTTCAGGGTGCTCAGAGTTGGGGTGGTGGGGAGAAGTAGAGCACACAGGTGGCCCTGGGCAGGGTGGCCCCAAGAAGGGACTGCTGGGGCTGCCTGGAGGGTGCTCACATCATCTGGGGGTCTTGGAGAGGCTGCAGCAGGGGGATCAGGTTTGAGGGTACCCTTGAGGAGCGGGGAGAATACTGATGAGGGCAGGGCCTCGCAGGACGGAACTCCATGGCAGGCTCTCTGGAAAGGTTTGGCAGGAGTGAAGGGGGGAAGCAGAGGAATGTAGGAGACTAGGAAGGTGGAGGCCGGGATCAGGGACTTGTGCTCAGTATAGTGAGGGGTGCGGAGCCAGCCACTGGCTGTCCTGCAGCAGCGCATTGGCGGCCTGCTGCCATGCGAGTTTTGGGATGGCGTTGGGAAGTGGGATGACGTTGGAGTCAGGGAGATACGACCTCAGAGCTCCTGAGGTATGAACTTGAGTGAAGATGGTGGGAGAGGAAAGAAAAGGGCAGATGCAAGAGTTTCCTGGAGGAAGACTCTCTGAGGCTAAGAAATGTGGGTGTCTGGGAGTGTCCTCACCTTCAGCAGACATCAGGAAGTCAAGCTGGTGACGCTGTTTGGGAGGAAAGAGGTGGTGTGTAGCTTTGCCACATGGTGCTGGGACGGCCAGCAATGTCAGTAGGGGAAGGACATGGGCAAGGGATGAACACTTAGGTGCTGCTCTTCTGGCAGGAGGTGGCCTTCCAGGGACAGAGAATTGAAGAGGGGACACCTCAACTCGCCCTGGCTGAGCCTCCCATCTCAGGAGGAGTTTTAGGTCCTTAACTCATGGTAGCTGAGTGTGTTGTGTTCTGGGGACCTTTGATTTGTACATGGCTGCTGTCTCCATTGGTCGGGGTGTAGAGTTAGTTCCCGGGAGGGATCTGGCAGTAGTTGCAGAGTTCGAATGGACTGAATAATTAGTCTCTGTTCGAGGGTGCTGCTTTAACTGATCAGGAGCCCTCTGTTATTTGATCAGAGATATTTGTGTCTGATGTGTGAAGATAATGCAACTGCTGTGGTGTCTGGTGGCAGGTGCAGTTGGCAGGAGGCTCTGGGACTGGGCCGCCCGTCTGGTTCAGTGGGGAGAAGCCAGTGGGTTCACTTCTCGTCCTGCGTCACTTTCAAGAAAGATTTCCTAAGGCCCTTCATATTTGTCATCTGTCAGTCTGTCGTCTTGGATTTGGGCAGTACTGCAGTAGTACTTGGTAAATCCAGAACCGTAAGAACGACAATTTTCAAAAGGACTTCGTACATTTTTTGCAATACAGAAAATGATCGTGTACATGTACGTGTGAGAGAGAGAGACTGGAGATGGGTCACTGCAGGCCTAACACCTCTCAACCCACCTGTGAGTTTCCCTGCCTTTGCATTGTGTACCTTCCCTCTCTTTGTTTTGAACTAGAGAAGTTATTTCATTAGCATTTCTAAGAAATGACAGATCCTCCTTGGCTACAGCCTGTCAATATCTCTCAGTACATGGGTATGGCTGCCTTTTCAGGTAATTTCTGACTTAAATGCTTCCTCCCCTCCTTCTCCCTGTTTCCCCCTCACTTCCCAGCGTGGTCTTGCTGAGCTCCTGTGTGAGCCGGGCCGGGCACTCTAATGGCTGTGACAGGTGTGGTGAGTCCTTCCAGGGGGGGACAGTCATATGCATATACAGATCGATAACTTGGTGAGAAAGATGGCACGTTCTTCACAAACCGTGTGTGCAGGAATGGTGCACCCTTAGCAGTCACTGCACTGTCACTCCCTTGAGGTGAGTCACTGTGCATCTCAGTACTCTACCCACACCGTGGTTGACTATATTGGGGACTTAGTAGGTACTTAATGTGTGATTATCAGAGATGTCTTTTTACATGGAATTTAGTTCTGTGCCTTGAGAAAAAACATCTAGTCTATGAAAATATTTACTGGCCCAATAATAACAATAACAGTAGTTGCCATTAGTTGGGGGGCCTGTAGTGCATCAGCTCTCGTTCTAGATATTTCCCCTAAGTTTTCTCACACCTTCTCAACAACTTGGTAAGTCTGGACTTTACTCATAAGGAAGACGAGAAGGCACAGAGAAGCTAAGAGACTTGCTCCAGGACACACAGCCAGTACATTGCAGAGAGGGTTTCAACCGCGTCCTGTCTGATTCCAGAGCCCAAGCCCTTTGCGCCTGTCCCCGCAGCCTGGCTGGTGATCGGCCTTCAGGTCTTCCGAGCCCTCAGACAAGGAGGCTTCTCACACGGGCTGATGAGAGGCTGAGTTAGCAGTGATGCTCCTTCATGTCTGCTGTATAAGTTTGGTTTAGCTGGGCCCTACTTCGTCAGGGTTGTGTAGACGTTCTGATCTACATGACAAAATTGTGTGTCCTTTTCGTGTTTTAAAGGGTGCTATTTTAAAGGGTAAGTGAAAGGTGGTGACATTTGAGTGTTGGGGAGACATTTAATTGTTAACACCATGTGATTGCGGCCACGTGTGTGAACGTACCGCTCTCTGATGTGGTCAGAACAGGAAACTGCAGGGCTACAATTTCACACCCCCGGGTGTCAGGCCCTTTGCAAGGTGGTGGCGGGCTGCCGTGAAACAGAACCGGGAAGGCTTTGAGGGCAAGATCCAGGCGTTTCTGTGCCTTCAGGGGATGGAGGATGCAAGAGTTCTTGGACTCTGTCACAGCTTTTGTGCTCGTTTCGGGAGGAGGTGGACGACAAGGGACTGCGGTTTTAAGGAGGACTATTGGAATCAACAAAAAGGCAGTGAGGATACCTCCTGTAGAGGGTGCTTCCACTGATGAGCTGCAGTTGTCACAGCCACCCAGCAAGAAGAGTGTGCTGTGTTTTCATTTCATCAGCGGGAGCCTGCGAGGCCGAGTGCCCTGCCCAGCAGCACACAGAGCGTGGCGTCCTCGGCCCATCTGGCTGAGCTCTTTCTGTGGGCCCGTCCGCTCTGGTGGGAGGTCGGGATCCAGCCTGTGTGGGCTGCCTTTCCTGGCTGTCTCCCTCCAACCCAGCATCCTGCCTCTCTGATCCGTCTTCAACCAGATCTAGCCCCTGGGCCACCTCAAGTGTGTATGGTCAGTGGCGGGTCAGAGTTGTTTTTCTGTTTTCTAAAACAGATGTGGCCATGTGTTGACACTGTGACCAGCTGTGCTCAACTGGGTCATGATCAAATCACGAATGAAGGGTGTCCTTTATGAGAAACTTGTGGGAAGCACGCATGTTGATAAAATAGAGACTCATGTTCCTTGAAACCCGCTCAAACTGGATTTTAGTGTGATGGTGCTTTCATGACCACTTTGATACACACACACATATTTATTTATTTTACTGTATTTTACTTTGTACTTTCCCTCTGCTTTATGAATAAGGGGGTCTCACATTTTCATTTTGTACCGGGCTGCAAAAATTCATTCTGTATCTGAGAATTGCTTCCGCTGAGACCAGGAGGGTGGAGAAGCAGGGACCAGGCATAGCCGTGCCGTCGGCCCTGCCCCTGAGACCAGCAGGTTGGAGCAGCTGTGTGTGTCTGTCTGTGTGTGTGTGTGTGTGTGTGTGTGTGCGTGTTCTGCTGGACAACTGCAGCTGAGTCCAGCCTTCAAGCCACTTCCCTTGCACAACCCCAGCCCAGGTGCGAGACATACGAGTGAAACAGTATTGGACCCTCCAGAGCAGTTCCTGCACCAGGTGAACTCCACCACGCATCCTCATTTGATGCCACGTGGTGCAGTCGTCTTGCTCAGCCAAGCCCTGCCTGTGTTCCTGACCCACAGAACTGTGAGAGACAATACATAGTAGCGGTTGTGAGCCACTGGGTTTGGGGCTGTAGTTAGCTACATAGTAATAGATAACTGGGACACCGTAGTTGAACCAGTGACATTTCCCTGCAGACCTTCTTTTCCCTTGGCCTCAGGAATGTTGCCTTCTTGGGTTTTCTCCCACCTCTTTGGCAGCCACGCTCCTGCTGTCTACCTCTGAAGTGCTGATGTTCTCAGGGTTTTCTTCTCGGCTCTCCTCCTCTCTGTAGCACTATAACTTCTCTTGGGCAATCTCATTCACGTCTGGGGCTTCATCCATGCCATCCACCCACCTGGCCTTCAAGTGTCTGTTTCTGTTTGGACTGGGTAAGTGAACATATGTCCCTTGACTCTATATCTCTTGTGCCAATTTTTCTTCTGATCCCAGGACTCAAGCATGCACAGTTAGTTCATGCTCAGCATGCTGAGAACTGGGTTTAACATCTTTCCTTCCCTTCGTGTTATGGGTTGAATTGTATTCCCCCCCAAAAGAAGTTGAAGTCCCAATCCCCAGTACCTTAGAATGGAATCTTATTTGGAAATAGCGCCTTTACAATGAGGTCATTAGGGTGGACCATTAATCCAGTAGGACTGGTGTCCTTATGAAAAGGAGAGATTTGGACACAGATTTGCACAAAGGGAAGACTGTGAAGACATGGGAAGAATGCCATGGGAAGACAAAGGCAAAGATTAGGGTGATGCATTGAAAAGCCAAGGAACACCAAAGATAGCCCAGAAAGCACTGGCACCTAGGAGAGAGGCATGGAAAAGGTTCTCCCCCATACCCCTCAGAAGGAACCAAGCCTGCCAACCTCTGTCTTGGACTTCTGGCCTCCAGAACTGTGAGACAGTCAACTTCTGTTGTTTCAACTACTCAGTTTGTGGTAATGTTACAGCAGCCCTAGGAAATGAGTGTACTCCCCTGTGCCATCTATGCTGTAAACTGGTCTTCCTTCTGTAGTCCTGGTGGCAGCAAATTGTGCCTCTCTGCCCCGCAGTCTCTTCACTTGTTCAAGCCAGAAACTTGTTCTCTCTCTTCACTTGTTCTCAGCCCCAAGAACTGGAGAACTGGGCTGGCTTGAAGTTGGGCTCTCAGTAATATCGACTCTTTAAATAGATGCCCTCAGATATTGTAGGTCTTTTGGCAATTGTAGATATCACCCCGAGGAAGTGCAGAATTGGAATTAAAGAGAGATGCAAACCCCAAACATCTTTTATGTCCGTCCCATCCCTCTGTACTTCAGGTTTCCTGGGAGAAACTATTGATTTCTTCTTTCAGCCATGGGGAAGGCATATATTGAGAGCCACATATATGTAAATAAGGACTCAGCAGCTTGCCTGCCTTTCAATTCTTCAGAGAACTATTGATTTTGACTTGGGAGAGTTACCTGAAAGTTCTCTTTTCACCACCTTCGTCATTGTGTAAGACTAGCACCAGTGTGCTGAGGTATACAATGTGATCTTTGTAACGAATCTTGCAAGTTTGGCTGAGCTCTTTGGAAGGCTTAGGGCACGGAGGGCAGCGTTAGAGCTGTATTGATCTGCAGCACGTTATTGAAGTTGTTGCAAATGCTTACCTCTATTTTTCCCATTCAGTGATATTGAAATCACTGGTCTGCAGAATTAACAGTCAGGTTTCCAAAGAGATGTTGTGCTATTTTTCTCTTGACGGTGATTTATACAAGTCCCTGTGCAATATCCATCCTTTCAGAGCATCTGGACTACCCTTGGCAACAGAGGAGCGATATAATTGTTGCAATTTCATTTTATATTGAAACTACTTCAACGTATTTCCTATACTTGGTTTATGCAAATTGGTTTTTTTTTTTTTCTTTTTGCAAAGAAATTATCGTTGTGTGTAGAAGCCCTGAGCAGGGCACAAAGACATCAAAGTCGGCCATAATCATAAAAAGCACATGCAAATCTTTCACATTAATAATTCACAGTTACACACTGGCGCCATGGCCCCCTGTCTGGGATTGCAGCAAGTACCAATTTATTTAGCTTTGGTAAAGGGCACAAAATCACCAAGTTCAAATGTTCTCATTTGGTCTTGCACTTGCTTTATGGATTCGATTTAGGGAAATAATCAACTTTATAACTGGACACTTACATATTCATCAAGAAGGTCTGATTTGTAAGGGACAGTGTTAGTTTTGTGGACATTGTCAGTATCATTATTCCCGGTGGCCCTGATGAAACTATTACCCGAAGCACAAATTCCTGAACATCCGCCTCTAAGCCCTCTACTGTCCTCCTCTATTCATTCTGTAAGAATTTACTGAGTGCCAGCCTGTGCTGGGTGTGGGGTTGGTGCTGAGGATCCTTGGTGAGCAGGACGAGCATGGCCCAGCTTTGGCAAGGTCAGTCTGGTGCACCAATGGTGTCCGGGCGGGCCCCACTCCAGATCTGCTGAATCAGCGTGTACATGGCCAGGTGCTCCCTATTCCTGTCGACGAGGAAATACACATTCAATGAGTAACTGTAATATGGTGGGAAAGGCCCAGGGAGGGCACTGTAGGGCATTCTGGGAGGAGAGAGCAGGTAACACCTCTGCTGGAATGGGCGGGGCTCTGGGACTGTTGCATTGAGATCAGAAGCACTAAGAAGCATGGACCAGGTGGAGATGGGTGTGTGAGATGATCAGGTTCCAGGCAGGGATGAGTGTCTCCTGCAAGACATTACACGCTGTGGGAGGGACGACAGTCTCTGTGGCTGGAGCTCAGAGCACTAGGGGACAATGTGGGAGGCAGAGAGTGGCTTCAGGTCCCAACACAAGAAGTCTGAACGTTCCCCAGATAGTCATGAGGAGCCATTGAGGCATCTAAACGTGGTTTGATTTAAAAACATGATTGGACTGTAGAAGAACCACTTGGGCTACAGGGTAGGAGATAGTGCAGGAGAGGGTGGAGGGCTATCTAGGCTGCAGATGACAGGCCTGGACCAAGGTAGTGACACTGCAGGGGTGGGGAGGTGAGTGGGTGCCTTTGAGACATGCTGATAAGGTAGAACTGGAAGGACTGGGAGTTGGAGGGAGGCCCGTTAGAAGGTGCCATGAGCTGGTGCCCAGCAGAAGATCTGAGTAACCTTTTCTGACTCTCATGCTGGAGTCTGCCCCAGCAGGCATACGCAGTGTGGGTTTGGGATATTTCTCAATTCCCTTCTTGACTAGATCATCGGCTACTCGCGGACAGGGCACGTTTTTGTTTGACTTACAGTGTCTAGCCCAGAGCCCAGCACACAGTGCTGTCTGGAGTCCTCTTTTAAAGCTGTGAACCATTTTCAGGAGAAGATTGAAGAAGGCGAACCTCGGAGGAGAATTGTCTGGAAACGCCGTGTTTCCCTGTTTGTTTCTCTTTAATTTGAACGATAACTCCTGTTTGTACGGCACTTTACAGCTCAGGCGTCATTTTAATAACCACCGTCTCATTTGCATTCCTCCCGTCAGCCTTCTGTGCAGCTTCGGAAAAGGTTGTGTGTTCACAGCTCAATGTTAATCAAGGGCTGATTATCTCAGTCTTTTTCTCCTCCCTGTTCCGACTTCCTGCCTTTTGACTTGGGAGTTACAGCTGGAAGCGGGTTGGGGTCAGACAATGCAGAGTTGAGGCAAATGAATTCTATCCATTCGAATTAGCCATTCAACAGAGAAGATGGGGGAGAAAGGGTGCAGGTGAAGCGGGAGGGGGACGAACGGGCTCCCACCCTGTGGCTCAGGCTTCAGGGTATCCGGGTCGCAAGGGCAGGAGGACCCCGTAGGGAAACACATCTCCCCAGCCTTCCTGGGCTTCTCATTCTTTGGGGTCTATGCTGTTGTGCCCTGGGACAGGAAGCCAAAAGCAATTTGGTGCAGGAAAAGGAAAGTTGAGGCCTTATTGCAATGGGCCCTCGAGCCCCTGTTGAGTGATGAGGCTTCCATCAGGTGCAGGAGGGCGCCATGCTATCATGTAGATGGCTAAGGTTCTCAACCTTGATGTACGAAAGAATCATCCAGCAGTTTGTTACACGTTCCTGGGCCCAGCCCCGCCGAGTCTGACAGGCCTGCAATGGCTCCCGGTTGATTCTCACAGGGAATACATTTTGGGAAAGTTTGGAATAGAGCCACACCTGAAGAGCCACCTAGGCCAGGATGTTTGGGAAAAATACAGATTCTCCGCCCTTCTCCAGACCGACTGCATGGGACTTCCCAGAGGGAGAGCCTGCATTTTTACCAAGCCACAGGTCAGTCTTAGGATCAAGCAAGTGTGGGTAACACTGGGCTGTGGGATCCAGGTAATGCCCACCCCTGGGGGTGTTTATGGATAGAGACGCAAGCGGCTGGGGATGTGTTTTAAAGTCAGAGACAAGTTCAGCCCATGAACGGGAAGAGCTCATCAGGGACCGTGCGCTGCCTTCCGGAGTGCTCACTCCTGGGACTCAGCGGGCACAGCCTGGCAAGGTCTCAGACTCTAGAAGCTGACTGTGTGTCTATGGGCACTTTCCTTCCCTGCTAAAATGAGGCCATGGGACTGGATGACTTCAGTCCTTCCAGCTCTGAAATCACTTGACTCTAAAAGATTTGTAAGTTAAACTAGGCAGAGATGAGTATTTGTTAGAAGGATGCCCCCAATGTCTGGTGTGTTTGCATTCCGTTTAAATACTGCTCTATATTGTGTGAGTTTATTCAGTTTCTGTATTTAGTCCATGTTGCTACTTACCTGTGATTATATTTTTGTGGGGAAATAGAGCATGTGCGGTTCCATGAGACTGAGAATTTTCTGTGAAGCTTTTGTTACCCAAGCTAACAGCAGTGCTACCTGGTGGCAGCTTTTGGAATTGCAAGCCCATGGTTTTGAGGAAATAGTGAACACTCACTCACCTGTATCAAAATTACCTGGGGAAGGGGGGAAGTTCTTTGTTTAAAAAAAATAAAAAATAAAAAAAAAGCACATTCGCACATCAGACCAGCTGAAAAAGAAACTTTGTGGGCAGGATTCAGAAATTTGCATTTACAGTCAATCCTTTATGTGAACCTATGCCCAATGTTGTTTGGAAATCATTGCCTGACAGCAGAGTTTGCACTATTGGCTTTTGGGACTGGGGCATTCCCTGTTGTGGTCAGCCATCCTGTACAGTGTAGGGTGTTTAGTAGCATATCTGACCCCTGCCCACCAAATGTCAGTAGCACTGCCTCTTCCCCAGTTGTGAGAAGCAGAATTATCTCCAGACATTGCCAAGAATCCGCCGGGGGGCAGAATCGCACCTGCTTACAAACTGCCGCCCTAATGTGTGCCCTGAACATCCAGCCCATTTCCATGACAGCGTGTGACACAGGGTCACTAAAAGCTAAGATATGCCAACTGTCTTGATGGGAGGCTATTAATGCAAATCTGAAATGACTTCTGACTCGTAAGTGAGATAAAACATTCTGGCTTTATGACCTTTGTTTTGGTTTTAAATAGTCATTGAGGAAAATCACAAAGGATGGACTGGCATTAATGACTCCCCACGCTTGGGCTGCAGTATCTGATCATCCACACGGTTGCCCCCTGTGTGCCTTTCTCGGCTTGACGTGTCAGCTTCGGCCTGCAGGCGCCTGGGGAAGCAGGAGGGAGGGGGAAGTGTAACTTCTCCTCTCTCTCAGAATCTCTTTGATACCATTGCATTCTGTTAGGTTTTCCAGTTGTGGGAAGGACCTGTTTATTGTGTGAAATGTGCCTCTGTACAGATACACACTTCCAAAAGGTTGCAGATGGCACTTGCTGTGAGGAGTGGATTCACTGGGCACGCCTGTGGGTGGATCCCGGCTGGTTGGGTGAAGGCTGCTGAGCCCGTTCTATGAGGCAGAGCTGAAGTTTCCTGTGTGGCACCTGCTCTGGCTCCTCCAGAGGTGACTTCTTGGACTTAACACCTCTGTTGAAAGTCAGTCAGTTGAGGGCTGGGGCATGTCGGTACCCACAGCAGCTTCTTGCCTTCTGATCCTCTTGTGCTGCGTCGGTACCTACGGCACCTTCCTGCCTTCTGATCCTCTGATGCTGCAACGGGGGTCTCCCACGGGAACAGCCAGACACCAGAGAACCTGTGGCAGGATGAATCCTTGGGTCTTGTAGAAGGGATGGACCCTAAGGGGGATCTGTGTGAAGATGCTTCCTGTTTGGTGTGGGATTCCATACAGCAGGCTGTGCGTCTGGACCGTTGCAGGTGGCTGCGATGGGCTTTTCAGTGGAGGAGCTGAGTGGGTTGGAAACAGCAAGATACCTCCTGCCAGGCTCTCCCACCAGTCCTCTCTGCACCCTGGGGAAGCCCCTGCCCTTCACCAAGCCTCGTTTCTTCCACTGTGGAATAGGAGGCACTGATAGCTACACCATTGTCTGGAGGGAGGGGCTGGGGTCTCTGTGTCTCTTCTGTTCTGGGTGAGCCTAGACAAGAGGGTCCTAGGCAGGGAATCTAGTGCTATACAGTTTCTGACCTCGGTTTAGTCTGCTCTTCTGCATCAGCGTGAGCACTGGACGGGGGACAGCCAGCCCTCCCAGCCTCCCCTCTGTGACGGGTGCCCCTGCAGTCTCCTTTGGCACCTGGGCGAGTGGTCAAGCGTCAGGATGTGCTCGCACCTGAGAGAAGGCCTTCTGCTCAGAGGTGCTCGTCCACCAGCCCTCTCAGGCCTAAAAACCCGCTTTCGTGCAGTTCTTTTGGTTTAATACTTGATCTGGCATCTGCTCATTTATCTAGTATTAGTCATTGCATTTTGGTGTGAATGTAGTTCAGCTCATTTCCTGAGATCAGATTTTGCTGGGAGAGTAGAATATAGATATCGTGCTCCCGAGAGGGTCAGGTAAAGAACAAAGGGTGGAACAAAAAGCCAGGAGGAACAAAAAAGGCATAGAACTTGGAGACCAGAACTGATAAAAGAAGCTTCTACTGTCCAGTGTTGCTTAAGGGCAAGGTACTCTGACTTCTTCCTCAGCCACAGATAATTTGCTGTGAATAACCGAGCATCTTTCATTTCAACCTGCTCTCTTCTAGTCTCAAACTCTGGCCACATTTCTGTATTTTAAATAACCTGTGAAGACCCTCATTCCCTTCCAGGAACCTACTGTCTCCATCATTCTAAAACACTATTGTTCAACACTTCTGCCTGACATTCTTCTAGTGGTAACATACTTTATTTGATCCTGAAGGGGCAGGAAGAAGGTCATGAAAATCTCTCTTGAGATTATATATGTTACCACCCTCAGTGGACACAGTAGAGATTGGCTGGGCTACCAAATGAATTTTTTACTTATATTTTCAATTATTCATGGTGATCAATTCCATGGGGTGGGCTGAAAGAAGTGTCCAAGACAAGATATTTTTTAATGACATAAGGAATAAAATGCGTTTCAGCCAGGCACAGTGGCTCATGCCTGTAATCCTAGCATTTTGGGAGGCCAAGGCAGAAGGATTGCTTATGGCCAAAAGTTTAAGACCAGCCTGGGCAACATAATGAGACCCTATCTGTAAAAAAAAAAAAAATAAATAAATAAAAAATAAATTAAAAATTAGCTAGGCCTGGTGGTGCTTGCCTATAGTTCCAGCTACTTGAGAAGCTGAGGCAGGAGGATCACTTGAGCGCAGGATTTCAAGGCTACAGTGAGTTATGATCATGCCACTGCACTCTAGCCTGGGTGACAGAGTGAGACCCTGTCTTTAATAATAAAAAAAAAATGCCTTCCAGATTCTTAATTTTATTTTCTTCTGTTGAGAAATTCTTGTTCTGAAAGAAACGTAGCAGGTATGTATTGGTGCACTGGGGAGATTGCATGCTCAGGGGAGGAGGTGCAAGTAATACTGGATCTTCCTGAACACAGCAGGTCTACCCCACACACCATTGTCTCCTGCAGCGTTTTTGCAGAGTGCTTTCTGTGGAACATTGTCCCTCACGATGTTCTGTGGATAAGAGTTTGCCTGATCACATGCATTTTTGCAAGGCTTTTCCCAGCGTCTGGAGTTGGGCAGGCCTGTGTGCCCACACACTGTAGCCCCGGCTGTCCCTTGGTGAGTCCCTAAGCACATTCACTTGGTAAAGGATCAGGGAAGTCCTGCAGTAAAGAAACTGATTTGCCATTTTTAAAACCACTCATTCTCAACTAATTTGGCCACAAAGCTTTTTGTTTTCTTCCCTTGACACATTATTAGAAGGAACAAGTTTTTAGAAATGTTGCTGTGTGAAATGACTTTCTCCTGGGATTAGCTGTTAGCCACGTCACTGTGAACATGGAGTGTTTGCAGACACGCTTGAGCCACAGACGGGGATGCGGGGAGGTGGTGTCTCTGTTCTCAGCAGGAGAGCCCGGGCTGTATCTGCCACTTTGAAGGCGTAGTCGGAGGGTCTGCCGCAGTGCCCGGCACATGGAAGCTCAGTAGAAGTTAATGGAACAAACGAATAAGAGGTTTGTTTTAAAAATTTGATAGTCTTGTAAAACCCTTAGTTCACACAGGTGTCCTCTGTGCTAGTAGGCACAGCGTCAAAAGCTAAGGCATTGACACATTGCATTTTGCTTTTCTTGCTAGGATTTTTTCAAACCTGAGACATGCTCACATCCCTGAGGCCTAAGTCGTCTTCCTTGGCATCATCCTGATTTCCTTTGTATGATGATACACCTGTTCCGTTGCTGTTTTTTTTTTTTTTTTTTTGACACTTATGAAGAGTAAAGGCTCTGGGAACAGGTTTTGTTTATTCTGAGCAGAACTTAAAATACAACTACATTTATAAAACGCCTGCAAGGCACCCTGAGCAAACACACATTAGGAGAAGATAGAACTTGCTTCTTGTCTGAGAGACCTTGCCTTGCAGAGCATAAAGTTTCTGGCAAGTGCATGTGGAATATAATGCTTGAAATTGTTCCCCCGCAAGGAGAGCAGAGCCTGGATGGTGCAGCAAGTGGATGAATAGAAACAGCTCTGGGAGCATCACGGCTGTGACGGCGCACGTTGACTGTCAGAGAGCTTGTAGTCCCGTGGAGGGGTGCAGCGGGCAAGGACTCTGATGTCAGCCCCGAATGTGAGTCCCAAATCCTGCAAATGTTAGTTCTGCGACCTTGGATGAGTCACACAACCTCTCTGGGCCTCAGTGTTCTTACATGTAAAACCGAAGGCAAGACCTGCTGCCCAACCCGGCCTCCTTGTTTAATCCTCACAGCAGCCTGGGGAGGGAGTCCTATTGTTATTTCATAGCCGCAGAACTGAAGGCTCGGAGAGGCAAAACGGCTTGCTTTAGGTCATCGTTAGGAAGTGGCATGGTCAGGGACCCAGCCAGCCGTGGCTGTACTCTGAAGCCTGAGTGTGGCACTAACCACTATCCTACACTGCCTCTCACTAAGGCCCTGCTTAGTGGGGCGGGACGGGAAGGAGCCAGAAGGAAGGGATCAGAGGGAAAGGTCAGAGGGCGAGTGTCAGGTAGTGAGGAGGGCACACCATCTGGGGTGATCCAGTTCCCATTTCTTGCGACAATCCGGAATCAAGATCTCCTTTAGTGATGACAGCTGGAGCGTGAGAGGCCCTTAACGCTCCACCTTCTCTCTGTGTGTGTTTTAACCAAGTGGTTTTTTTCTTTAAAACAGTAAAGTGGAATTTATGAGGAGCTTTCTCACCGTGCTCCAGAAAACAGGGCCCTTGTAAATGGCACGGCGCCACCCACCTGGAAGGATGAGACAAATGGGAAGTCAAAACCTGTCTGTGCAGCACACCACGCTCCGTACCCGAGCTGGACCACACGGGCAGACCTCGGGGATTCGGGCTTAGGCAGTGTTGTCATCAGGTTAGAAACGCATCCCGGGGGTTCAGAGTTGCTGTATGTCAGGCCCAGCACCTTTCCCACCGTCTAAAGTGAATCAGGGCTCAGGGTTCACGCGTAATTTGGGCATCTCTGTTCACTCGCCCTACACCCAGCCCCAGTCGCTGTCACTCAGGTATCTATCTGGACTCTCCCAGTGTCGTGAGATAAAATTCTTATTTTAAACTGTTAGAGAAAATTAACTTTAAGATACAACTAAGAATTGAAGAGGTAGTTCTGGTTTCAGATTTAGCTTGATGCAGGGGCTCAGAGATGCCACCAGAACCTGGTTTCCTGCTTCCTGTCCCTGAGCTCTGCTGTCTTCTATGTGTGGGGTCTGTTCTTGGGCAGCTGTCCCCAGGGGGTGAGCTGGCCGCAGCAGTTCCAGTCTTACAACCCCTCACATTTACGTTCAGCCATTCTGGCAAATAGCTCATTACATTTCCTTGGCCAAGGACGATATGTCCATCCATGGACTAGTCACTGTGACCAGAAAATGCAATGTCTTGGTTAGCTTAGGTGTGAGTCACATGCTCTGTCCTGGAGCTGGTGGAGTTTGTCCCAAAGCCAAGGACTGAATGTTGGGGAGAGCTGGCTCCCCAAAGGAACTCAGAGAAGGGGAGATAAGTGCTGGTAGCTGTGATGTAAAAAAAACAAATGTTCATTCCCCAAATAGATCTTCTTGGTCCTCTGGTCACTGGCTGTACACTGGGGTTATGTGTGTTGCGTGGGGAGTCTGTGTGTACACTTCTGACTATAGTGCAAAAGCAGATATGTGTTTGTGCCCTGGCCGTGTGCGGACACTGACATGACAACTTACACTTAGTAGAAACGGGGGTAGTGACTACAGCTACCATTTGTCGCGTCCCTCCCTCATGACAGGCATTGTTAGTCACTTTGATGTACATTATTCTCTGACTTAATCTTTGAAATAACACTCCAAGAGAGTGTTACCAGTCCCAATTTACAGATGGAGAAACAGAGTCTGGGAGGCAAAATGCTTCAAAGTGACATCATTAATTAGTGGAGAAGCCATGATGAGAAGTCATTCTGGTCTGGTGGCCAAAATTCTTGCTACCCAATCACTCTCCCCCTTCTGTGGACATACTTATTTGAAAGATAACTGGATGTTTGTCAATGTTTCTTGATAGACGAAGAGAAACTGAAAAGTGTCTTCATTTAGGAGGGTCAGAACTTGATGCGGTGATAAACTAGGTTCTCTGTGTATGTGTGGGTGTGCGTGCATGTGTATATCTGTATACGTGCTCTCACAAGAATGTAAAGAGTTGGACCCTTGACCTTAGTGTGAATTGAGACTTGTTCTTTGCCTTTCCTGGGATGGGCGCTGAAGCTCACGCTGCATCTCTGGTTCTGTCATTGAGGTATTCGGTGCCTGTGGTCAGAATTTCTGGAAGGAGGATGCTGTTGGTCTGAGACCACAGGTTCAGTAGACTTAGTATTTTTATGATACAGGAAACAGAAAGGAAGATGCCATGCAATTTTCTGGATCTGTGGGGATACTGAGAAGGTAGGGTAAGAAAGCAGAGTAGGAAGTATGGATTTAAGGGACTACAGTGGAAATGTGTGCTGGTCTATAGAAATGTTAGCCGTGGGATGATCTGACCTGCAGACAAGACTGCTTCTTTAGCCTGAGACTCAAAGTTTTCTCTGCTGTAGTCCCATCATATAGGTCTGCAAATAGACTTGGTACATCCACCAAATGGGGTTGTTTCCTGATCTGTGGACAGACACCGTAGTTTGTCACTTCCACCTTTTGTGTAACTGCTTGAGCCTGTGCCTTGAATTGAGTTTTGCAGAAAGTAGATGCCCACCAAGTATTACACATCCATTAGTTAATTCAGCAGGTACTAGTTGAGATACCGCTGTGTGCCAGGCACTGTTCTAGGTGTGTGGGCTACAGTGGTTAACAAGGCAGGTGGTGGCCCTGGCCCTTGCCCTGCAGGGGCTCTCAGACCTCCGTTGAGTGAATCATTGACTCTGGAGGCTCCACTAGGCTTCTGGCCTGGACACCTCCCCTAGGAGCCCTTTGCTTACAAACTTGCTCTTGAAACTCTATTAGCCTCCAGTCCCGAGGAGATGTTTCTGTCCTCTGGCTATGCTTTCGCTAATGCCTCCAGGCAGAGAGCCGGGGGAAGTATTTCCTATTTTCAGAGCAAAATTTATTTTGTAGGGTTTTTTTTAATCCAAGGCTCTATGGATGTAAGTTGCAAAGACTCATTCAGGCTAGAAGGGCGGTGATCAGGGGCCAAAGGGGTCGTTTGTGCAGCCTGAGAGCTGCCCTCACGGGCACTGTCAGCAGGACTTGGAGAAGTGTTGGAGGCCAAGAAAGCCACTCTCAGTCTCCTCTGTGTTCTCTCCTTTTCCGCTTTTACTCTGCTCTCTCCGGGGCCTGGCTTTACCTGCTTTACCAGAAAATTTGTAGGGAATGGCTGTCCCACGACTCTGGAATTTATAGATCCGTATTCAAATGACTGGTGGAGAACAATAATATTGCAAATTCCAGTTCCCCAGGTCAGGGGAGAGAGTCACTGGGTCGGGGTCTGCCCACAGCGCCAGCAGCTGCGGTCTGAGAGAGGGTGGTGGGTTCTGTAGTGCGAACCAGACTGCAGGACCTGCCCCTGTGGAGCAATTCTTAGACGATGCTGGTGGGCTGAGGATGCCAGCCCAAGGCTTCCTACTGGGGCCGGACTAGGAACCATAGTGTTTGGCTCGGTCTGGGATACTGCTTCCAACCAGCACACTGCAGGACCGGCCCCGGCTGACCTTTGTCCTCAATCCTATCACCCACGGTGGAGAAGCTCCTGTGTTAGCGTGGTACGGAGTATTTATTACCTTAGAAAATTCTGCAGGTACTGTAGAATACCTAGAGATCTAGTGTGTGATATTAATTCCAAAGGATAGAAAATCATTAGTTGGGGGCAGTAAATCCTCTGTTACAGTAAGACTGCGTAATCCAAGAAAATAAAGAGGCTTTCTCATGGAAAAAAGAAGCATTTGTACAGGTATGCTGTGTTCTGGGTTGGGGATGGGCAGGCACCTCGGGCCTCACGCTTTGCGATGTAGGTCCAGTTACTCTCGTCCGTATTTAATTGGCTTGAACACGGTGAAAGTTGTTCCAGGGTGTTAACCGGGAGCTGGTGGGTGCACCTGCGAAGTGTGACTTAATGTTTGCTTTCTCTGTGCTAAGCCTGACCCCCGTCTGGGGACACACGCTGTGACCCCCGTCTGGGGGAGCTTGTGCTTGCTTTGCCAGGGAGGCCTTAACTCCTTCAGATCCCCGAGTTTCCGGACAGCCAGAGCATTCGGTAGCTCCTGAACTGCAGGAGCCAAAAGCGGCATCTTCTCAAACATTACTGTTAACTCCTCCGGTTATGTGCTCTGGGCCAATTGTTTCATAGGTGCATTACTCAGTCACAGTTGCAGTTTTTGATTATGAAAGCAGCACAAATTCATGACAAAATTTGGGTACGTACTGTTTTATACAGAGTATAAAGAGGAAAATGAAACGCACCTGTAATTCCACTATATAGAAAATAATCACTAAAACATTTTGGCACATTCCTTTCTCTTTTTTCCTCTTATGCCTTGACGTATATTTGAAAAAATTAGGATATGATTTGGTATCTCGTGTTGTGTATGTGTGTTGTTTTTTTAAATCTATAGTTCCCCATATGATTAACCACTAAATGAATGCATTTCTTTTTACAGTATTATTGAGGTAAAATTTACTATCATAGCATTAGCTTATTTTAAGTGTACAATTAATGAGTTTTATTAAATAGTAAAATTTTAGATTGCACAACTGTCACCATAGTCTAGTCTGAGAACATAACTATTACTCACCAAAATTCCCTGAGTTCTCACTTCTGTCCCTGTCCCCCGGCAGCTGTCGGTCTGCTTCCTCCCTCTATTCGGGTGCCTTTTATAGACATTTCACACGGGTGGAGTCATGTCACGTGTGGTATCGCATCAGCCGCCTTTCCCTGAGCGTCACGTGCCATCTCCCCGTCACTGAGGGGCCCCCTTGCAGGCAGCGTCATGCCAGCGCTTGGTTTGACTGTCCCTAGAGGCCCAGGTCCCTGTAGTGCACTGGGAGCTACGGTCTGAATGCTGGGAGCATCTGTCTTCAGGGAAAGGCAGGACAGCGTAGGTGTCTGTCCTGGGCCAGAGGGCAGCGATCACAAATGTTAGTGTGACTATGAGGTGTCTGTGTTGGCATCTTGCTGACCTCAACAAGCGACCTCATCTCAGGGGCTGGGTTATTGCTTCAGTCTGAACCAAAGACTGTGTTACAACGATTGATTTTTACCAGGAAGGTTATATTTGAAAGCAAGGGGCCAGAAAACATCGTCTGCTCTGGAGACAATGTTGGCAACAGGGCAAGAAGCACAGGGACCTGGTTGTGTGACAAAACCCACCCCTGCTCCTCGAATCTAAACATTTTTGCTTTCCCTTTACACTCAGCTAATTAGGGAGACATTTCTCAAGCTGTTTACTTTTTTGCACGGAGCTTATAAGGACTCCCCAAAAGTCTTGCCAGGATGTTTGCAGCCTGTCTGCCTTTCAGACAGGTGGAAGTGATGTAGTTGCTTTCGGCTGGAACCTTGTTCGTGCACTTGGAAGAGGAAAGTTTTTTAAAAGTCACCTATTCTATTCATCTCGGCAGAAAAGAAACTTGCGTGGACGCTCACACACATCATCAGCTTGGGTCCAAGTTATGTATCTACACTGTTTTGAGGCGAGTCTGTCTCACTGAACCCGTGCTCTCTCGTGAAGACAGTGAATTTTGTATAGGTCACGGCCACAAGAGCCGTGCAGAGCCAGGACGGCGAGGATGGGATGGCTGTGACGCTGGCAACCACCAGAGCGTGGGGCTCCCCTGGGCCCTAAGGGGGGCGTATTTTAAACTCCCCAGTCAGGGTAGAAACTACCCAATGTGCTTCACTTTAATAATGATGCTTTGAGTATGACGTTTATATATCCTCCAGCTCCTGGTTCTTTTCTTTTTTTATTGAGCAGTAGTAGAGGCCATTGAAATTCATCTCCCAACAAACAGATGCATCTGTTTGGAAAATCTCACTCTTATATTTAGCGTTCACAGAAATCTTTATGTATTTATAGACATGTAACGTGCATGAGCCAGTGTTCCCCAGAAAAGCAGGTTCTCAGCTTTGACCGGATTACAGTTACTATTAGTTTGTTTCCAGGAACTTGGGCACCTGGCATGTATCACATCCCTGCCACATACCAGTGCCGGAGCACTTGAACTCTGAAGGATCTCTTACCCTCTTGGCCGCACAAATAAGCTGTTCTCACTTGTGCCGTGAGATCCTGTGTGTTTCTTTTTATCAGAGCATCCTCAGGCCTGGACTTACCAGGAAGACCAGAACAGATGCCGGGCAGGAGACCAGAGAGGCTTCTCCATGTCCCTGACTGGTCCATAGTGGTGGCTGACACCGTGAAATCCGACATAGGGGCTGGAGGGCTTTGTGGTCTCCTCATTCATCTCTCCTCTCTCCTCTGTCTTCTCAGTTCCTCCTGAGCTATTCCCTCGCTTTCTAGAAGATCACATTTGCCATATCACTCCTTTACCCCAAAACATGCAGCGTTTTCCCTTTACCGGTAGGTTCCAGGCCTAGCTCTTGAGACTGACATTCAAAACCCCCTAATGTTTAGCTTTAACATGCATTTCTAGCTTTTTATTCCCTTTAAGTTCTTTCAAATTACTGGCCAACAAACAGCTGTGTGCTTCCAGGCCTTTTTGCCTGGTGGCCTTGGTTGATGTGCATCAGAATCACCTGAGCATGTGACGAAACGTACAGGCTCCCAGGCTGAACTCCTGGCTATGCTAGAAGGTCAGGGGTGCTTTTAACCAACACCTCAGGTGATTCTGACACAGGTGGGCAAGGGCCACACTTAAGCTGCCTGGTTATTGACATCTGCTGTCTGTGTCACCCTGTAGGGCCTGGTTGAAGTCCTGTTTCCCTAGGTAACCTCCCCTCCCTCGTGTACTCTCTCACCCTCGTTTTTGCAGCACTTGTTATTTGTGATATGCACTTTGTACTTAGCATACTCTGCCTTGGACCATGATGTAAATGTTTGTCATATACATATTTTCTCACCAGATATACACACATATATATATCCCTTTATATTTGCATGGCAATTTATAGTCTGAAAACACTTTTGCAGCATGTGTGATTGGGCTCCTACAAAGCACAGACCTTGCTTTCTGCACGGGCCTCGGCACACCTCCCCCTCCCCCCCTGCCAGCCCACAGAAGAGGCAAAAGATCCATGGTGCTGGCCGGCCAGTCGCTGAAGTAAACAGACAGGGCCTGTCAAGATAAGCAGTGCTTGTTCTCAGACATTCGGTGTCCATATCGACTGCTGGTTCTGTGCCAGGCGCACTGCTGGGTGCTGAGCGCAGATGGTGGATGGAGCAGGGTCCTCAGAGGGGGGACGAGCGATGAACCTAAGTCGAAAAATTACTAGTTGTGCTATTGCTGTGAGCGACCAGACAGGGCAGGGATCTTAAGGAATGGGTGGGAAGGCCTCGCAGAGGTGGGGGGGTCTGGAGAAAGGTTGCAGACGGAGGGAAGGGCAGGGCTCTGAGGAGGAAAAGACCACGAAGAGCCTGGTGCCTGGGGCGTTGGAGCCGTGAGCTGGGGTGTGGCCTTGCGGGGCCAGGGAGGGGGCAGGAGTGAGTGACCACCCAGGGCCTCACAGGCCCTGCTCAGAAGTTTCCATAACCAGTGTTTTGGGGGAGGGGTGTTACTTTAATGCCTGGGAGTGATGTGATCCAAGTTAGTAAAACTCTAATCTATGAAAAATGGCTCCAGCTCAACAAGTAAGATGAAAGGGGAGGGCACGGAGGGTGGTGAGTGAGTGCTGTCCCTCGCGGGGTGGGGTCTGTGTCTGGCTGGGATGTGCTGAGGCCGGTGTTGTGGAGTGAGCTCATTTCTTGTGGGGCTCCCTGTTGGGATCTCCTGGTGGTGCTGTGTGTCCAGGGCGTGAGTTAGGTCTTGGCCATGCCTGGACAGTTCCTCCCATTGCAGGGGTTCCAAAGACCCTGGAGTTGGAAGACATCGTACGGATCCCCTGTTCATCTCCCTCATTTGCTAGGTGACAAGGCCAACTCGGGGGAAGCAGCTCCTCTGGGACTGCAGCACCAGCCTTGCCCGTCACATACCTGTGCCTTTTCTCACACAGAGGAGTAAGCAGTCCCTTGGCCTCAGACAGAGCAGGGGAAGGTTGTTGTGCGGCTGAGTGTGAGGAGTAGGCCTCTTTCCAACCCCTTGGGAATCCCAGTGGCTGCCCAGGAAGACCAGAGCTTTGCCATCAAGATAGACGAGGAGTTTGCATCCCAGCCCCACCTCCGTTTGCTGATTCTGTGACTTCGGGCAAGTCATCTCACCTCTCTCTAGCCCTTTCCTCACTGCAAAGTGGTAGTGCAGTGACCTGCCTTGCAGACGTGTCAGCTGGATGAAATGGTGTGCTGTGCATGGTGCTTATCCCAGGGCCTGATGTGACAGGTGCTCAATAAATGGAATGATGAAGATGCTATGGCTGGATAGCACGTGTCATGTGACTTCCCTACATGATGGCTGTAATTATCAGGGCGAATGGGGCTGGGCAGGTCTCTGCAAGGATTCACATGACTCCCTCCTGGCAAACTGCAGGGGTTTTGGTGCAGGGCATTGGTAACGGGGAGCTCTCGTAGGCATGGCCTATCGCTGTGTCTCCACGACATGTCGTGGCTCCTCAGCGCATGCTTGTTGAAGTGTTGCATGGATGGATTATTTTTACTATCAAGAACTGAAGGCAAGTTACAAACCCAGGTATCGGCCTCACATTTACATTCGTTTATGATTTTTGCTTCTAGCTTTCCGTGTGAATTTTCACAATGTATCTGGTAATAGGTTTGGAACAGGTTCATGTCTTGAAATCTGAGAGAGATGTGGCTTTAAAATAAATGCTGATGTATTTAAGGAGTGAGTTAAACTGGCTTTCTCCTAATCTAACTAAAGACTTAGTGTCAGTTTGCATGTTGGTGGAAGGTGGTGAAGGGAGCTGGGATATGCAGGAGAATGGTGGGTCTGTGGCCCTCGCCTGACACGTCGCCCACCCCTGGGAGCTGCAGTTACGATTTCCACCCCTGCGGTGTCTGAGGGTCTGTGACTCAGCCAGCCAAAGGTGTCCTGAGCCAGAGATAGAGGGCAGGCAAGTGGCAGGAACATAAATAATATGAATGGGGCCCATAGGTCATGTCTTAGCTCCTGTGTTTTGGGCAGCTCGTCATGATGAAAGAGCTAATTTTCGAAGCAGCGGCCTGGCGGGAGGCCTGGCAGGGCAGAGTGAGGCCCCCCCTCGGCTTCCCGTGCGACATGAAATAATGGCTGATCTGGCTCCAGCCCAGGACAGTTACTCCCCACTGAGCCCAGTTTGAGGGCCAGGGGAGTCTGTCTTACAAATGGGAGAGAGAGACAGGAACTGCAAAGAAGGTTCTGGCCCCAAATAGCTTTTCCTTCTACAGTTTGTTCGGCTCTCCAGACCCTTACCTAGACTCACGTGGACGAGGAGACTTGCGGGTCGTACGTCAAGTGAGCCACGGGGCGGGCTTCTCAAGTTTGCACCATGGGATGGTGTTTGTGCACAAAGAGCTGTGGTGTGTCGGAGGAGCCAGCAAAACAGTAGTGTGGAAAGGGGCTGCAGGTGAGCCAGAGCACTCGCCCCTGATTCCCCTCCCCACCACGTCCCGCGCTCTGAATCGGTTCCCATTTTATTTTCACAACAGCATTTTTTTAGGTTGGACATTTCTCTAAGGTTTAGTTATGAACATTGGGCTATTGGATGCTTAATGCCTAAATAACCCGTTAAAAATTTCCACTGTTAATGAAGGCTTTAGTTGGATTTCTGTGACGCTTGCCATCGGTGCAAGGGTTCTCAGAGAAACAGAACCAATAGGATATGTAAATATGCACACACATACACAGGTAGACACATAGATGTATATGTGCATGTACATAAATAAAGAGATTTAGTATAAGAAATTGGCTCATGTGATCATGGAGGCTGAGCAGTCCCCAGATCTGCAGCAAACAAGTTGGAGACCTAGGAGAGCCCACAGTGTAAGTTCCAATTCAAACCTGGCAGGCTCAAGACCCAAGAAGAAACTGTTTTTCAGTTCAAGTCCAAAGGCAGGAAAAGACCAATGTCCCAGCTCAGCAATCAGGAAGGAGGAACTTCTTTTGTTGAACCTTTTTGTTCTATTCAGATCTTCACCTGATTGGATGGGGCCACCCACATTAGGGAGAGCAATCTACTTGACTCAGTCAGTCTACGGATTTAGATGTCAATCTCATCCCAAAACACTCTCAAGATATACCCAGAGTAACGTTTAACCAAATGTCTGGGCACCCCGTGATCAGTCAAGTTGATACATAAAATTAGCCATAGCATCCAAAGACTGGAGTGGGAGAAAGCAGACCAGCTTAGGGGAAGTTTATGACTATACATACCATTTCTAATTCCCTAAAGATTTTCAGGTAGCAAAAACAATCTTTAAAATATCCCAAGGTATATGGAGCTGATATAGTTAGGAGTGATGCAGACGGCTGGGGTTGGTGTTGCAGTTCTGCTGCGTACTAACGGCGTGATCCTGGCAAGTCTTCTAGCCTCTCTAAGCTTCCGCTCTCTCACCTGGAAAGTGCGAGTGGTAATAGCACCTGCTCTTTAGGATTGTTACGAGGAGAACATAAAATAATTCGTGTAAAGCACTTAGTGTTCTGCCTCCGCCTGTAACCTGCTGGCTGTTGTTATAGATGCATTCTGAGTTGAGGAAGAGAGTGATGGTTACAGTCAGTATTTATCAAGTGAACACAGTGGGTCTGGCATGAGGTTGAACACTTTACTTGTGAGATTTCCTATTTTTATTTTTTATTTAATTTTTTAATTTTTATTTTTTTTGAGACAGAGTCTCACTCTGTTGCCTGGGCTAGAGTGCTGTGGCATCAAGCCTAGCTCACAGCAACCTCAAACTCCTGGGCTCAAGTGATTCTTCTGCCTCAGCCTCCCGAGTAGCTGGGACTACAGGTGAGCACCACCATGCCCAGCTAATTTTTTGTATATATTTTTGTTGTCCAGCTAATTTCTTTCTATTTTTAGTAGAGACAGGGTCTCACTCTTGCTCAGGCTGGTCTTGAACTCCAGAGCTCAAATGATCCACCCGCCTCGGCCTTCCAGAGTGCTAGGATTACAGGTGTGAGCCACTGCGCCCGGCCTGCCTGTACAATTTCCTTCTTGGCCCGTCTGTTCAGGAACTAGGTTCAGGACTTAGTACCTGATTTGTTCTCTCCCCGTAAGACGACATGGATCCTGTCTTCTCTTCTGAGGTTTTTCTTTTGTTGTTTAAGTAAGAGGAGATTTATTTCTTTGAGGAGGACATGGGTTATCCTTGTGAACTGTCACTGTTCCCAAACCTCTCTTCCTGCTATCCCTGTCTTCAGAGTGCAGATGAGGACAGGGGCTTGGAGCCGAGGCCTTTGATGGTGACATGGCCTAGGACTGTGGGACCCCTAACCCAGGGACTCCAGCATGTTTTTCATCTGGCAGGTGGTATTTACAGATTCTGTGGAACCACCTGGTTGCCCTGCGGGTGGGTTACTGGCACAGATTCATTGGTCAGTCCAATCATGTTTCACAATTTGTTCTCCAGTTACTCACAGAGAAGAGTTCAGCTACCAGTTGGTTGCTGGGCAGCAGAAAAGACTGTGATGAGCTGCTGCTATTTGCACCTTAAATGGCCTCACAGGTGGGCATGGACAATGGGCAGTTAATTCCAAAGTGTGATCTTAAGACACTGAGGGGTCTCTGTAGGAACAATACATTCATGTTTTTTTTTTTTTTTTTTTTTTTTCTTGTAGAGACTTTTTCCCACTGTTTCTTTGACTTGAGAATCCAGACTTTCCCAAGTTAGGAAGAACCACCCTAGTGAAGGCAGGTGAACTTGCCTTTCCAGTGCTCAGACTGGCAAATGCTGTATGCATATGGTAGGACTTGTCTGCTATAGTAGACATCTTCTTCATAGCAATCCTAGGAGCTATGTATGTTTATTATTTTCCACCTTCCAGATGAGGACATTGAGGCACAGACTGGTTATTTGCTTTGTCCAAGATTACACAGCTTGTGTATAAAAATTAAGACTTGTATTTAAGGAATATACTGGCCTATTAGAATAGGAAGCCCAAAGCATCATTTACAGAGTTGTGGGAGAGAGGCTGGGAGTCTTCCTCCAGATTGCTTTCCTCCTTTCCAGGAGGTTGAGACCAAGTGTCTAACCATCGCTCTCTCAGTTTTCCTGTTGGCAGAATGGACATAGCTGTGTTGGCTTCTGCCAGTGCTGTAGAGGTAGTTAACACTTCATTATGTTATACTTAAGGATCTATTTTCTTATTTATTCTCGTGGTTGTTATAAAATTATGAAAATGAACCTGTATTATTTTTATATCAGAAAAATCAAAAGTTATTAAAAACTGTTGTGTTTTTGGTAACATCAGTTTTCATTATGAGATACACCAAAGAATGATAATCGCAGCCGACGCTTACTGAGCACGTACTATGGGGAAGGCAGCATTTTAGGTGATTAACGCGTGGAGTCCCTGTGTGCACTCCATGGCTCCCGTTTGATCTTCGGCAGGTGCGGAGCTGGGCCAGGAGATCAGGCTGACTTGGGGGAGCGTGCTCCGAGCCACAGTGCTCCGTCCCTCCCACGATAGAAAGCGTCCCACTTGGGCATTTTGAAAAGTTCCGTTTAAGTCACTGCTGAATGCAAGTGATTGTTTTTTTAGAATCTAAGTGAAGGGTATTCAGAATGAGGCTCTTTTGGACAATATCTCATCAGAAATAATGAGGTTTAATGCAATATGTATTAAAATACACACCATTTGAGGCCATCCCGAGAGAAATTACTTGGTTGATTTTTACAATGAGCATAAACACAATGGTATGATAGATGAGACAAATTCAGGTAATCTCCAGATTAAAATTCTGAACAGTCAAATAGCATTTTTCATGAAAGGTTGAATCTCCAGATAAGCTCCAAATTATATTCCCACCTTATTTAAGAATATGTGTTGGCAGGTTTAACAAGATCTTGGCACATTCTAATTTGAGATTTATTACAAGATGTGTGCATGTTTAATAGGGCCTTAATTATTCATATCCACATCTTCCTGACAGTAACTTCCTTCAGCTGTAGATAAATTCCTGGCGCTTTGGGGAATATTGGCTTCTGCCGTTAAAAAGATCCAGTGAAAGAAAAATCAAATGCATATGCGAGAAATTACCCAGGGCCGCCAGCTCACTGGGGCTGGAGCTTGTCCCTTATAAGGGATTGACAAGAAAGCTCTTTTGTGCACCTGGACATAGGAGGCTGCCTGGGGGCGTGGGAAGAGCTCAGGCTCTGGAGTTGGGCTGACCTGAGGTCAATTCCGGTTCTATCCTAAGGGGGTGTGTCCTTGGCCTGATTTCTTAAGTCTCCAGGCTCTGGATTTTTTGTACAAAAGTGGGTAATGCCTCTCTGAGGGTTGATGTGTGGGTGCATTGAAACATCTGTAAAGTGGGGAACACAGTACCTGGTACAGAAATTACTGAAAGGAAGCCGCCTTCTTTCATTTCCTCTCCTACCATCATCAGTCCTTTAAGCCCATCTGTCCAAAGTTCTTGAAGAAAACACAATGGTAATTATTTTTTTTTTATTTCAGCTTATCATCATGGGGGTACAAAAGTTCAGGCCACATATACGGCCCATATCCCGCCCACCCCCCGAGTCAGAGCTTCAAGCGTGTCCATTCCCCAGACAGTGTGCAATGCACTCATCATGTAGTTATACCCCCCATCCCCTCCCCCCACCCCCATCCCCCCGAGTCAGAACATTCAAGTGTGACCATTCCCCAGACGGTGCGCAACGCACTCATCTTGTAGTTACAGACCCATCCCCTCTCCCCACCCCCCGCCTCAGTCCGATGAGGTGCTGGTGAAAATGTAGGGAAATAGGCACTCCCAGATGCTGCTGGTGAGTGTGGATTGGTACATCCCTTTTAGAGGTTAACTTGCTGGTATCTATCAAAACTAAAAGGCCTCAGGGCCTTTGCACTTGCAGTTGCTTTGCCTGGAATGCTTTACTCCCACATCTCTGTGTGGCTTACTCTCTTTATTCCAGCCCTTGGCTCAAATGTCACTTACTCAGAGAGATCATAGCTGACCACCTTGTATGAACGAGCATCACCCATCATCCTATGGATTATTTACCCCACTTCGTTTTCTCCATAGCTTTTAACATTTCCCAACATTATTATATATCCACGTGTGAGTTTGTGTGCCCATCTCCCCCATGAACGTGAGTTCTATGAGGGAAGGATCTTTGATTTTCTCCTTGCTGTATACCCAGGACTGAGAGCATGCTGTGGCTGGCATAGAGTTGGTGCCTCATAAATAATTCTTGAATAACGTAATTATAAGTTACGCCTTGAAGTTCTGTTTTGGCAGACAACTCCAGAGAGCTGGGCTGTTAGCTCTCAGGAACTTCACATTCAGAATTCGCCTGAGCAAAGGCATCAGTGCTCTAAGAGAAGTGTCTGTACACAGGATTTGGCTCCCTTGACAAGGAGGGGGTGGGGTGTTTTGTCCTGGCCTCAGAGCACGAAGGACAATGAACCCAGTGTCCAGAAACTGCGTGGCTTCCTGATGACAGAAAGGTGAAATTTCTCTGATTTGAGAAGGGATGTCAGGCAAGGGAGAGGGCTGGTGTGTTTTTATATATCAAGGACATCTATTGAGAGATAAGACCATAGCTGATTTGTTAATAGTTTTTTAAATCAAATAATTTTATTTTCATTATTTTGAATTAAATCATTAACATTTTTCTTTTAAAATATTCTAATATTATTCATAAAGTTAAATTATCTTGACAGTCTCTTATCCCACTTCTCTCTTCCAACTTCTTGCCCCAGATAGATATATATGTGCATTTACATATATTTATATCAAACTCAAAGTCTGCAATTGGATCGACAAATGTTCAGCTTCCTTGGTGAGTGCAAACCTCTTATGCTTTTTTGGAGATTGAGCCGTCAGGATTGTCTATACAGTTTGGTGTTGGTGGTGGTTTGCCCTCTGTCCCTTTGGAAGCTAAATTTTAGGGTGGGGAAACCTGCTTGTGAAATGGGTTGTGTTCAGATGATTCTGAGATTTCCAGTTTATAGAAGAATGTATAGCATTTTTTAAAAACTTATGGTAAAAAATAACATGAAAGCTACCTCCTTAAGAAAATTTTAATTGTGCTGTACAGCATTGTTAATGACATGCACATTGCCATACAGCTGATCTGTAGAACTTTTTCATCTTGCCTGGCTGAAACTCTGTACCTGTTGAACAGCAAACTCCCATCTTTCCCACATTCCACCCTGCAGCCCAGGCAACCACTGATCTGCCTTTTGTCTCTAAGGTTTGAATACTTTTGATATTTCATGTAAGTAGAAGCATGTAGTATCTGCCCTTCTGTGACTGGCTTATTTTCCTTTGCATGATGTCCTCCAGGATCATCCGTGTTGTAGCATATGGCAAAATATTCTTTTTTTTTTTAAGGATGAATAATATTCCATTGTATGTACACACCATATCTGATTTACCCATTTGTCCATGGATAGACATTTCTACCTCTTGGTTATTATGAATAATACTGCATTAAACATGGGAGTGCAGATATCTTTTTGAGATCTTTCAATTCTTTTGCGTAAATAATTGGAAGTGGGATTGCTGGATCATGTGTTAGTTCTATTTTTAACTTTTTGAGGAACTTCTATATTGTTTTCCACAGCAGCTACAATAATTTACATTCCCACCAGTGGTGTACAAGTGTTCCCTTTTCTCCACATCCTCACCAGGACTTGTTATTTAATATTTTCTGTTTTTTTTTTTTTTCAATAATGGCCATATATATGGGCTTTATGCTATCCTTCTATTCCTAATTTGTTGACTATATTTTTAATCACGGAAGAGTATTGGATTTTTTTTGAATGCTTTTTCTGTACCAATTGAGATGATCGTGTGATTTTTATCCTTTGTTAATGTGATCTATCATATGGGTTGTTGTATTTTGAACCATCCTTGCCTTCCAGGGATAAATCCCACTTGATCATGGTGTATGGTCCCTTTAATGTGCTATTGAATTCAGTTTGCTAGTGTGTTGTTGAGGATTTTTACACCTGTATTCATCAGGAATATTGGTTTGTAATTTTCTTTTCTTGTTTGGCTTTGGTATCAGGGTAATTAATGTGTTTGGAAGAGAAGATTCCCTCCTTTTCAATTTTTTGGAAGAATATGGGAAGGACTGGTATTAGCTGTTCTTTAAATGCTTGGTAGAGTTCTCTAGTGAAGCCATCTGATCTTTGGCTTTTCTGTGTTGGGAGGATTTTGATTACTGATTGAGTCTCCTTACTAGTTTTAGGCCTATTCACATTTTCTATATCTTCATGATTCAGTCTTAGTACATTGCGTGTTTCTGGGAATTTATTCATTTCTTCTAGATTATCCAGTTGTTGGCACATGATTGTTCACAATACTCTCTCATAATTTATTTTTATTTCTATAAAATCAGTAGTACTGCCTCTCACTTTTATTTTGGATCTTAGTAATTTGAGTCATCTTTTTCTTAGTCTAGCTGAAGGTTTGTTATTTTTGTTTGATCTTTAAAAAAAAACCTCAACTCTTAGTTTTATTGATTTTTTTTTCTTTATTTGCTTTTCTCTGTTTTGTTTATTCTCTAATCCTTATTGTTTCCTTCCATCTGCTAGCTTTAGGATTAGTTTGTTCTTCCTCTAGTTCTTTGAAGTAAGGTTTTTTTATTTGAGAATTTTCTTCTCTTTTAGATATAAGTGCTTACTGCTATAAACTTCCCTCTTGGTACTGCTTTTGCTGTGTCCCATAAGTTTTGGCATGTTGTGTTTTCATTTTCATTTGTATCAAGATAATATTTTTTATTTGCCTTTTGGTTTTTCCTTTGGATGATTGTTTCTTCAGGGGTATGTTGTTTAATTCCCAAATATTTGTGGATTTTCCAGTTTTCTCTTCTCGCATTGATTCTAGTTTTATTCTGTGGTAGTTGGGAAAATACCAGGTATGATTTCAGTCTTCTTAAATTTGTTAAGACTTGTTTTGTGATCTAATGTGATCTATCCTCAAATGGTCCATGTCCATTTGAGGAAAATATGTATTCTTCTGCTGTTGGGTGGAATGTGCTGTGTATGTCTGTTAAGTCTATTTGGTATACAATGTTGTTGAAGTCTTCTGTTCTTTGTTGATCTTCTGTCTGGATGTTCTATTCATTATCGAAAGTAGAGTATTGATGTTTCTTACTGTTATTGTGTTGTTTTCTATTTCTCCCTTCATTTCTGTCAATGTTTTTAAATCTTTAAAATTTTATAACTGACAAAATTGTATATATTTATAGTGTACAATATGTTTTGAAATAGGTATACATTATGGAATGGCTAAATTGAACTAAGTAATGCACACATTATCTTACATACTTATTTCTTTTTACGGTGAGAACACTTAACATCTACTCTCTTAGCAATTTTCAAGTATAGTCAGCCCTCCATATCCATGAGTTATGCATCGGTAGATTCAACAAACCATGGGTTGAAAATATTTGGAGAAAAACTTCCACAAAGTTTCAAAAAGCAAAACCTGAGTTTGCCAGGTGCCGTGTACTATATTGAGTCTATGCTAATGAAGTGGTGTAGGCACTTTTCTAGGTATTTTTAAGTAATCTAGATATGACTTAAAGTATACAGGAGGATCTGAATAGGTTATATACAGATACTTTGCCATTTTATATAAGGGACTTGAGTACCTGCAGAGTTTCATATCTACCATGGGTCCTAGAACAAATCCCCCAGAGATACTGAGGGACAACTATATATAATACACTGTAATTAGTTATAGTCACCATGCTGTATGATAGATCTCTTGAACTTATTCCTGCTGTCTGACATTTTGTATCCTTTCACCAACATCTCCCCAACCCCTTCCGCCAGCCCCTTGTAACCGCCATTCTATTCTCTGCTTCCATGAATTCAAGTTTTTTAGGTTCTACATATAAGTGAGATCATGTGGTATCTGTCTTTCTGTGCTTGGCTGTTTTCACTAAACACAATGCTCTCCAGGTTCATCCATGTTATCACTAATGACAGGATTTCCTTCTTTTTAAGGCTGAATAATATTCCACTGTGTAAATATAGTATATCTTCTTCATTTTTCAATTGGAGGACATTTAGGTTGATTCCCTGTCTTGGCTATTATGAATAATGCTGCAGTGAACGTGGGAGTGCAGATATCTATTCTACATACTGACATACTAATTTCATTTATTTTGGATGTATATCCAGTAGTGGAATTGATGAGTCATATGGTAGTTCTGTTTTTAACTTTTTGAGGAACCTCCTTACTATTATTCATAATGGCTGTACTAATTCACATTCTCTCCAATAGTGTGCAAGCATTGCTTTTCCTTCTTATCCTCACCAACACTTATCTTTTGTCTTTTTGATAATAGTCTAACAGGTATGAGGTGATATCTTATTGTGGTTTTAATTTGCATTTCCCTAATGATTAGTGCTGTTTAGCATTTTCTCATACACATGTTGGTTATTTTATGTCTTCTTTTGAGAAATGTCTATTCAAGTTCTTTGCTTGTTTTTAAATTGGTTTATTTTCTTTTGAGTTTCTTATATATTTTGGATGTTAATCCCTTATCAAATGGATGGTTTGCAAATATTTTCTCCCCTTTTGTTGGGTCTGTGTTGTGTCAATGTTTGTTTTGTATAGTTGGGTCCTTTAATGTCAGTTGCGTATATGTGTATAATTGGTATCTTCCTGGTGAATTGAGTCTTTTATCATTATGTATGTCCTTCTTTGTCTCTTGTGACAGTTTTGGACTTAAAATCTGTTTTGTCAGATGTATGTATAGCCACCTTTGCTCTCTTTTGGTTATCATTTGCATGAAATATCTTTTTCCATCCTCTCATGTTCAGCCTGTGGGGATCCTTAAATCCACAGTGAGTCTGTTCTAGACAGCAAACAGTTGGGTCTCTGTTAAAAAAATTCATTCAGCCAGTCTATGTCTTTTGATTGGTGAATTTAATTTACTTACATTTAAAGTAATTACTCATAAGGAGGGACTTATAATACTATTGTCATTTTGGTATATGTCTCTTTGAAAATATCATATGTTGGAAACTTAACCCAGAATGCAAGAGTGTTGTGAGATAGAGCCTAATGAGATCTGATTAGGCCATGAAAGCAGAGTAAGTGAATTAATGCTGTTATCATGGGAGTGGGTTTGTTATAAAAAGGGGAGTTCAGCCTCCTTTTACTCTCTTTCTCATCCTCTCTTTGCCCTTCCACCATATAATTCTTTCTGTCACTGTATGACATAGCAAGAACGTCCTCACCAGATGCTAGCCTCTTGATCTTGGACTCCCAGCCTCCAGAGTTGTGAGAAAATAAATTTTTATTCATTAAAAATTGCCCAGTGTCAGATGTTCTGTGATAGCAAAATGAACTAAGACACATTTTGGTAATTATTTTCTGTCTTGTAGCATTTTTGTCCCTCTTTTCCTCTTTTGCTATTTTCCTTTGTGTTTTATTATTTTTTTTGTAGTGATATGTTTGATTCCTTTCTCATTTTCTTTTGTGTGTCATATGTAGCGTTTGTTTTGTGGTTACATGAGGCTTACATGAAACATTTTACAGTTGTAACATCTATTATACTTTAAACTGATAACTTCCATTGCATACAAAAACCCCACCCATTTACTTCTCTATATATTTTTTATTATTAACATTATAAATTATATCTTTTTATTATATATCCATTAGCATATTTTTATACTTATAATTATTTTTATACATTTGTCTTTTAACTCCTGTAGTAGTTAAAAGTGATTTACCCACCACTGTTAGAGTATTATAGTATTCTGTATTTGTCTATATGTTTACTTTTACCAATGAACTTTATACTTCCATATGCTTTTGTGCTGTTGACTCATGTCCTTTTTTTTTTCTTTTCTTGTATTTTATTTTGCATCCTTTCTTTTAAACTTGAAGGATTCAGTCTAACTTTTCTTGTAAGGTGGGTCTAGTGATAAATTTCCTCAGCTTTTGTTTATCTAGTGAACCCTTTATTTTGCTTAATTTCTGAAGGACAGTTTTGCCAGATACAGTAGTATTGGCTGGCAATTTTTTTTCTTTCAGCACTTTGAATATATCATCCCATTCCTTTCTGGCCTGCAAGTTTCTGCTGAGAAATACACTAGTAGTCTTATGAGGACTCTCTTGTATGCTATGAATCATTCTTCTTATGCTGCTTTCAAAATTCTCTCTTTGTCTGACTTTTGACAATTTAACGCACATCAGTGTAGACTTCTTTGGTTACATCCTAGTTAGGATTCACTGGGCTTCTGGGATCTGTATGTCTGTTTCCTTTCCCAGAGTCATTATTACTTCAGACAAGGTTTCTGCCACCTTTTCTCTCCCATCTCCTTTCGAACATTTATTATGCATCTATTGGTTGACTTCATGGTGTCCCATAAGTCCCTTAGCCTTTCTTTATTCTTCTTCATTCTTTTTGTTGTTATTGTTCCTATAACTGAATAATTTGAAATGCTGTCTTTGAGTTCACTGGTTCTTTCTTGCTTAAACAATTCTGCTCTTAAATAACTCTGAATTTTTCAATTCAGTTATGTGTTCTTTAGCTCCCAAATTTCTGTTTGCTTCTTTTTAAAATTTTATCTTTGTTGATATTCTCGTTTTATTTATGTGTAGTTTTTCTGATCTCATTGAGCATCATTATGGTGGTTATCTTGAATTTTTTTGTCAGGTAATTCATTTAACCCTGTTTCTTTAGAACCAGTTTCTGGAGATTTTGTAACTTAGATTGAGCCATGTTTCCCTGTTTCTTTTTGAGCCTTATAATTTTGTGTTGGAATATGCACTCTTGAAAATACAGCCATTTCTCCCTTATGGAGAAGTATTTATGGATTTACTTATTCCAGGGAAGAACCTTCATCGATCAGCCCAGCTAGATTTTCTGGAGGGGCCTCTCAATTCTTTACTGGGGAAGCAACTTCTCTGGGCTTGCGCCTATGATTTCCCATTTAGAGAAGGTTTCTGCCACCTTTTCTTTCCCCTCTCCTTTGAAACATTTATTATGCGTTTGCTGGTTGGCTTCATGGTGTCCCATGAGTACTTTTTCAGGAGTTTGTAGTCTCTTGTATCCTCTGGTGTCTGAGGTATTGCAGGTGAGCTCTCTTCCATTCTCTGTGGACTCCAGGTATCCAAGGTTTTCTGGTTCTGTCAGCACTCTGAGACAGACAAGACAAAAACCACTCCCTCAGGCAGCCCTTGAAAAGCTAAAATATTACATGCACATTCCACTCTTCTCTTTCTTTCCCGGTGGAGGAGCCATGAGTTGGATGCTTTTTCTCACTTGTGATGAGTTGTGCTGGATTCTCTGTGTGATATTACAAGTTCTCTGGTGCTGTCACAAGCTTCTGAGCTCTCTTTTGTTCTCTTTGGTCCACAGGTATCCAAGATATGTCAGGTTCATATCAGCACTCTAAGTTAGGCAAGAGAAAAACCAATCATAGGGCAGTTCCCCGAAAAGTTGGAACATTGGGTGTACATTCCACCCTTCAGTTTCCCTCCTAAGGGAGAATCCACACGTTGGAATGTTCCCCCTGATCATGAGCTGTTCTGGCTTGGGAAGAGGGATTGGTGCAGTTGAAATGAAATAGTTTTGGTTAGCTATTTCAATGTAGCTGTTCTTGATTTTGAACTTGCCTGGGGTGTATTACAACTTCCTGAATTTTGGAGTTCTCATGAAGGCTTTTTATGCCATGTATTGTTGTTAAGTTGGTGTTTCTGTTGGGGAGTAGGTCTGGGGATTCCTATTCTTACTGATCTCTCTTGAACAGAAAGTATAGTTTTATGGAATTTCATAAAGTGGTATCTCAGCATCACTCTACTGAAATCATAGTTTCATCATCAGTGCCTTCCAAGAAACCATTTTATAAGTATTAAAAAGACTTGTTCTTGGAGGAATGTCAATCTGTTACTTACAATGAGCAATAAGCATATTGGAAAAATGTGCTGGATGAAAGAAAGGGGTAATGAATGGCTTTAAATTAATAGATGTTTCATCCAAAGCTAGCCCTGGAGTGTTGCTTATGAATCAATGAAAGGCCAAAGGAAATCTCCATCATTGAACTCTGAGTTTTTACTTACAGACATTTTCCTCCAAGTGGAGTTTCCCTGGATATCTGTGATTCCTCACTTCTCTGATGAAAGGCAGCTTAAAATTCAGCTGGGTAGTTTTTGTGACATCTCAAACAGGCTCCATGACCTTCATGATATACTGCAGTCTTGGATTTTGTATGTGCCTCCTCTTCTTTCTGAAGGCAGAGATTGGACAAACTTGAACTGCTGAGATGGAGAAAGTGACTTATTATGGTTTTTACGTTACAACTGCATCGGTGGCAAATTTTAGGGATTGGAGCATGAATTGTATGTCCTGAGTAGAATGGCATCCACAAACATCCTCTGTGACTGAGCAAGTCTGTGAATGAAAGAACTTTTATTTCCTGCAGAGAAGCAAATCGACATTTTTGAGAGTCTCTGCCCTCAACTGCATGTCTTGGGGTTAAGAGAAATTTTAGCTTGACCAGGTGAAATCTCCAAGGTGGACCTACTCTGTGCTTTCTCATGCATGCTCTGGGTTTTACAGTCTTAGGTTTCCCCCCCAAACATCCTACTTGTAAAGAAGGGAAAATTAAACAGTAGGCCGTACTTGTTTTGTCTTTGAATTCCCGTTTTACCAAGGGGTGGTCTCCTAGTAACATCGTGAATCTGTTTCTGTTTCCACTTCAGATCCACTTGGCCATCTAAATAATTATCTGGTTCACCATCCACCAGAACCATAGTTACACGGAGAATGATCTTGAGGACTCTTACCTTTTTTCAAGGCACTGAGAAGTGTCCCCAGGAGAGAGAACTGAGAAGACAGACAAAGCCCCTCATCATGATTGGGTGGTCCCTTAGTGCTCCTGCCTGGAAATAGAATTCTGCTTGACATGCTAGACAATAGAGCCACGCTTTTTTATTATTTAAAGACAGCTTTTTCTTTCTTCTCAGGTAGTCGACAGCTAGCAATTTAAATGAGCTGGGTTTATGGATGGCTGCAGAAATCCTCTTCACTCAAACCCAGTATCTATCCGTCAGCCGCTGCGCAGCACTTTACCGGAGAGGCAGTGGGGGACAGCTCATCAGAATCGCCCCAGTGGAATGTTATGATAGGAAAAGAGAGGAATAGATTACATATTTATGTGGGCTTTGAAAATGCAGTGGGACAGGAAGATTGCTTGTAACGTATGCAGTTACATTAGATGACTATTAACCTTCAGTGGTTGTGAATGTCTGGCGAATACGTTTGTGCCCGTGTGTGTTGTGTGGCTTGAAAAATTAATGAGACTTTTAAAATGATCAAATTAAAAGTATTTGTTACCCCAGGTTCTGATGAGCTATCAAAACAAAACTCGGTATAGCTTACAAAAATAAAGTGTCTACCGAGAGGTAGAAAAATATAAATTGTTGGGGGGGGATATTTATAGCTATGCAGATCTTGGAAGCTAGTTTCATCTGATGGCGTAAAATAAGAGAAAATATGCTCATTGTAACTGGTTTCATTTGTAGATTGTGGTTGGTGAATTACCTCTTTTGTCATAAATGCATCACACAGTGGCAGAAGGAGGTGCCTTGCAGTAATGTTTCATTTCTGTGGGTGCCGGATTTTCTTCAGCCTGCTGACTTGCGGCGTGGCCTGCCAGGCATGGTGAGGAGTGGAACCTGCTGAGCTGGCCTTAATTTCTTGAAACGGGGGGTTTCCAAGGGGCTCTTTTGACAAGGATGGTTTGACTCTGCTGTAGGTTTGTTCACACCATTAAAATTGCAGTTTATTTTCTTTTTTAAACGTTCTTGTCTGCCTTTCACAAAGCTGGCCTCCATCTGTTCCTGAGACTCCCCTACTCCTGATCTGCTGAAGACCGTGTTCTCCCCAGTGTCTCACCCTGTGTCAGAGCAGTGGCTGTGTAGGTCGGGGACAGAGCCCGTGGAGACCGGAGACCACCACTTCTCCTGCTCGCACTGCATGGTCACGAGATGGGAGGGACAAGGGGGAACGGGGTTGCAGCAGTGTCACTGTGGGAGCTAGGAGCAAAGGCTCTTTCTACTTTCTGACTTCACATTTTGTACAAAGCCCTTTCTGTTTATCTAGCTGAAGTGGAAACTGGGGAGGGAGACAAGGGCTGTGGTTGGTAACCGAGGACTCTCTCCCAGGATGCCTGTACAGAGACACCCCTCTGCCGCAGCCAGGCATTGCAATGAGGGAGTAGTCCGTGTTACGCCCAGAGCCCTTGGAGGAGGTGGGCTGCTTGGTCTTCCTGTCTGAGTGACCATTCAAAGCTCTTGTCAGCTTGGCAAAAAGAGTAATCCTCAGGGGTGTCCACAGTGTCACTCCTCCTAGATGATGAGGTGCCATGGGGCAGGGAGTCTGGCTCTTTAACGGAGCTCATCCAAAGACAGCAGCTTTGTGCTCCAGCGGGCACACGGCAGGCCGCGCCGAGCACGGAAATGGTGTTGTTCTAATTGTTAAACAAGAAAAATGACATGTTGTGACTGAGGCTAATTGATCTTCAGAATTCTGGTTTCCTATGATTTGAGACTCTGTCCTGGGCACGAGGACAGAGGGCAGAGGAACTACAGATGAAATCTACAGGGAAAAAAAGTAGTTAGAATATGGTTTTGCTTGGACAGTTCTGAATTCCGAATTCCAGGGATTTAAGAGCAAAGGCATCCACCCGTGCTCCTGCCTGCCGAGGCCAGGTTGTTAGTAATGACCTGTGTGAGCCACAAGTCCTGGGGGCCTGGGAGCTCCACAGAGGGGATTAAACCCGGAAGGTTCTCTGGCCATCAGCTCTTAGCTCTTCAGGACTGAAACTTGGCTCTGAATTCCTTGAATAGTATGATACCAAGGACCAGGAGGGGAGGACTCAGGTCATAGCTGAAAGAAAGGACAACAACAAGTGCCCAGGAATGAAAAATGAAAGTTATTTTTTGACAGTAAGAGGATTGGCTCTAGCCAGCTGCTGTGGTTTGAATGTGTCCCCTCCAGAATTCAGCTGTTGCCAGTGTGACGGTATTAAGAGGAGGGGCCCTTACAGAAGAGGCTTCATGCAGTGCTGGGCTCTCTTGTCCTTCCACCAGGTGAGGACACAGTGTCTCTCCCCTCCGGAGGGTGCAGCCCTCACTAGAACTAAGTGCTGTTACCTTGATCTTGGACTTGCCAGTCTCCAGAGCTGAGAAAAATAAATGTCTTTCCTTTACAAATTTCCCAAATCTCAGGTATTTTGCCATGGCCGCACAAACTAGCCAAGCCTCCATCGACTAGAGCCTTGCCTTGCAGAGGGAGCCTGCTCTCCGGCAGCCTCGCCTCGCCTGGGAGTTGTTGGAAACACTGGTGCTCAGGCCCCACCCCAGACCCGCAGAGTCAAACTCTGCGTCTTAACAAGACCCCCCGGGAACTCACACAGTGATGTCTGAAAAGCAGGGAGAGAGAGATGAGTTTTCGGTACTACTTCAGTAAATCTTCATGGGAACGTATAGCCTGGTCACCCTGCTAGTGCTGGATGCAGCGAGAGGAGACAGACACTGTGCCTGGTCTGAGGGAGCTAACTGTCCAGAGGAGAGGATGGCAAATACTGATCATAAAACGGGATAAACTGATCTCACAGTGGTGTGTGTGAGAGCCTCTAGCTGTTGGTGTAGTGGGCAGCCACTGGATTTGCCCTGGTGGCAGGTGTGGTGGCTTGGAGGGCTCCTTTCCCTCCTGTGTAAAGCAGAGGGGGTTTGAGGTGACGTGCTCAGCCTCTCCTAGCTACTGTCTTCTCACGTACCAAAGGGAGGGGATGTGATATTTGCTTCGCAGGGCTGGTAAGTTATTCACTAAAAGTTTGCTGAACCTCTATTCTATATCTGTCACCATACATGGTGCAGGTAAAGACGGATCCTTGGAATGCACAGCCTCGTGCAGATGACAGATAAGAAGAAGAGGGGACAACAGTGCCATGGAATATAATCTCACAGAATATGAGTTGCAGAGAGAGACAGATTTAGCATTGAATTCTGTCGACTGTGGATCTTGGAAGGCTTCCTAGTGGAAGGAGATAGATTTTTAGCTGAGATAATGCAGCTTTTCATTGGCATAGTTCCAGCTCCAACTTCTGCCACTCTTTGTTCCTACCAGAGATGCATAGGGTTGTCGATAAACTCAGGCAGAGGAAAGCAGGGGCCTGAGGGAGTCGGCAGGGTAAGCAGACAGGTGAGAGTTCTGATTTTAGAGAAGCTGCAGGATTTGGTGCATGCGGAGGCTGGGTTTGGTGCACACAGCAGGGGTTTCACATGTTCCTGAAGACAACTCACTTCTGCTGCGTATCGAGACTGAGAGGGTACATGTAGGTGGACAGACAACTTTAAATACTACTGATCTCACTAAAGCCGGTTAAACACGTGGAACTGACCGGGGTTGTCCCGTGAGCCTAATTCATGGAGCACTCGCTTGATGCTGAGCTCAGGGCAAGATGTAGTAGGGAGGTAAAGAGGAAATGGAAAATGTGGACCATGCGCTCTAAAACCTTTGAACATGGCAGCATCCTGCACGTCCTTTTAAATGGAGCCAGGCTGTAGATCCACGGCTAAAGATTCTAGCTGTGGATAAACCACACACATGTGACAAATACTGATGCTGACTACTTTTCATAGAGAACAGAGTGTGTTCCTGGCAGTGTGCTGGGTGCTTTATGTATGGCATTTCTAATTAATTTTTTAAAAAATCCCCAAAGTAGGTTTTATTATCTCTGTACAGGTGAGGAAAATGAGGCTCAGAGAGCTTGTCATTGGCAGAGCTGGGATTCCAGTGCAGGTTTGTCAGATGCCAAGTCCTGTCTTCTTTCTATTGAACCATGTGTCACTTTTAAATCAAGCCCAGAGAAGCTGGTGGGGTTCTCTAGTGCAGAGGTGGTGGCGTTTGTGAGGCTGGATTTTGGAGGCCTTTGAACTGTTACCGGGGAAGTAAGAATTACCCGGGATCATGTGAGAGAATGATGTTTCTGTCCTCATTCACCAGCAAGCAGTGCTGTGACTGGTCGCCTTGTTAAGTGAAATGAGCCAAGCAGAGGGAACGAGGCGGGCACTGCCTGTCCTCAGAGGTTATCGGGCTCGGTCTGAAGAGGCTGGGGAGAAACGGAGGGCTAACTGGGAGAAAGCCCCTGGGCAGGGAAGCCTGAGGGGTAGGGCCTGGGAGCTTGACAGCCTGAGTTGGGATGATCCAGGGACGAGGAGCTCAGAGAGGAGGAGGGGAGAGAGCGCCTGGATGTCGCAGCGGGGTGTGGTGCAGGATCCACCCGGGAGGACCAAGAGCAGGCTCCAGCCAGAGGCCCGAATCTCCCTCCCGGGATCCTCTGTGAGTTCCCCTGCTTCTGTCTTCCGTGGGAAGCATTTACAAGAGGCGGGGAGGGGCGGGTTCTTCATTTTCCCCGGGCTGTGGAGCCACCGAGTCTTGCAGTAAATGACCAGAAATAGCCAGGAAAACTGTTCCTTTCCCTGTCCTGCATGAAATGCCCTTGGTCGAATGAGCTCTGAAAGTACTGCAGGGAGCAGGCGAGTGGGGCAGCATGGGCTCCCGGTCAGCGGTGGAGTGGACAGACGTAATGAGTTTTCCCCCTAGAACATCAGTATTTGTGTAAAGTAGCCATGTGTTCTGGGATCTCAGTGGCGTGGAGTCAGGTCTGTTTTGAAGGAAGGTAGGAGGGCGGCTGGAGCCTGTGACTCTGCTTTGGGTGGTCCTTTCTGAGGCTGCTGGTGTCCGTTCCATTGGATGGGTGTCCCGGGTGCCCAGCCTGCTCTCCGCCCGACTGGTTCCCGAGACTACCCTTAGCAGCAGGTGAGGCACCTTCTGCAGCAAGATGCTGGGCTTTACGTTTCTCTCTTCGACCTCATCCTTCTGTCGTCCCTGCTCTTTGGCGTCCCGTACCTCATCCCTGCTTCCAACTAGATGATTGTAGTGTCCTACCAATGGGCTAGTTGAATTAACTAGTATAGCGGTGACTAGTTTATGTGTTGCCCCAAATGTGTAATGCTGTGTGTTTATTAAAACCCATACATCCCACTGTGTTCTTAGGAGAGACTCTAACTGTGGGAATTTTAGGCACTGTTGGAATGGATGGTGGGGACACACTTTGGTCCAGGATGGTTAAGCCCACCCTCTCTTACGTCACGTGGGTGGCACTGTGTTCTGCCCAGCCCAGCCTTCCTCTTAACGTAGGGTGCTGCAAGGGGGGACAGCAGCCCAGGGTCCCCCCGGTTGGGCTTTACATTTAGCTGACGGTAGGAACACCGGCCTGTCCCAGGTTTGCTGTTGTCTGGTGGAAGTACTTCAGATCCACGCAGACGTGGGCATGCCTGCTCTAGGGGGATTTGCTCTTCCAAGAAGGCCTCCTATCACAGATGAGTCTCTTGTTGGTGGACTTTTACTAGGTGGGGATGGTGGAGGAGAGATGGGGGTAGGATTTGGGGGCAGAGAAAGCATTGTTTCTCAGAACCTCAAGACTTTGAGGCACAGTGGGCTCCTTGCCATCCACTGTACCCCACTAATGGCCTGCCTGAAAGATGGGGCCTACTGTGTCTGAAAGAGTCTGATGGCTGTGAGCTCCTGTGTTGGCACATCTGGGCATAATCTGGTTTATAACTCAGTGTCTGGATTTAGGTTAAGAAAAATGAAAACAAAATGAAAAACTGAAATATTCCTCCTTCCTCACTGGTATGGTGATAAAAGGCTTTGAAGGTGTATGGCGTGGTTTTCCCACGGGCTTCAGTGACTTTCTGCTTTATTCTCAAACCTGGTCTCTGGAACCTGCGATGTTCCTTCCTTCCACCCCACAACTCTAACGCGGGCTGCCAGGAGTCATAAGCTCTTTCAGGGCAACCCCACTGCTAGGGATTAAGGGAGCTGAGTTTGAATAGCGAGCCATATCCTAGGGGGTTTCTAGGCATTTTTTGAAATGAGATGTGTCTAGGAGCCCTTTGAAAAAGAAGTACCCTCAAGAACTGGCATAGTGATGGAGCTACGTGCCAAGCAATGGAAGTGTCCCTACGTTTTCAAATACCTGAGTACCTGATTTTCCTAGTTTGGGGATCTAAATGGAAGACTTTTTTCAGACAGTAAAACCTAATTAATTCAGGCAAGCTGAGTAAATTAGGGCACAGGCATACACTGTGATGCTAGGCCACCGCTAAAATGATGCTGTGGAATATTTAATGACGTGGGGAAGAGTTCATGCTTTATTAAGTGTAAAAAGCAGGTTACAAAAGAGTGGGTGCAGAATTATTCCATTTTCTAGTGATTAAAAAAAAAAAAGTACAGCAAAAGACCGACAAGGCAGACATCAAAATGTTAACAGTGGCTCTTCCTGGGAGTTTGGCTTGCAGGTGATTGTTATTTTTTATTTTTATATATTTATGGTATTTTCCGTATACATAGGATATTTCTCAAAATGAGAAAAGTCCCTAAAAGTGTGTGTGTATAAAGATTAGACTGAAGGAAAGGAGGAAAGGAGTGGATACTTTGAAAATTTTTAAAATTGTGTTGGACAAATCACTTATGCTTACAGATGGAGAGACAGATTCAGCAGAATGGGTATAACCTTATCTGTTATGTAGGTGTGTAATTATAGAATGAAAACAGCCTTTGCAAGGAATCTAAGCAGTAGTTTTTAATACTCTCCAGGTAGTTTTAATATACACCAGAGCACTGTTGAGACCAAGCAGATCCCTGACCCTCAGAGGTCCTGAGCCTGGGATTGTTCAAAGTATTGAGGATTAAAAACCAACCATTCACGTGGTGGTTTAGGAATAGACGTGAATTTGCAGTTACCCTCCTTTTCTCCCCCTAAAAAGAGAATCTAGGGTGGTGCTTAGTACGTAATAGTCGCTCAGAAGATGGTTAGGCATCTTTTTTCTGAAATCAATGTTTTACTTCTGGATACAATAAAACCATGACATTCTGAAGCCAACGGGGAAAAGAAACAACTTTGAATTTATCCCTTTTGGATTAGCTGTGTTTGTTAAACCAACACCAGAGGCTCTATCTTGTGGCCTGAGAGCTTAGTACCCACTTTGAAACATGTGACTTTTAAGATGAAAACAACATAGATTTTTAAACTGGCCTGTAGGAATTTTGCTCTTGCATGAGGGAAGATTTCCCTTATTCTCTCTCTGAGGGTACCTGTGTTTGGGAATAGAGCAATCCTTCTATGTCTTTTTAATAAGAGCCGAATTGATGTTAAAGCTTGTGTCTTACCTGCATCTGGGGGAGGTAGCTTTTCCTCACGTTTAACAACACAGCCCCTCATTTCCTGGGCTCCTTTTGCTGTATTTCGTGGATGTTATTCAGTAGGAAATAGCCAATAAATGGTCCCTAGATTATTAATTCATTAAGGGACCCATTAAACTCTTGCAGCTTTGCAGTGATTAATGGTGAGGCCCATCCTCCGTGGGACCTGTCATTCCCACGTGCTGATTCCCACTGCTTCCCAGTGGAGCAGGGCAGGGATGCGGGAAATGCCGATGAATTGCTGGATGACGTGGCTATAGATGTTTGTGCAGGTTCTCCTTTCGTCACAGAAGGAGAGCTCCGCGGAGGCCAGCTCATCAAATGTATGTTGCTGTTTTGATGATTAATGATTCTGGTGTGTTGATCCACCCTACTGTCTTCAAAACAATTATGTCAACTGTAATCTCCCCTGAGGAATTGCTTCTTATGGTTAATAAATCAGCAGACAATATAAAACTTTTAAATGAAGATGACACTAGCGTGGTTCCACCTGGATGACATGCTGCGGTGTTTATAATTGCAGTGAGGTCTGCTTGCCTTTTTCATGAGCTGAGAAAAGACTTGATGCCATTCATTTAAATGGGAGGGATGGAGACTAATATTTGCAGGCGAGGAGCTATGTTAAGCACTTTGTATACCTTGGTTTTTTTTTTTTTTTCATTTAATCCTTATAAGAATTCTTTCCATTTTACAGAACTGGCTCAGAGAGGTTCAGTAGCTTGGCTGAGACACACAGCTAGTGAGTGGTGCAAACTAAATTGGAAGCGCAGGACCCTGCCTCTAAAGTCTATGCTGTTTTTAGGCTTTTGTGCCTTTGGGGTTATTGTACAAAGAGGCAGGTATTTTTATGTGAGGATTCTTTGATGACTAGATGAGTAATGTGTATGTGTAAAAAGGAATATTGAATAATTACTATTTACATACTGTCTATGATGTGTGATATGTCAGAGCCTCTTGTGAAAGCAGGAGTTTAAGTTGTGGGGAGGAGCACCCATTGTTTGAGTACCTACTACTTGGGAGACATGATACTAGATGATTCACGTACATTTTCTTACTTAATCCTCATGGTAATTCGATGTGATAGTGATAAGTGTCTGTAGCCTTAATTCACAGCTCAGTGATGACAAGGAATCTGCTCAAGGGCACAGATTTTAAGTGGCAGAATCAGGGTTTGGACTCATTTTTGAGTTTGTTATAAACAAATAATTATAGTGAGTGAGAATCATGCCATAGCATGCTGAACCCGTGATAGAGGATCAGTGTGTTTAGCAGACATGTAGGTGGTTGTTTACTACTTCTCCAAGAGGAAGAGGAGCAGGTGCACAGTGAAAAGTAGCAGCCAACAACTGGCTGAGAAGGGTGGGGGAAGCTTCGGAAGGAGGAGATGTTTGATTTGGTTCCCTGGAGGGAGCTGGAGTGGGTTCCTGAAAGTGTTGGTGAGGACAGAGGCCTCGAGACCAGTGTGGAGGGACCAGGAGGGGCCCACAGTGGAGGTACATGGTGTCTGGGACCCTGAGCTGGAGTTCCGGCCACTCTGCCCTTCTTCTTCTCTGACCCTCACCCTTTTCTTGTGGGCTCCCTGCCACCCCTCTTCTTGTGCCAGAAACAGGGTTGGAAAGACTCCGTGCGGAGTCCTGGAGTGTTGCAGAAGAGAAAGAAAGACAGTGATGGAGGAGGTGTGCTTCACATCTCCCTAAAGATCTATCTCTTTTGGGATGACTTTTTCCCCAAAATGTAAGTGACTTGTTTGGTTCTGATATAAAAGTAATTCCTAGTTATTAAAAAAAAAAAAAATTCTTCAGTAGTGTACAAAGAAGGAAAAAACTATAATCTCACCACCCAGAGATAACCACAGTCACAATTTTGTGTATATTTTTGCAGTCATTTTTTAGTGCATGTGTGTACATACCTCTCACTGTCAGTCCTTCTGAGTATAATACTGTGTCACAGTCTTGCTCTCTTATCCATAGCCCTCAGTCACCTTTATATGTCAATACATTGAGATTCCTATCATTTCTAAAGTCTGCTGAGTGTTCCATTGCGTGGTTGTATAAAAATTCTTCAAGGTCAGAGTCCGGTTAGGAAAACAGAAACCACATTAGTTGTTTTCAATGGACAATATTTAATACAGGGAATTATTGATTGCACAGTAGATGGAAGAGCTGAGAGCAGCAGGTCGTTGCTACCTCTCCTGGGCCGGGTGGGTGCCCAGTGATGAGGCGGTGCTGCCAGAGCCCAGGTGGTGATGCCAGGGCCTTCTGAGGGGAGCTAGAACCAGAGAGGCAGCTGTTCACAGGAGCTGGGGGCACTGCTCTCTTGCTACTGAGATGCCACTCGAAGCAGGGGAAGGCAGGGAGAAATGCCCTGGCTTCTCCCCATTTCCTCCCTTCCAACGTTGCACCCGGGCCTCCCACTGGACGAGACTTCCTGGGATCAAAGGAGTGTGAGATACATCTGTCTTTCTGATACAGAGCAGAGTAGCGGAAGAGCTGGGAATCGTTCTGAGGTCAAATAGGCATATGGCTGCCAGGGATGGGAATCAGATAACTTAATCCAAAGGCTTTTTTGAGTGTCTGAAAAAACTTGGTAGGATTAATCAGCTGATACCTTTTTGGTACTTTTATATACCCTGCACTGGCTTAAGTCCAGTTGGGAACACAAGGAACTATAGGACATGACCCTGCTCTGCAGTAAAGTTCAGCAGGGGAGAGAATGTTAACAGCTGCTGTTTGTTGAGCATTTACTAACTGCCAGGTACTGTGCTCAGCACTTTATGTAGGTCATCATTTTAATCTTCATGGCTCATAGCATCGCATTGCACTTCTTTTGGACATTTGCCTTGTTTTGTCATTATATAAATGCATACCTCGTTGAGTGCAGGCTATGTTCCTGGAAATGAACAGAGTGCTCACTGAATCAGCACTCCGCAAGGTCATTGACACCCGGGCCCCCGCGGCTCGCTGTTGTCGTCTTCAGATGTTGGCAGCCACCTTTCCAGGCGAACTTCCCGAGGCCGTGCCAGGCTTCTGTCTGTGCTTACTCCACTCGCCGTTTCTGACAGTTGTGCGTTGTTCCATTCAGGCTGCAGTGGTTTTATGACGTCCTCTCTAAGTCACCAAGTAGTTGCCAATCCCTCAAGGTCTGAAAGTCTTTGCTCTCTGTGTCCTGGAGGTTTTCACCTGGGGGACTTGCATTTTAGCATCGTGTGCCAGATTCTTCATTTGCTGCACACCTTTTGCAAACCATATGGGTCTTACCCACAGGGAGTAAACATTGTTGACCAGGACACAAACTAAATGGTAGAAGGAGAAGCCACGTCATGATAAACACACTTGCAGAATGGAATCAGCTCAGGAGACAGGACGCTCCCTGGCTGAGAGCTTTTGCTATACAGTGGGCTGTGTTTTTATTTCCCCCCCCTGGCTGAGAGCATACGTAGTTCTTAGAGAAGAATAGATGCATATTAAAACTGTGGCCTGTGTTTATGTTTTTGGTTGTTAGGAAAAGATTTTGGGGACAGTGATGAAGTGGAGGGGCTCTTACATCATTGAAGGCTGCTTCCCTCCAGCTCTGTGCCCTGTGAGAACAAGGGCCATGGCTTCATGCCCGTTTTTGCTAGTGATTACATCCCTAGCTCCTAGCACAGTACTTAGAAACCGAACAAATATTTATTTGGGACTGGATATTTAAACTGCCATATAAACTACCCCATTTTACAGCCAAGGAAATCGAGGCTCAAAGAGATTAGACAACCACCAAGCACTCGATTAGATAAGGCTGGGGACTGTGTTGATACAGGGGGTGGGCGGCGGCCCGAAGACTCTGTGTCCAGGACCATTTGGTTTTCCAGAGAGAGCAGTGAACTCAGAGACCCACAGTAGCTCAAGCATGGATGGATCAAGTTTTGTGGGGCCCGAAGCCTGATGCAGTGTGGCAGCCTTCTCTGTGAAAACCCCACGGAATTACATACACACACTTAGGAGTAAAATTATTGGTTGTTTAGGCTGAGAAAATAATCACAAAACTACACATTTTTTAAAAGCTTCCTTGTATTACGAACATGATCCGGTCCAGACAGTAACAGATTTATGCCGTGGATTAACTGCCCAACACACCTCTACGATAAAATTTCTCTTGTGTGTTTTTTGCTGCATGCTGTTTGGTTGTATCTTTATATGACATCGATTGTGTAATATTCTCCACAGAAAGATTAGAAAGACAATTCCCTCTTTCCTCTAACATGGCTGAGGAAATTTGGTTTTCCATTTTTCATAATTGGATGCACAAAGCACACAACTTCCTACACAGGTGTTCTCTGCTCACTGTTCGTAAAGTGTTGCCCCTTGAGCACAGGGATTCTGATTAATTCTGTGTGGCTCTCACCACGAAATAAAGGAACAAAGCACGGGCTTTTATAATTGTATGTGCTGTGTGATCGGGGATGCTCCTGCTGGGAGAGGACGTTTATTTTGAACAGGCATCGATGAGCACCGAAATCCTTGTTGCAGTTTTGTGCCTTTGATTCCTGGAATACAGAGCTGGCACATTGATTCCAGCTCTGTATGTTTCAGAACTTGGTTTTTCACGTTCACATACTTCCAGTGCCGGGCGCTGTAAGCCATGTTCCTCTTGTCACACGACTTCTGGCCCTGTTCTTCTGTGTTACCCTGACTCGAGGTGAACAGGAATATTCCTGAAAGCCATTCCCATGCCATGTTGACTGGCAGTAATTTTAACTATACAAACCACACAGTCCGTCCCACTCAATCCTCCCTGAATACATCTAATTCCTCTTAGCTGCCTTCCGGTGCTAACGGGAGCAAGGTGGAAGGTGGCCGAACAAGACGCGGGATAGAAAGAGACGGACGTCTGAACCGATTGTGGTTAAAAGATCTCACTTTTGCATATTTTATGCAAACACATCTCATTAGTCACATATCCAAGACCTGGGACTGTCTCGAGATCTTAGAAGGAGCATATGCAAGGAGGGGCCTAAGGCTTTACGAACTTCACAGCACACCTGCCTCTGGCCCAGGGGAACTCTGGATGCCTCTGGTGAAGAAGTGTTCGTGGAGCAACTGGATTTGAGCTGGGTGTGAAGGCCAGGGGGCTGGGAGCAGCCTGCAATGAGGAAGTGAGTTTCTATAGTCGGGGCCATAATTAAGTGGTCAGTGAGTGATGACAGTGAGGTGGAGTGGGGTAAGTGATGGGAATGGCTGTCACTAAACCTGTCTCTGTTACTGAACATTCAACAGAGCTGCTGATGTTTATCCAGAACTTTCTGTGACCAGGTAAGTGTTTCTCCAGCCCCATCCTCAGGGAGTCCCCCTGGTGTGTATTGAACTGTGGTCTCCAGAAGAATATGAAGTGCTAACCCGTGGTATCTAAGCATGTGACCTTATTTGGAAACAGGGTCTTTATAGAGGTAATCACATTAGGATGAGATCGTTAGGGTGAGGCCTAATCCAACATAACAGGAAGAAGAGACACAAAGACACAGGCACACGAGGTGAGCGCACAATTCAAGGCAGAGATTGAAGTGCTGCCTTCAAGCTAAGGAAACCACAGATGGCTGCCAATCTCTAGAAGCTGGGAAGAGGCAAGGAAGGGTTCTTCCTACAGGTTTCAGAGGGGGTGTGGTCCAGCTAACACGTTGGTTTTGGATTTCTAGCTTCCAGAAGTGTAAGATAATAAGTTTCTGTTGTTTTTGTGGGACTGTGTTAGAGCAGCCCTAGGAAGCTAATCCAGTCCCCCAACAGCCGTATAAGGTGCGTACAATCATAGCCCCCACTGGCAGGTGAGGAAGCTGAGGCACAGAAAGATTAAGTGACTGGTTAAATCTCACAGCCACGCATGGTAGAGGCTGGGCAGCGTCTCTCCCCGCCCCTCTAGAGAGAAGCCGTCCTGATGGTAAAGATGCAGTAGATGGATCCCTGGCCCAGAGCAGCGTGTGCTCCTCAGTGGACCATGGCAACCTGCTTGCTCACCCGTGGGTGGGGCAGCTGCCTCCCATACCAGCCCTGCTGGTTCTGATGTCACAGGCCTCACCACAGTGTCTTCTGTAAGACGTTGGTAATTTCCTCCTCCTGTAAAGATCCTACTCCTGACTCCCCCGTACATCCTGCACTTCCTGTCCCCCACCTGTGTCTCACTCGTACATCTCACCGGGCACACTAAGCCGCCGAGCTGGGCAGAGCACATGACTTCCCTTCAAGGGCTTCTGCAGGCCTGAGGGGCAGAGCTCACGCGCTGCTGCTCACGTGGGCTTGGTGGCAAACCTGTTCCAGGGCCTGAGTTAGATGCCCTGGGAGCGTGGAGATGAGCAAAACGTTGTTCCTTTCCTTATTTTCAGTGTTAGGTGTGGATTCAAGCCTTTGAATATCAAAATCTAGTTGCTCATGGACATAAAATATTTCAGTTTTTATTTTCAGTAATGCTTTGTTTTCGGCTTTCAGTGAGTAAAGGCTTTTAATGTTTCAACTTTCGTCTTCTTTGACATCCTTGTTTGACTTTGCTTTTCTGTTTCATGATTCCCTGATGATATTTTTAACCACCAGTATTATTGAGCGCCTACCTTGTGCCAGGCCTATACCTATTCAAGACGCTGAAAATACTGTCGTGAAGGTGACAGGGGCAATCCCAGCCTTATAAGCCCCCAAGGCTGGGATGTCAGATGCACGATTTTCAGTTCCTTAACCTTGAGTCAGGAACTCCGAATGGATGTGAGAGTTCATGGACACTTTCGAGGGTGTATGCAACCCATGAAATTATTTTTATCTTGTGTATATGTGTATGTGCTTTTTTCCCCCCTTGGCATAAAACATATGTTGAATTAGACTTTTAATGGCATCTAAAACTGATTTAAAGGAACCTCAACGTCAGTTCCTTTTGAAAAGAAATTGTCTACAATATAGATGCCCTCCCATAATTTATCTGTTCAAAACTATTTAAAATCTAACTTGATTTTTCTCCTTACCTTTACATTCTGATTCTAAAAAATCTCATTTCTCTGGAGTAGACCAGCGTGAATTTCTGAAGTCTGTTTATAGGTCCTGCATTATTATCTGGTAGTAAGTTCAGACTGTTTATAAGATGCCTCTTCAAGAGCCAATTTCATTTTATAACGGTTGGAAGCACATTGTTTCAGAAACGTCATGACCCTCAGCATTATGGGCCACCCGGTGGGCTTGCGGATGGCAGTCACCACACTTAACGGCTCTTGCCGTCCTCCCAGTATTTAAATTATTCACCCGTGACTCTGAAGCAGTGCTGTTTAGGGAAAATTTGTGAATCTGGAGTGACAGTACAGAGCTGACTCCAGCCTGGCTTCCTTTATTCTCTAGATTGTCTCTACCGGTGCACAGGAAACTGTGTAAATGATAGAGTTATCTTGCCAACGTTAGTTTAGCAAACTGTGTCATTGTTTTTCCTTCTGTGCCCTGAGTAGTCCTTGCTGAAAACGAGGACACACTTAAAACAATAATGACGTAATGCTTAATGAGCATGTTTGCTAATAGTTCCTGAGGATCACAACCAGGGTTCATGTCCAAGACAAAGGAGATGAGGCAACATGCTTTAGTATGTACTGAATGTTACAGATTAGAACAAGGAGAACTGATGGTGGAGGTGGAAGGAAGGCTTGTGTGTGGCTACGCGTGCTTCTGAAGGAGCTCACCGCTGGTGTTGGCAGAGCACGTTTCTACCTGCAGTCGTGGCCCAAATAGCTCCCCTGTGGCTCCCCCAGGTGTGCACGGTAGGATTGTCATGGACGCCTCTCAGTGGGTAAATTGCTTTGAGTAACAGTAATGACTAATGGGTCAGGGACAGCCATGATATCTCCAGATATCTGCTCTTTGGTCGGGCTCCAGGGGAAGATCCTGAGGAGGTGCTGCTTCAAATCCCAAGTCTTCAGTTCGCCACCTGTGTGAGCCTGTGTCAAGATTCTGCGTGGTGTTGGATGCACCTGTCTCCCTGGGATGATGAATCGTACTGGTCAGGACACCTCCACCAGCCCTTCCCGAGGAGAGCCCTAAACTGTGATTTATCTGTGCTTGTCACAGATGAGTGCAGTGTACTTACGAGGCTTGCATTAGTGTCAGGCCAGTGGGAAAGCCTTTCCAGCCGCCGATTCGCTGGGCAGCGCTTGTCAAACGGAATGTTCTAGGCAGAGCCAGGAGCACAATTTCGCAGCCTGGATGCTCCTTTAGTTCATGTTCAGTCAGCCATGCCCCACTTTGTAGTTGGCCATCCTGGCTTCTCTCTTACTTGGACACCCTTCCTCGCTGTTTGCTCATAAGTCTCATAACTGGAAATTGTGTCCTTTAACTCAGCATAGGTTCTGAGTTTGCATGCTGGCTCCACTGCGTAACTTGTGACATTTGAGAAAGGCCTGCATGTGCCCTTCTCTGCTTTAGTCTCAACTCTTGCCTTAGTCTGTTCAGGCTGCTATAACAATAATGCCATTAACCGGGTAGCTTATAAACAACAGAAATTTATTTATCACAGTTCTGGAAGCTGGGGAGCCCAAACCCAGGCACTGGCAGATTCATCATCTGGTGAGGGCCTGCTTCCTCCGAGACAGCTGTTTTCTCACTGTGTCCTCACGTGGCAGAAGGAGCCTCTTTTATAAAGACATTAATCCCATTCATGAAGACTCTGTAATCACATGACGTTCCTACCTCCACATTCCCTCACATTGGAGATTAATTTCAACATATATTTTTGGGGGGAATGCAATCATCCAGACCATAGCAGCTTCTTAAATAATAATACAACTCTCCTTACTGAGTTGTTCAGAAGATTCAGTAAGGTAATAATATGTGAGGGAAAGCTCTTTGTAAAATGAAGTTCATTTATTGTTTTATATATGATGTAACTCCACTGATACTTGATTTATATAAATCAGAGACCACACCCAATAATGTGTAGCTTTATCCGGTAAAAGATTGTCTAAGCATGCTTGGTCAGTGAAATGAGTGTACCCCTAACTTCTCATGCTAGCATCATAAACGGTATCTATAGTTGGCTTTTAGTGGGGGGAAAATCATGTAGCCACTTCACCAAGTACTGGGTCCTTTAATTCTTAGCCTCTGATTTAGTTGTAAAATTGTCAGAAATGATGGCGTCATATTTTTTAAATGAAATATGTCAAGAATGGTTCATTGGCTGGCCTTGTGGTGAGATTCTTGGATCCAGCAGGTTCGATGAAATGGAGACATGTTCATCTCTGTTTCCAGGGGATGAAATGGAGACATGTTCACCTCTGTTTCCAGGGGATGAAATGGAGACATGTTCACCTCTGTTTCCAGGGGATGAAATGGAGACATGTTCACCTCTGTTTCCAGGGGATGAAATGGAGACATGTTCACCTCTGTTTCCAGGGGATGAAATGGAGACATGTTCACCTCTGTTTCCAGGGGATGAAATGGAGACATGTTCACCTCTGTTTCCAGGGGATGAAATGGAGACATGTTCACCTCTGTTTCCAGGGGATGCTGGCTCTGCAACGCTGGTAGTGGGGCTCCGTGGAGGAAGGGCAGTGAGGAGGGCAAATGTAATGTAAGCTTTCATGGAGGCAGTGACATTTAGGGCAACCAGTGACAACTGAGTAGGACATGAAGAACATTTAATTTATGATTGCAAGGGACATAGATGCTTATTGCAGAATGTTGGACAAGTATAGAAAAGCCATGGAGAACAAAATATAACAGCTGTATTGAAACCATGCAGGTGAATGGTGCGTATCTGTGTATTCAGAGTATTTACTGAGTGCCTCGTGTGGGCCAAGTGCTGGGAGACGTCGGTGACCAAGACAGGATTCCTGCCCTCCTGCATCTTATGTCCCAATGGGAGCAGAGGAAGACAGGCAGTAAATGAGGGATAAATTCTACAGAGGAAAAACAAAGGGAGAAAGGCAGCGCCAGAAGCAGTGGCTTGTGGAGATGGAAAGAGGAGATTTTCTTTCTTTTTCTTTCTAAATAGTTAAGGAAGGGTTCATTTATAAAGGGGAATTGAGCAGAGATTTCAAGAAAGAGGGAGGAAGCTATGTGGATATCTGGAGCAAGAGCATTTCAGGTATGAAAACAGCAAGTGCAAAGATCCTGAGGTAGGAGTTGACATGAGGGGAGAGATGGAAATTAGGAGAGGCAATAGGGCCAAAATCCTACCCCTGGAACCTTTTTCTTGCTCTGTGTGATGCTGTCTTTATTTATTTGTAGAACTTTGCATAGGAATGCCAGTTGACAGGTGGAAAACAACGACAAATATCAGGAGTTTAGGATAAGGGAGGTGACAACTTCCATTGTCCTTGGTGTTTTAAATTGGGTTTATCCACACAGGGGCAGCGTGTTGTAGTGGAAACAACATGGCTATTGGAATCATAGGACTTGTGTTCAACTCTTGCCTCTGTCATATCCAGCCCTGCGACCTTGGACAGATCACTTAGCCTCTTTCAGCCTCAGTTTCCTTATCTATAAAACTTACCTGATAGAATTTTTGACAGAATTATAAACCACACTAGATACTCAAATCAAGTCATTTTGCCTCTCCTCATATAAGAAATTGCTATAGATTTTCTCATGATGGAAAGGAATATGGTATAATCCAGTTAACTTCCTGTTCTTTTTTCTCATCTAGTGCCACATGGTTCAATAAAGAAGCCAAAAGATACATATGGCCATTGAAATTAATTGAAATTAATTAAAATTAGACCTTCAGTTCCTCAGGCATACTAGTTATATTGCAAGTGTTCAGTAGCCACATGTGGCTACTGGGTTGGGCAGTGCAGACTGTAGAACATTTCCATCCTCACCTAAAGTTCTGTTGGGTGCTGCTGCTCTAGAGCGAGTGGGAAACTTCTGCTTATTCTGAGCTCTCGTCCAGGTGTGGAGGAGAGTGATAGATAATACCTTCCTGTATGGTGGCATTTCATAATGTTGTCTCTGGACCTTCAGGATTGTGATCACTTTGGGGAGGGGGTGGGGTGGAATTTCAGAGCCTTGTGACAGATGTCCTGGATCAAAATGTCAGAGGGTGAGGCCCTGGGATCTGCCTGTTTAACCATTTCCTCTGTGAATGTGACGCAGGCTAAAGTTTGAGATGTGGGGCTCCTGGGGCATTTTCAGAATTAATTAAAGCGTGTAGCACATCCTAAAGTGCTCAGAGGATGCGAGCCACAGAATTGCAGAATATTATTAATAATTGCATGTTGCTTCGGTGGATCACATCCCTTCATCGTGGTCCACTTGAGATTAAACTAATTTGTTGGGCTCTGTGAACTCCCCTGGAGATAGCATTTCATGTGCTCTAATAAAAGCTGCCAACATGTTATTTGTACTTTCAAAATATTTCTGAAATAAATGGTGCTCTGTGTTGGTTTATTGGATTTATTTAAAGAAATAAGCCTAATACCCAGCGGCCTGTAGTATACATTGAAGAAAAAAATTCAACAAACCAACCACAGAATTGAATTAAACAACAGTGGCCACGGTTTTCTTAAAAGAATGTGCCAGATGGGCACCGGCCACAGGGGATTACTAGACCAAGAAGATAAACAAGATTAAAATGGAATTATTTCTCATTCCAAATCAGGATTTTCCACTGTGTTTGCAGCAACGACTCTGGGGGAAATGCGGTCTGCAAAGAGTTTCCTGTCACGGTGCCAGTTGTGTGTTTGTCCGGTGATAAATCAGTGGATTTATGGATTTAATTTCCTCTTATTGCCAACTCCCTTCCTATCTGAAGATATGAATTTAAAAGTTAGGGTACGTATCTACAGGTAGTAAAATACCATTTTGTTCTCTCTCACTGGCCGAATCCTGGATGGAATTAAAATCACAGGAAAATCTTGTTAAAGATGAGTCAATGCATTACGGTGTAGAGATTCGTTTGTAGGAGACGAGCTGGCTAGGCGCTAGTTCTGCCATGGGAAGGGCTCTGTTCCGACAGCCGTTTTCTCTGGAAGGTGATGAGGGGCTTACTCGTTTCAGATGACATCTGCACCCATGGTGGCTGCCCCAGCATTTTGGTCTGGCTCATTGTTTGCCTTAATTTTTTTTTTTTTTTTTGCTACTTCCTCAGTAAGTGGGGACAGCATAGGGTTTTCTCATGAAATCAAGCTCCTTCCTTTCCTGGAAGCTGAGCAAGGGTTTGGGGGTTTAATGTATGATAGTTCCCATTGATACTCTCCGTGGGGCTAACTTAAGACTGGTTGGCTTCACTCTGTCCAGTCTGTAGTCACTTGGTTTGGAAAATGCCCCTACCTCATGCCTTACTCAGAGACCTCTACCGTGTTAGACCTCTTAGGGTTGCAAGTCAGTGAAACCCGATTCAGATGAGCAAAAGTACCAAGCCAAGTTACTGTCCCACATAATTTGAACGTGTAGCATGGGACTGCAGGCATGGCTGCATCCAGGGCTTGCATTCACTCCTTCCTCACCTCTTGGCTGTAGCTCCTTTGCCATATTGACTGTTCTTAGAGATGCTTTTCTCATGTTACTGGGAAGATATTCTCTGATGGTTCTAGCTAGCCTCTTCCTAATAGGGTCCCTTTCTCTCTGGCACCCCTATATAAGCCCAGGGAGGACTGAGCTGTGAGGATCATGTCGCCATTCCTGGATGAATCACCGGCAAGGTGAGTGAGCTCACGTTGGCTAGACCTGAGTCACGTGGCCCGCAGAGTGGCTTTGGGGTATGGTCAGCCATGCCTGAACCACAGGTAAAGGGTTCCCTTGGAAGAAGGGACAGACAATCAGATGTCGTCTTCACCACTCCGGGAAGGACATGTTCAGGGCTCCCTTCAGCTGTTGTTTGTTTGGGGTTCCGCATAGCTCGCTCCACACCTCTCCTTGCTCAGGAGAGCTCCTTCTTACTTGCTTGGTCTGGCTTTGGCCTGGGTTTCTAAACCAATCACATAGGTGTGAACTTTTCCACCCAAATAGGGACTTACAAGGATTATATAAGTTAATACATTTTAAGCACTTAGAATGATACCGGCGTTTAGTATGTGATGGATGGACTAATTGTTACTTGTGCCAGTACTAGGTTTCCCTTCAGCCTTTCCGGCTTCCCAGACTTGTCAGGGTTGAGACTAGACAAGGGCCCCGACCTCCCTGGTTGTGGAGTGTGTCTGTCCAGCGGTTCCCCTAGTATCAGGAAACTTGTCCATTCTGCCATGTGAAGATTTCCCTAGAAAGGCCTTTTTCTGGCTCAGAGTATGTCTTTATTTCCCCCTAAGCAGTGACCCAGCTGGGTCGTGTAAAGACAGCAGAATAGACTATTTCTCTGTTTCACTTATTTCTTCAACTTTAATTGACGAACAATGTACATATCTACAAAGTTCACGGATAGAATGGACTTACCGCTAAGTGAGCGCACCCATGTAACCAGCACAGAGAGTAAACAGACAAAACATTACCAGCACCCCAAAAGCCTCATTTAACCTCCCCTAGTCTTATTCCCCTCTGACTTCTTTCCCAAGGTTACTCCTGTTCTAACTTCCCACTGTACGTCAGTTTTGCCCTTTTTTTTGAACTTTGTTATCAGGGGAATCACACAGTCTATATTCTGTATCTAGCTTTTTTTCACTCAGTGTTCTATATGTGATATCATCTATGCTATGATGTGTAGCAGCAGTTTATGTAGTTTTTCTTTTTTTTTTTTTTTTGCTGTCTAGAATTCCATTGTGAGAACATACCACACTGTATCCATTTTACTCTTGGCAGATATTTCAGTTATTTCAAGTGAGGGTTATTTTGAGTATTTCTGCTTATGAATATTCTTGTATACATCTACCTGCAGTTCTTCATGTTGGTTATAATCCTAGCAGCGGAGATGCGTGTGCTCATCTTCAGTTCCTATTACCAAACAGGTTTCTGAATTGGCCGCACCACTTTCGTGCCACCTTCCTGCCAGGAGTGGATGAGAGTTCCAGTTGCTCTGCATCTTTTCTGACACTTGTACGATCATAATTTAGTTTTTGGCTGTTCTAGTATCTTTTGGCCTCTGGTATCCTGTTTTGTGAAGTACCTGTTCAAACTTCCTGCCTCTTATTTTTATTGGGTTATCTGTCTGTTGTTATTGATTTGTGTAATTTCTTTCCATATTCTAGATGCGAGCCATTTGTTGATTTTAAATGATGCAAATATCTTTTCTCACGACGTGGCTTGACATTTCACTCTATGGTGTTTCTTGATAAGTGAGATGCTTCGTGAATTTTCTTCTTTGCGTACCCTTTTCCTTACATATTTTAAAGAAATATCTAGGAAAATGTGTCTTTCCTCCTCTTGTTGAGCAGGGTGCAAAGCTCTGTAGGGCTTTGTTCTGGCTTCAGCCAACACATTTCCTGCTGGGAAACTTGTGGTCTTTCCCCCGAATTGTTGCTTCTTTGTGATAAAATAGAACCATCTTCTCTCATCTTTGCCTATGGTTTACATGGTAGGTTTTCTTCTTTTTCTTTTTAAGAGATTCTAGGTCACTGACACTTGTACCAGTTTTTAGACTGTGGAACCAGAGTATGCTATGTTTTAAAGCAATGCTATAGGTCAATCAAGTATTCCCTTGAACCTTTTACCCCTAAAATGGTATTATGATGGGCAGGCCTTGAAAAGAAGAAGAATCAAGAGATAAAATGCACAAAAATTATAATCTATTAGACAATATTACTACTTATAATGAGCATTCATCAGTCCTTTTGCTCAGCACATTACGTGGATTGACTCATTTAGACTTGGCAAACGCTCTGAAGCTGGCCTGATGAATAACCTCATTTTATGGATTGAAGAAATGAGGTTTTAGTGTTTTCCTGAGGTCACACAGTCAATAATCTTTTTGAAGCCAAGACAGAAACTGTTCCGTCAGACTCCAAAGCTCAGGACTCCACTGCTCTGCTCTGCCTTGCTCTTTGAAATTTGGATCCAGCTAATCAAACCGCATTTCAAGCCTTCTGCTATGAATAGTTCAGTACTGATGAAAAATGGGGAAGCTTCTCCTTCCCAGTTCTCCTCCACAGAAATAAATCAATTAAGTTAACGGCTTTCTTAGTGCCTTTCAAAGTTGTTTTATTTTTCATCATTCCAGATGGCATTGTATCTTGTTCCCTGGTGCAGTCAGGAGGACCTGCAGGTTTTGGGTGAAATGTGATGGACTTCAACACTTAGAAACCACCTCCTAGAATTCTGTATATAAAAATCATGTGAGTTCAGATTTCCCTTCTCAGTGTTCAAGCTTGGCAGCGAATGACTGCCAGGCCTCAGGAACCCGGGAGAGGCCAGCGACTGGACTCTCTGGCTGCTTCCAGGTTCTCTTCATTGGACGAAGATCCTCACCTCACAGCCTGCTGACCAATTGCTCATGGTTATGAGGGATTCAAAGTAGAGAGTGGGGACTGGCCCATGCTCAGGAAGTTAGGACCCTCAGAGGGGAAGCACTGAGTGGGTTTCAGGACACTGCGCTGGGCCCTCTACGTGGTGTGCAGCTCATTGTTGAGACCTGGGACAGAGGATTGGGTATGTCCAAGGTTTTCAAGTTCCTGGCTTAGGGCTGAATGGGGATAACAGGGATGCTGCCATTATCTGCTCCTTCAAAAGTCAGTAGTGCTATGCGTTGAGCTGTACAATTTACCAAAGTCGATACAGAAGCTACCTCTACATTGTGAAGTTGTGTGCGTGGAAGGAGAAAATCACACAAGCTGGGGACTGGGCCTGGCTCCCACCTGCCGGGTGAAGCACCTTCAGTGCTCTCGGGACTGTAACAGTGGTGAGGTTCAGTCTCTCTGGGACTGTGATAGCTCAATTATTTGTCATTTGGAGATGCCTCTTGTTGCCTTGCTCCTCTCTTTAACCAGAGGGTCTTGTCTTACTGTGCTTCCTCCCGATTATTGATTACCCCCTGCAATGGGACTTCCCTTCACATTTAACTTGAAAATAGTATTTTCTCAATTTTATGGTTTGTGACTTCCACCCGCCCATTGCTTCTGTCCCCGTGCAGGTACTGCCTAAAGCATAAACAGCTGTTTGCTGGGTAATTTTCCACATCGCATTTAGCAGTAGTGAAGGGCTCTGGGACTGACTGCCCTAGCCTGAACCAGCCGTCCGTCGACACAGCTCCATGGCAGCAGAAAGATCGGCCGTTTAGGGACTTCAGAGCTTGGTAATTGCAGGGAGCAATTTGCCTTTTCTCCCCACTAGTGTCTGTCTAGAGACAATTGCTGAAACTTTTAGGGGCATCTGAGAAAAATCTTGATCATGAAGTTGGAGATTAAAAAAGGAGAGAAGATGTAGTTTCTTCTACTTGTTAACTGATCCCTAACAATTTAACTAAATCTTTGCCTACTGTGGTCTCACAAAACAATTTGAGTGTATTTTTTCCTGTTGGGTAGGGTGGGGGAGAAAGGCAGCCTCACAGGTGCTTAAGGGCTCTTGTCGCTCCAAGGACATCTCACCAAGTCTGAGGCAGGAGCGTGCCTGTGTGAGGTGCCTCTGGTGGCACTGGACTCGTGTGCCTCCTGTGGGTTAGGACCTGGAAGTCCGAGCCCGGGAGGAGGCGTGGGCCACAAGACTTGTGGTTGGCTTTGGGCCTGGGCATGGCTAACTTCTGCCAGGGAATTTGGGTGCACAAACAGTTTGTGCCACAACAGTGTGGGGACTGTAGGTCCCCATAATGTGTGGCGATGGCCTTGGAGGCAGTGGTCAGAAGACCTGTGGCCGAGGACCCTATAGGACCACCTGAACAGCAGTGGCCTTGGGTGTCAGCCATTGTTCTTCTAGGTTCAGAGCCTATTTTTGTTAAGGATGGTACCCACACGGTAGCAACTTCAAGATATTAGGGGAATTCTCCAGCACCCCCTGGCTTCCGTTAATTAACTCTTATGCAGTGATCACCAAGAAACAGCCAATAGATGTCTGCTGAACTGAGTAGAATTTGCATAACTCTTCCTTTAAAATACCCATTTTCCACTGTTTTCACCTTTTAAAATAATGAAGTCCATTAATTTCCACTGTGTGTGCAGCAGTGGTCTTCCTCTCTGCATGCTGCAAAACTCCATGCTAGGATTGGGAGGTGGAAGACTTGGTTTTCCCTAACGACTGAGATGTTGTGTCTGGGTTCTCGTCACCGGCTTCCCACACTGCACACGTGGCCTCTCTTCTGTCTCCCTTCACTGTTTCAGGCTGCAGGGTCCTGGCTCCTCTGACGCTGGGAGGCTGCTCCTCCCTCATCCTGCCCCGCAGGAGGTGTGCTAGCAGGCTGCTGCAGCCGTCTGGGGCCTCCGTGAGAAATCCTAATGGCAAGAGGGCCCTGCTGGACGGGTGCAGCCCTGCTCCAGGGTGCTCGGTTACCGCGTGCAGTGCTTGTGGGATTCCAGCCCACGCTCTTCTCCTGACCCGGCATTTCTGTGCCTCGAGTGACCTGGGCAACGATTCATAGCAGCTTTGTGGGCTGTCTTGACCAGGGCAATGATGTTCAACAAACATCAGTTCTATTACATCCCGTCTTACTCGTAATACACGTTCACTGTTTGAGCAGAGAGTTGCCAAATTTAGAGTGTTTTTGAGGCCATGTGATACAGTGGGAAGCGTATGACCTTTTAAAACTAATGGACCTGGGTTTAGATCCTGTCTGGCTTTGTGCTTTGAAACTGCCTCCGAGTGGATGAAGTCGAGCAGTTTCTTTAGTAGCTCATTCCTGCATCTTTAAAATGACATAAACAGCACCTGCTGCGTGGGGTGGGGACGAGCTTTAGGAGGTGTAGTCTGTTTAGAGCAGGGGTGAGCCGCTTGCAGGCCAGCTCCAGCGGAGGCCACTAGTTTAGAATGATCTTTACATTTTTAAAGGGGGGGTTTTAGAAGAAAAAAAGAATGCGTGACAGAGTCTGTCCATGGCCCATAAAACCTAAACCATTTGCTGTCTGGCCCTTTATAGAAAAAGTTTGCCAGTCCCCACTTGGGAGTGCTGAGCCCACCTGGCCCACGGTCGTGGCTCTAGGTGAGGTATTTTCCCCTCTTACATACAGATCTTCCCCCAGGGCTCCTCCCTGCCGGAACGTTTGGTGCAGGGGCTTCCACCACCAAGATCAGCCGCAGACGCCAAAGTGATCCTGAAATGAAAATCTGTTCAAAATGGAATTTCAGAGCAGTCCTGTGTTCTATGCCTTTTCCCACCTTTAAGTATAAAACTCACTGAGGACCCACCTGTGCTTATAGTTGCCACAGGTGTGAGAGATTTGATAATTTCTCATAAATAATCACGTTTAAGCTGAGTCTGAGTAGACCATTTTTCTGATGGTCTTTAAACTGGTTATTTATTTTCTTGAAGAAATACAACCCAAAATGGCTTGGCAGTGAACTGTTGTGGGGCTTGTTCACATTATGGTGAAGAAGATTTATGTTCCCAGGTAGATTGTAGTTGTGAAAGATTCAAGAATAATGTGGTGCTCTAAAGAGCAGGAAGACAGTGTTAATAAGCACAAAAGGTCTGTGTTGCTGTGGTCGAGTATGTGTTCATAACTTATTTCATATTTTCTCCAATTCAGTCATCAGGCATAATTTCTGCGTGGAAGAAAAATGTAAGGACCAGCAGGAAGGCAAGCAATGACCAAAATCAGATCTGCATCTAATTTTAGAGCAGTGGAGACCCAGGTTTCTTGTTCTTTTTTCTTTCTTTCTTTCTTTTTTTTTTTTTTGAGACAAGGTGTCACTCTGTTGCCCATGTAGGAGTGCAGCGGTATAATCATAGCTCCCTGCAGCCTCCACCTCTTGGTCTCAAGTGATCCTCCTGCCAGAGCTTCTGAGTAGCTAGGACTATAGATGTGTGCCACCACACCTGGCTAATTTTATGAAAAACTTTTTGTAGAGAGAGGGTCTCACTATGTTGCCCAGACTGGTCTTGAACTCCTGGGCTCAAGCGATCTTGCTGCCCCCACCTCCCAAGGTGCTGGGGTTACAGGTACACACCACCACACCCAGCCAGCCCCAGCTTTCTTAACGTGTGTGTGCCCGAGGCCTGCTTGGCTGTTGGGCCAGGTCTGGGCTGGTGCTGGTGCTGGGGGAAGAGGTGCATTAGTCCAGGCAGATTCACAGATCAGATTGCAGACAGGTGCACGTTGGCAAGTTGGTCTCCATACAGTGGGAACTGGCCCTCCCCGGACCCTTGTTCATGCTGTCCATCTTACCAGCGAGACCCCTGTTTCATCCTCTGTCCTCCAGCTCTGTCTTCACCCAGGAACCACACACAGGTCCAGTGTAATAGGCTGGTCTGGGGCCAGCTGTCCCCTCGTCCTGTGGCTTCCAGGACCACTCTCACAGTCATGGAACTTGCCCCCTCTTTGGACCCACCCTCCCTTCCCCAAAGAGAAGTCACTTGTGTGAAGGTGTCAGTGAGCCCCGTGGAATTCACCAAAGATTTTGTGAGGGAGACTGAGAAAGGGATCTTACACACTCCACAGCGAACAGTCTCGAAATTTGCTAGTAAACATGTATTTTCTCCCCTCATGAGGTCACCCTGCCCCTCGAGGGCCCTTCCCTTTGGCCAGTTTTCTTCTGACCTAATTCTAGGGCAGAGCCAAGCCCAGCATGTTCCTTTGCTCCAGGATGTCTCCTAGGAGCAGTTCTTCCCCCCTCTCTTTCTAAGCTCTGGGTTCACTCGTATTTTAGCTTGGGGGCTCAGTTTCCCTAGGTTTTATCAAGGGTGGTCCTTTCCTTTCAAAAGAATTAGATTGCTGGTTGTCAAGAGGAGTCATCATTTCTCCACATACCAGCTTTGATTCACCCCATGGCTGTTCTGCATCTCTGCTGGTTGCCCAGGTCTGAGTTGGTTCCAGCAGAGTCCCGCCTTTTGGAGCTGATGCTCTAGAACTTGGTGGAACCCGCAGCCAACTTGGGGTGTTAGGCCATCATGGTGCATGGAATGAGCCGAGGGCTCTGCAGCTGGACAGAGAGTAGATTTAAATCCCTGCTCTGCTGCTTCCTGCCTGCATTACCTACCTGGGGCAAGTGACTTAACCTCTTGAGGCCAGAGGTTTATAGTCTCCTCAACTATAAAATGTGGAGGCCACTCCTTCTTTGCAAAGTCATTGTGACGACTGTGTGGGATAACCTATGTGAAGCGCAGAGCTTGGTGATTGGCAGGCAGTGGATGTTCAGTGAACATTCCCATTGTAGGTTGAACACAGGCTCAAGCTGCTATTTCTTACTTAGCCTCCCCTTAGAAAATGGCAAGGGTACCAGTACCTCCCCTAGGACCCGAGTCCTTGCTCTCCTGCCCACTGGGTTGATTTCAGGTCTTCAGTAGAAGATGTTTTCACACTGACCATGCTCATTTTCTCGGTCACTGTGTCGTCCTTCAAGGCTATTTGCAGAATATCTTCATTTCCTTTCCCCCTCTCTACTAGTTCTTGGTTGTCCTCACCTTCCACCCTGTCCATGCGGCAGACAGGCGTGCCATAAATTCAGGGGACAGACATCCCGGCGGGATTTTGTCACTTTAGGCTTGGAATAAACTAGAGATTTCTTCTGGCCCAGACTGTGCTGGGAGTCCCTGAGAGCTGAGGAAGGGCCTTTAATGGCTGACTTGGAACCTGGCAGCATTTCCCCAAACAAACATTTCTGTTTGCGTTATCACCTTATTATGAAGGCATCACCTCCTCCTGCAGGGTCTGTACCTCCCGATAGCAGGAGTGCAGGGCCCGTCAGGAGCTGATGTAGACGTTCCCAGCCGGGACGTCTGCAGACAGCTGGGTGGACTGCAGTGGCAGCCGGCAGATAATGAGAAATCCATCACACGCGTGCACTTGCTTGCGGCTCTGGATCACATGCGTTAAGCTGTGAGTAATGTGATTACTTAAGTGGCATTTTATTTACACTTTTGCACAGAGCAGAGGCTGCTTCTTTTCCAGAGCAGCCATCATCCAGATTTGCTTTTTGAAAAATCTCCTCACAGTCAGGATTGCAGCATCCCAAATATCCTAATCTGGAGGAAACTAGCAGTATATATTTTTAAAACTCTGTTATCAGCTTAGAGCAGACGATATACCGAGGTCAATTTAAAACTCTAGTTGCCATTTCTTAGAGCATCCCATGCACTGGGCATTTGGCATAAATGTCTCAAATAATCCCCCCAGTCACCCCGATAGAGTAGGCACCGCTGCCCTCATTTTCGGATGAGGAAACTGAAGCTCGGGAAGGTTAAATCGCTTGTCCAGAGTCGCTTAGGCAATGGCAGTAGAAACGGCAAGAGAAGTTACCGGTTAAAAAACTGCCATGGGCGTATGTGTATTTTATGTCTTAGACTGAGAAGCAGAACCATTGAAGTCAGCGCCAAGCTGAGCTAAGAGCTGAGTTTTGTGTAGAGAGGCGTGAGCAATGGCAGTATTGTTCCCAAATAATTCCAGCGGCAGCCCTGACAAGGTGCCTCCTAGCTGTGACTAGGGTGTCCCTCTGGTAAATGAGGTGAGGTATCTGAGCCTTGGATGCCTTATTAAATTGAGCCACAATTTGAGTATTCAGTTGGAGCCATCACTGCCTCGTGGGTAAATGTGTGATTTCTGCAGTGAGTTTTGGGCCTTTCTCCTGCGTGTCTCTGGCCTGGGCCATGGGCCATGTGCTGCTGGGTGAGCTGAGGGTCACCCCTGCTTATTTCAGGTTTTTTATTAATAGGGTAGCAGAAATGCCAAGACAAAAGGGATAAATGAATGGGTGACACTATTTGCCATCCCAGAAACAGGCTAATTATAAGGGTTTGTGATTCTATTGAGCTTCCTGGAAACATTCCTGGACTTTGCCTTTGGTCATGGCCCAAAAAGCTCTTCCTTCTTACTTACCACGTCTGGGACGTGGGGACCTTTTCTCAGGGTCTAAGCTGTTGGTGTACATGGATCTTACACTGCAGATTTTAGTGCCGTGTGAATTAATGGAAAAAGGATTTTTACCTCTCCGGGCTTTTGTTTGCCTGATTCTAATGTTAGGGTGATTCTGTCTTTGTTGTACCTGTCCTAGAGGGCTTTAAATAAGTGAATGAGTGAGTAAATGATTGAATAAACAGACAATATACAAATTCATGAAGTCATCCATGTTAACTTTTTGAAAATTGAAATGATCATAAAGTAGAAGCAGGACGAAAACTTTCATTCCCATGGCAGTGGATAACCATTGTTACCATTTTGATTTTTCTCTAGTCCTTTTCTGTATTTTCTGTATTTTCTTCCTACAGTGGGTTACAGGCACTATTTAAGGGCAGTTGAGGCTTCTGACCCACTGGTGGTCAGACTGCCCTTCCTCCTCTCTGGGCTTCTGAGTCCTGGGAGGAGGGGCTTAGGGCGCTGAGAGGTTGTGTTTATGGGGTGGGTGAAGCAGTCACTGTTGCGTCTTTGCTTCTCTTTCTTGTTTCTTGGTTTTCTGTTTTCTTCCCATGTCTTCCTGTGTAACCGTCTTCTGTCTGTCTTCAACTTGCAGGAGAAAGTAATTCTTGCTAAAGGATTTGGTCTTGGAAATTTGTTCAAGAGATTCTGTTTCCGTAGCTCTGGGCATCATGTGAAAAATCCACTGGAATCTTCCTTTAATGTTCGTAAAGTTATTTAACAGGAAAGGGATTTTAAAGATCTAGGACGTAATTACTGCTTGTGTTCCTGTGAGGTCCTTAAAATTTGGAAGCAAAAATAAAAACAAAACAAAAGCAGCTATTGCTTTGGTCCACCTTGGATTCTCCTATTACATTCTAGTTCTTGCTAGTCTGTGAAAATTGCTCCTGCTTTATTTCTACAGAGCTTTTAGGCATATTTGATTTATTATTTGACATATTTAGAATCATAGAATTTCAGGACTGGAAGGGACTTGCATTGTTATTAACATTCTTACTATTTCTCAAATAATAAATGGAAAAAAAAAAGCATAAAAAGTATTACATGGTTCTTGCCGGCTGAGTGCTCCTCCACAAGAAATAAATATGTCCCTATTGATGAGCATTTGTTACTGTAAGAATGATCTGATCTGACAATTTTACCTTGGAGGGTTTTGATTTTAAAAGATGGGAACAAGGGAACCCTGGTTGTTCATCTCTCCCTACCCTTGTTGTCCCCTGCAGACAAAAGTGGGGAGTTTGAGATTCTTCCTCTTGAATCCCCTGCCTTAGCCTGTACTTTAAGATATCTGGCTTAGAAAGCTCTTGTCACTCTTTCCTTAAAAACAGGGAGGCAGGTAAATTTTTTTTAACCAAAAAATATCACACATTTCATAAAACTCTGATGAATTTTGGCTATGTGAGAGGGCATAAACATTCCTAAATATGGATCTGTGAATTTAGTAAATTAACTCTATGGCTATAGTCCTTCAGTGCAGGGATTTTTGTTTATTATATATTTTTTTCGCAACAGCCTTGCTCATATTCCAGGTGTAGCTAGCAAACCCCTGTTTCGAAGCAAGAGCCTTATTTGATTCAGTGTAGATGTTTCCTGTCTATCCTTTGTGACAGGGCCTTTTACATGAGTGTTTTTTTCTTTTTGTATGTGTTACGTGTTTGTTGTATTAAATAAAGAGGAATGTACATATAAAAAACAAAGTGGAGAGCGAGAGCAGGAGACCTCGAATTGTTGTCACTGGCTGAGGGTTGGGAGGGAAGACGCCAGGGGGCCTGATTCCCAGAGCTTGGTCACCTGGCATGGCCTTTGTTCTCAGAGAACTCACCTCTAGAGGGAAAGATGCTTAATTGTTTAACAAAGGAAAGGTGTAGCAAGCTGACACTGTGTCTCTTCATGAGGGGGGGACAGGCAGGCAGACTAGAAGGTTCTAACTGTGTTTCATAATGACTCACATGTCCTTAACAGGTGGCATGGGAACTCTTGCTGATGGGGTTGGAGGGGCCAGGGTGTGGGCTTGCTTCTTGTCCCTGGTGTGTCATGCCATGGGTCAGTGTGGTTCCTTTAGGCACCAGTCTCATGGCTCGGCCTTCCAGCTAAAGTGGACGGATGGTAAATATGACTTGCATTATCCCCAACAGCCAGCCACAGCAGCTGCAGCGTCCTAGTCCCAGAGCAAAGGGGAGGCCAAGAGGTGCAGACACCGAGCAAGCCGCCAGTGTCTCCTGTGGTTCTTGCACCTGGGCTCAGGCTTCCTCACCCTTTGCTGGAGCTGAGAGCTATTGTGGCAAAGACTGCATGCTCTTGCACCTGCCACCTCCCCTGCCTGCGATGTCCTCTCCCACCCGACTGCGGGTTCCTCCCGTGGACAACTCCTTATCCTTCCAGATCCAGCTTCAGTGCCGCTTCCTCAGTGGTCTTCCTTGGCTCCCTGGAATACACGGAGGCTTTCTCGTCTGTATTCCCATGGCTAATTTCTTTTTTTTCATGACCACATTTACCAGGTAATATTAAATATTATGCTTCATCTGCTTACATTTCTGATTCCCTTTCCTCTAGCTAGACTGTGGGATTTGTGAGGGTAAGGGCTGGTTCTTATTCATGTTTTCTGGCTTAGGACAAGGGCAGGCACACAGCCAAAATGTTGTAAGTGATTTTTGTACACAGGTAAAATGAGTTTCTTCACTGGCATCCTTGGTTTCAGTTGGGCTCCCTTTAATCTGCCCCCCACGTAGGGTGCTGAGCATGCTCCAGAAAATACCGGTTTGATGGGGTCACCCTCTAAGCCTTCTGGGGGCTCCCCAATGCCTGAGATAAAGTCTGGGGCATGTCAACAGGCATCTGGCCCTTAACTTTGCTCTGCCTGTGTAGATCCCCCAGGCCCTAAATGAGCAGGACCAGATCATAGAAATCCCTGTGGGGGAAACAGGACAGCTAGATGTTCATGGAGCAGACTAGTACGTGGACCACCCTCCTCTAGTAGTGGGGTCTGGACTGCTACTGGGGGACTCGTGTATTGCTCTTGGGGTGAGGACAGTTTTCTTGCAGGTTCTTTGGGCCGTCTGTCTTGTCCACGTGACATAAGTACATCATCTGTCTGTCCAAGGGGCCAGGCAAGCAAGTTCTCAAGAGTGGAGCCTGGCTAAAGTGTGTCTGGTCATCTCTCTGTCCCCTGAGTTTATGAGGCATTTTTGGGACAGTGCTGGGGAGAAGAGACTGTGTTACAGTCTTTGTGAGATGAGGCAGCAAGTCCATCTGTCACGTGCCTGGCCAGAGGGAAGCAGGCGAGACACCCTGAATTCCTTGTCTACCCCTATACAGGCACAACCTCACCGAGACAGCTCCTTGGGTGGAGTCGTGGCCGCCAGGCCCAAAGACAGCAGCCTCAAGAGCAGACTGGCATGAGCCTGGATGGCAGGGCTGGAGGGAGGCAGGGAGGCTGTTTAGGGCATGTGGCTGTGACTTGAGGAGAAACTGTGGAGGCCTGAAATGAGGTAGAGGCTACATTGATGCAGAGAAGTGGGGAGAAGTGAGAGAGACCTCGGAGTGCAAGTGGAGGGGACTTGGTGGTTGCCTGAATAGCAGGGAAGGAAGAGGGAGGAGTCCAGCCGTCAGCTGGGGTTCTTGCGTGGGCAGCTAGGTGGACAGAGGTATGGTGTACCTGGCTGGAGATGCCTCCAGGGCAGACCCTGTGAGTGGGAGTTGGAGACCACTCTAGAAGGCTCACACCTGGTTTGCTGCCCACCTGGTTCTACACCTGGTTTGCTGCCCACAGTAGGTCTGACCTTCCCTTGGTTGCCTCAGTCACTGTGATTCCTTCAGCCCAATGGAGGCAGCACATGAGTCACTGGAGAGCTTTTTTTTTTTTAATGCTTTCTTCAATTTTGATTTTCTTTCTTTCTCTCTTTCTTCCTTTCTTTCTTTCTTTCAGGATATTATGGGGGTACAAACATTTTGGTTACATGAAATGCATTTGCCTCGCTCAAGCCAGGGCTACAAGTGTGTCCTTCCCCCATACAGTCCGCCCCGTCTCCATTAACTGTGGGTTTACCCACCCCACCCCCTCTACCCCTACCCCCCCAACCCCCCATCTGACTGGCACCCAGTGAGTATTACTACCATGTGAGCACCTTAGTGTGGATCAATTAGTAGCAGTTTGATGGTGAGTACATGTGGTGCACGTTTTTCCATTCTTGTGATACCTCATTTCAAAGGATGGGCTCGGTCTCTATCCAGGATAATATAAGAGGTGCTAGATCACCATTGTTTTTTGTAGTTGAGTAGTAAGTATTCCATGGTACACATATGCCACATTTTATTAATCCACTCCTGTATTGATAGGCATTTGGGTTGTTTCCACATATTTGCAATTGTACCTGGAGAGCTTTTTTTTTTTAAAAAAATCCCAATGTGGAGGGCACACCCCAGGCACTGAATCTCCACCTGCTGGGCTGGGCCAGCGATCAGTGTCTGAAAAGCTCCATCACGCCCCCAGTGGTCAGCCAAAGAGGAGAACCACTGTTTTTGCCAATCCCTGTGGCTGGCACCTCCCAGAGAGGATGAGTGGGGAGGAAGGGGTGAGGTGGTCATTAATAGCTGGTGTTTATTCTGTAAAAGGTGACATCTGGATGTTCATGGAGGCCTGCCAGCCATGGGACAGGGGTGGGGGGCATTCTCAGAAAGATGGTGGGAGCTAATTAATTCGGAATTTGTGATACATGGACAGGCTGGGCCTCAGGCCAGTATAATTTGTACTTTCTCTGAAATCAAGGTTTACATGCTACAAGCTGTAAGATGGCAACGGTTTTGTTTGATTTGCCAAGGAGACGTGCCCTTTCGGGGTTCCTCCATCTGTTTTCTACATGTAAATTGATAATTACACAGAAATTTTGCCTGTTCAGAGCAGGTTCAGTCCCCTTATCAGGATATAGTTAATCTATAATTGAAGCTTTAATTAATTTGTTTACTTTTATATGATATGTTATACCTTACAATGGTTTAAAACACCACATTCAGTGTACAAAATAGCCTGATGGTACAAGTATTATCTTTTTTTCGTAGATGAGGTCTATTATAATAGATGAGAGTCACTGAATCTTAGATAGTAGGAGTCTGGCCTTTAAACAAAACATGCCTGCAGCTCAAGTTTTCAAGTTCATTGAAATTTTTTTCTAAACTATTCTTCGTATATGAGACTAATAAAATTACATGCATTTAAAATACTTCATAATTATTTTTTCCAGTTGCGATTGGTCTCTCTTCACTTGGGTCTAATTGGCAAGACTCAAATGTGCAAGAATCACATTATTGGCATTTTAAACATTTGCACAAAACTTCATATTTCACACCATGTTCCTGGGACATCCTACTACCATAAACCTTTGGAAATGGACATGAAAGTGTGTATTTTATTTATTAATTCTCTGTGCCAGATAATATGCCAGGCACTTTGGGTCATTATCTTGAATCATTGTGACCATCCTTCAAGATAGGTGAAAGTGATCTTACTTTATGGGTAAGGAAACTGGCTCAGAGAAGCTGAGTGGATTATGCAAGGCCACAGAGCCGGTGAGTCCTAGAGCCAGAATTTGACGCCACATCTGCTTCAGAGCCTACCCTGCTTATAGTATCTGCCCTGCCTTGGACTTCATGGTGCTGACCTCTTCTCTCCTTCCTAGATACTGAGAAGGCTACTCTTGGTTAGCTCAGATAATTTGATAATTTTGCTGATAAGGTCTAGGGTATGGGGGGCTTTGAGTCAGGGGAGATACCCCTTGTCTTGGCCAGAGTACAAATAGAATATCATATACCCATTCACATCCCCAGGAGAACAACCCAAATGCAGAGCATGTTTTGGGGAAGGAACGTCAGACTCAGTTTTTCTCCTTGGGAAAAGAACAAATTAGTGTGTTGCTTCCCTCCACCCTGGTTTGGATGTACTGACAGAGACAGAAAAGCCCCCAAGAAGGGGACTCTTTGTGTTGGTTATTTTTTAATCAGCTGGGAGGGCCATGACAATACTATTTATTTTACATATTTCTTAAGAACATAAATCCATGTCTTTCTCAGGTTTGAGGTCCCCTCAAGCTATTTTGGAACTACAAGGCAAAAGAATTTCTTTGCAGAAATATAGAAGGTCTATTACTCTTGGTCTCTGATGTCATCTTGGAATTTTTATTTAATTTTGCCCCTTGGACTGGTGTCACAGGCTATGATTCATTTGAAATTCTCATAGATGGTAATCATGGCTGAGCGTTTGGATTTAATCATGGTTTTGCTAGCTGTTCTGCAGTAATGACAGAGATCACTAGAGCACACTCAGATTCTCCCCACGTCCGTTTTTCTAACCCATAACCTCATGTCCTTTCCTGTGAACTTAGTGAATGATGGGACCTTTTCAAATGAATGATGGTAGGTGACTTAAGAGAAAACACCTGGCTAACCTTTCTAATGTTATGGTAATTTGAAATTTTGATGCAATTAATCAAAAATGTGTACATTCCTTCCTATTGTTTGATGTGATTCTTTTATTTTTTCTCATTTATAATGCTTTCGTACTCAGGAAGTTGAGGTAGGTTTTTGACTTTTCAACTGTGTGTAGACATAGCATCAAAGTAGTTGCCAAATAAGATGTAAATTTCACTCTAAATCTTAAATCTCAGTGGTAAATATTTGTTTTAGTTCAGTGAACCAGTACCACTCACATTTATTTTTCATTGGTATATCCAAGGGATGCAATTTATCAAATACATATAAACAGTCCATTTGCTGCTTTATCTTTTCTCATTAGTTACAGTACAAGTATGATTGTCAGTTATTATCTGTGTTTTACTGGTGGGTTATTTATTGAAAGAGCAGAGCAACTGACATTGTTATTTTCTGAATCATTTTGTCTAAGACCTGAAGGACTTTAAACCAAATGTCAGACCAATTTATCAAAGATTCGCTCTATTCAGGGTGAAAATGATTTAGAGCGTGTGCATAACCATACACCCACCTGTACTTACATACACCAGTAACAGTTATGGGAATTTCACAGGGATACAGAGATGTTAATAAAGCTGGAATGGCTTACTTACATTTGCTGTCATTTAGCAGTGATGTATTGTGTGCTGTTGAGTGACACCTTGGGGGAATATTCAGGTGAGTAAGACCCATCCCTGCTCAGAAGTAGCCTAGGCCCAGGTTTGTGTGGGTGATACGTGCACGTGTAAATGCGTTAATGCACACAGCTCCCAGTCCCTGGTGTACAGAGTTCTCGTAAGTCCTACCTGTGGGTAGAAGGCTGGGAGATCTCAAGTCACTGTCCAGGCTGGGATTCCCCATTCAGAAGAATTCTCACTGGGGCTCCTCGCCAGGGATGGGGAGGGGTAGGCCTGTTTGACAGGGGACAGACAGCACATTGTTTGCCCAGAGATGTGAATGGAAACAGCTCTGAGATGAGGTAGTTGTATGCAAAGCCAGCTCCTTTATCAATAAATGGAGTGTTTTGTACCTTACAATAGCTTGATTAGCAGTGATTTTTGTTGCACACAAATTAAAATTACAGGGAGATGTCACATTCATTATATAGCTGATGCGCTTAACTAACGTTAGAAATGTCACTTTTCTGGTGACTTCTATTATCATTTTAGGGACACTTCTCCCAGTCAGCAACCAGCACTTTTTCCTAATGTCCCCAGTAGTGTGAAAATGAGCTGAACTAGTTTGCACTGACTCCTCTTGAGAGCTGTTTGGCTGTGGTCCTTTTATTGACCTCTTTCTAAAGGTTTTGGGTTTGGTAATGTGGGGTCTGCCTCCATCTGGGATCTACAAACCTGGCTTTAGTCCGCTTGACCGTGCAGAGAAGTGCTTCAACCTTTTCCATTTCTCTGCAGCGGGCCCACAGATACCCCACGATCACTGCCTGCCCTCCTCTGGCCTTGCTTCCTTCTGTTCATGTCTCTGTTGCTCACTCCCGGTCAAGACAAATGAGCCTCCCATTTATTTTACAGGCTGGTAATTTGTATTATCTCAGGTAATCTTCAGATGAAACTGCAAGGTTCAAACAGCTTAGCTAAAATATGTATGAGGGGGAAGTGATCTGTTTCATGGGAACTAAATGTCTTGATCCTATAGCATCTGAAGCAATGGCCTATAATAAAGGACATCATCATCTTTGTAATCGGACGCCAAAGCAGTTGGGTTTCCAAAGCAGTTTCCGTGGTGGTTTCCATTTGGCCCTGCCACCCCTCTTTTCCTCAGGGTTGGCTTTAACATTCCTTGGAGCTGAAAAAGGCACCGCTCCATAAGGGAAATCCCTGGGGAATATTTAAGCTAAATTGCATCAGCTATTTTGGGCCTGTGGCACAGTGAAAGAAAATTCAGGTTCTTATTCAAAATGGACTGGAACCATAGCCTTTCCAGCTGGTTATGATCAACCGTGATGAAGAGATTCAATCACCCAAATTACAGCAGGAATATTTTGGCTTCATTTTATGTCAGGAAGATTTAAAGATTTCATTGGAAGATGCATTATAGGGTGGAATGTTCTTGGCATATATATAAAATATCATGTATATTACCAATATATGTTAAATATATTTACCAGTTTATTATATTTAACGTGATATATGTGTATACATAAAAAATAGACTTTCTTTTCCATGAATGCTTATCAGAACAGACTATCTCTAAAGTAGCTGACAACCCAGAGTTAAATTCCTTTGTACCAGCCACAGGGTGCCAATAATTTCACAGGATCCAGTACTATGTTCGTGGGATATTTAATTAATGAGATCAATGTAGAAATATGGTTCTGTCTATGTTTATTAGCTGCAGAGGATAAAAAAATAACTGGAGCCATAGTCACTACTAGTTTCGGATTCCTCCTCTGTGACCGGCACCACCCTCTTCTTCCTCATCCTAGACCTGTGATGATTTGTCGCTTTTTTGCTATGATCTTTATGATAACTTTTCATATTTCCTGCTGCCCTGGGATACTTGATGATTTTAGACATAAGTCAGTATGCTCAAGTTTGAGCCTCTGTTTAAATTTGTAGGTTCTTCCAGATTTTAACATTCTACAAAAAAGAGTTGGATAATTTTCATTTATGAACTGCTACAGTGTAATGGAATCCACCTTTCCTCATATGGGCTGGTTAGAATTTAGAGCAAGACTATTCTCTGCCCTGTCCAGGAGAGGCCTAACGTTATTTTATTCTGCAGTGTAGCCCATAAAACATACATGTGTAGTAACACTGCCAGCCTTGATTCCTCAACCTGTATAATGCATTAATGGGAGCTATTGAACTTAATAAATGACTATATTTAGATATACAGCTTTCTATTTAGGTTTATATTTTGGAAATTAGCTATTGGAGTTCTTGAAAGTCTTTTTGAAAGCTTCATCATTAGATGATAAAATTACCACTCAAGAGGCCAACTCAGACAGATACGCCTTGCCTAACAAGTTTGACCTTATCCAATGTGTCTTTTACCACAGTTTGACTCTTAACAGACCACAACTTTATTGGACCAGGAGGAAGGTCAGAGGTTAGAGATCTTGAGGTCCTATGCTTTGTATACCTTGTCAGTATCTGGACTGGACTCGGGTCCACACAGCATTGGGGTGGTATGGGGATGGGCACACTACTTCCCAGGGTGGGAAGTGATAGAACTATTGACAGCACAGTAATTCATGAGTCTGTTTAAAGACGATGTAAAATATACATTGTATGTTTTTATTTTGGTAGAAAGCAAGGCCCTGGAGAAGTGATCAGCCCTGGTATTGGTAGAGTATTGGTTCAGGACCACAGACAATTGTCCTTATGTCCTTTGAGCATCACAATTGTTAAGTGGGACTCAGGGATAAACACATTTTCAGGAGGTGAAGCTATAGAAGAGGCATTCTTTTACCTTCGGCTTTTTTCCACATGGGTTTGGACACTGCCTCACCAGAGATTCCCCCAGACACAGAGTGACTTAACTGATGCGGCTGCAGCCTGCTCGGAGTCACCACGTGGACTCACCTGGGACCTAGCTAGCACAGTGCAGAAAGTGATCACATGTGCACCAGCATGTCAGACTCTGACCTCAGCCTAGCAACGGCTGCTAGGAAACCCTCTCCCCTGGGCTCAGTGACCACCCCCAAGTGGGCTCTGGTGCCTGGAGTACTTCACATGTGTTCATGATAGTACCCTGATAGGAGGTTTTCTTTCTCAGCTATAGCCTAAGAAGTGATGCCCAAGGTTTTATCAGCGCTGGCTCATTGGTTTTTGCTTTGGCAGGCCACTTTGCTAAGGCAGGGCAAAAGCAGTCAGATGCAGAGAATAATATTCTTTCCCTGCGTGGCCTTGCTGGACAGGGGTTGTTTGAAGGACTCATTTTGCATAATGAGTTTTCACTCAAGGTGTACTTTCACATTCTGTCAGCAATTAGGCAGTATTATACATTTGCAATGGGTTTTAAATATTCTAATGCAGATATCTACCTTTGAAGGCCTTATATTTAAAACTATGATTTTCCCCAAGAAATATGTAAAAATGGCAATTGTAGTTAACTTGAAAAAGTGACAAGGTCCAGAAGAATGCTTCAAATTCCATCCAAGTTATAAAGTATGTTGAAATCATTAGGGAATATTCAGTTCTTGGGACTTGCTCAAACCTTTCCTTGACATCAAAGAGAATGTGACATGTGAAATTAAAGTAAAGGAACTTGTCTTTGACGCCAGCCCTTCCATTTTGTACGTGTATCCTAAGCTTCCAAGGTCTTCCATGTATTAGAGCAGCATGTTCACGCAGAAAATATTTCACAAGATTCCGTACTGCCATTAGACGTGATGCCGTCCTCTGTATGTGGAGAAGGCATTGATGACCCACAGTTGGAAGGATGAACAGTTTGTTACTTTCTTTCTCCATTGGTGAGGATGAGTTCATCTTGGGTTATCTCTTCTGCTCTTGAGAATATCAGAATCTGTTGGTAACATGGTTGTCTAAGGCTAAGAATTATTGGCCATAAAACCAAGACATTGGGTGCTAAATTTCCTACCTACCTTCTGGTCCTTAATTTACAATCATGTAATACTGGCTGCTGAGTTTCAGACAGCACGATTCCAAAAGATTAGAATTGTATTTAAAATAATGATGGAGAGAGAGATCGCAGAGAGATTGTTTTAAACTATCTCAGTGATACCGCGTGGCATAGATCTTAAAGGCTTCTTAACCAGGTGGGTGAGAAGGCCAATTATCCCATAAAATTAAAGCCAGAGCAAAGTGGGCCAATTCCTTGGAGTTAACAATTTAATTCCGAATCTTCAGGATCCAGAGGAACCTGTTCATGTTTATTCATGCTTTGGAAAGTGGAATCACTGGCCAAGAAACAATATGTTCTGATTTTACTCTAAATCCAGTTTCCTAAAATCTATTGAAGGGCTTAGGTGAACTCAGCAAGGATCTAATAAAGCCAGGTAATTGAACGACACAGAGGCTGATAAAATTCACAGGAGATTGTGTCAGAGATAAACGGCATCAAGAGACAGGATGGACAATAATTTAAACTAATTGTGTGATGTAAATTAACTTTTCCAGAAGAGAAATTGAGGCCTCATTTTGGACAGCTTTCTGAAACTGTCTGCAGCTTGCAGAGTATCTGCCAAAAACACATACAGAGAATAAATTGCGTATTAACAAAAAAGGGGCAAATGCCCTAAATAAAGCAGGTGTGGGTATGATGTGCATGGGTGACACCTCTGCAACTTACACACTGTTCGGTTTTGCTGACAGAGTGGGTGATCCAGAGAAAAAAGGGATCCAGGAGTGCTGGGGGAGAATAAAGAGAGTAAAAATTGGTTGTTTGGGGGGAAAAAAGGCTTATTGGAGTGAGGAAGCGGTCAATAGAACTATGAAGAATTGAGTGACTGAGACCCTTGCGATATCAAAGTAGTGGAGTGTCTGGCCTCAGAGCATACACTGATGCCACCTGCTTACAAGAAAGACATGGTTACGAAGAGACCAGATTGGCCAGTCTTTGTTTTTTCGTCTTTCCCTAGCTGGAGAAAATGCTATTAAGTTAAACGTATGCCCATGGTTAATTCCAACATTTGAACGGCCCTCTGTTTTTAGGTTTTGTGAGTGTTGAAAAACTGGAACTGTGCACCACAAGATACATGTCTCCATGTAAAAGAAATGTTGACAGTTGAATTATCAGCTGTTACAAACACAGAGACTTAATCATAAGTGAGAGCAGCAAGGCATCACCTACAGTATAATTGATAGCAAATACACCTTGCACTTAGAAGGTGTCGGGGTTTATATGTCAAACCAAGAAGAGCAATGCTGTTTCCATATTGGGCTGAAATGTTTTTATTATTCCTGGTGTTTAATACATAAGTTTGAAAGGCAGGAATTTGAAAAGCAAATTGATACTTTTGATTGCATGTTGATGCCTGTTTTGGGAAACATTTCTAAGCTGTTAGTGTTCTCCTTTGTGTTTTGGGAGGTAGGAAGGAAGGCAGGTTTTTATGCAGTTATGTGAGAAGCTTCCTGAAATCTGACCTTTGTTTTCTGTTTTTTCCTTATATAGGATGATTATTTCAGAAACTGGAATCCCAACAAGCCCTTTGACCAAGGTAATGGATGTGATATTTCTTGCTGTATAGTCCATGGGAAATGCTGTCTCATTTTTCCTTTCTTGCATGCTGAGTTAATGTTCCCCACAAAGGCCAGCCAGCTGTCTGATTTTATTGACTCTGGGGACTGAATTGAATGGGGTGAAAGAAATTGTTTTATTGAATTAGTTATTTGTCTGAGGTTATGTCTGGGACAGATTTAAACAATTTTTAAAAACTGAATTGACCAATATTATCACTGATTGGTTTTGTTAAGAAAAACAGTAACATAGTTACTAGATTCACCTGGTGAATTGTGGAGCCGAATCCCATGGTTTCATTCTTGGAACAGACTGTGCCTGGAGACACTCTCCAATTCACAGGAGCCACACAAATGGAACTTTCTTTCTAAAAAGAGGTTAATCCCGGGGGACTTTCCAGGCCACTAATATTTCATTTGTTAAATAACTTCTTCATGGTTTCTAAATAGAATCTTGTTTCAGAGTCGGCTCACTTGGGTTCAAGCCTGGTGCTCAGAGGGCCTTTCCCACCCACTCCAGCAAGCACGGAACCTGTCTCGCTCACGATAGCTGTTGTAATCACTAGCAGTGTCCTCCTGTGAATCATTTAAGACACAGTGAGGATCTACTGTGAATCACATCCCTTTTCCCTTTGTTCTACGTGTGGCTGCTGTTGGCGTAGACCCTGATGCTAAAAATGATGGTAGATTTGTTATTTCAAGTATGTAGATGCAATTAATGCTAAAACTCAGCGGAACAATAGTACCTACCATTGTGGCCCCCAACCCCCAGTCTGTGGCCCTGTTAGGGACCAGACTGCAGAGCTCTGCCGCACCGCCTCCCACCCTGGTCCGTGGAAAAAATTGTCTTCTGTGAAACCAGTCCCTGGTGCCAAAAAGGTTGTGCACTGCTGACCTACCACATCTCAGAAGGCTCACGCTTCTGAGAATCAGCTTCAGTTTTGAAGCCGAAGCATTGGATGTGATCATTATGGTCAACTTGATACAAAGAAATCAAGGGAGACGTTGATGTGTAATGGGGTGGAAGGTGTGCCGCTTTCTGCCCCCTGCTTTGTCGCTTTAACGGGTCACTCCCTCTGGACTCTGGTTTCCTTATAAGCAAAATTGGTATTGAAATTTACACGTATGCATTTAATTCATGTCTCAAAGCAGTGCAACATTTTGTTCATGCATGCATGCATTTATTTATTCTCAAATGTTTATTGAGCTTCTACTGTATACACAAGCACCAAGCCAGGTACTGGGGTTAGAGCAAAAAAGCTGTGGTGCCCACCCTAGAGTCGCTCAGAGCGGGAGTAGGGAGGGTAATTAGTCAACAACTGCAGAGGGATCTGTTAATGGCTGTGATGCAGGTGTGTCCAGGGAAGCATGTGACTCTATATGTGGGGGGCTGCGCACGCACGTGTGTGTGTGCGCGCACGTGTAGAGGGTAGGGGGTCCAGGAAAACTTTCCTTTGGAGGCTCTGCCTGGAATGTACATATCTTAGCAGGCTCTCAGAGCCTTACTCCTTTGCATTTCGAACAATGACTGAATCATTACAAGGATTCACCTTGAAAGCTTATGAAGGCAGTCATAATTTAGTTTAGAAATTTTCTATCAGGCGTGAGCCACATTTTTAAAACTTTCTTTTAAAAGGATGAAACTTTATTTATGAAGAACACTCAGATACAAAGCAACAAATTCTCTGTCTGTGCTGATAAACAAGTTCCCCTGCAAACAACCCTGCCAGGCTTTTGCTTGCAAAGGTAACTCAACCTACAGTTGCAGTGAACTGATTCTTTCTGGCCAAGAACTAGAAATAGGTTCTTGTGCTATAAGGATCAAATGTTGCCTGAATAACTACCATCTTTACTCTTCCCCAAGGCTTGCAAACAAATACACTTTTCCAAGGGAAGACATTTTTACTTTTACTAATGCACATTGGAGAAGGGAATGCATGAAGGTAGGGACCATTTGCCACTTGGGGATAAAATGTAGCTTCCCTTGGTGCGGGGGATAACAAAGAAACTTTGAGCGCCAAAGAGAATGTGATATTTAAACCTGCTTAGGTTAAACGTTGAAAGGAGGATTTTTCTGTCCTGGGAATGATGGCAACCTGTATCCAGCAGAGGCCCGCCCTGCTCCCTCTTTTCTGTCTCTGCAGGGTGGAAAACTGGGTTGGTTCAGATAAATCCTCCCAGAAAACCTTATGGCTTTATGGAATATAATTGAGGACCTTAGCCGAGCGGCCCCACTTTGTACCTCAGGTGTAGCTGCTGCTGGCTATTTATATACAGAGCCACAGCGAGAGCAGGCAGAGCTGAGAATAGCCCTCACTTAAAATCTCAGCCCCAGCAGATGTCATCAATTACATTGTGTGCTGCTCAATAAAAATGGGAGGTTACTATATCAGCGCTGACACCACTTGGTGAAATATAAACCACAGGCATGGGCAATGTAGAGCATTTCATCTTCCAGAAAATAGGAGAATTACTGAACTCAAGTGGAAGTTGTCAGCCAAAGAGAGAAGTCATTTCCCCTCCTAAGCTGAAAAAAGAATCAAACACAGCTAAGGTGGATTGTGGTGGGGGGAAACTTTTGGTTTGTAGAAACAGAACTTGTTGGAAAGCGTTTTCCATGTTTCAGATGACAAACGTGGGCTAGAAGAGGGATGGAAGGGGCTTCGAGATGGAGGTAGATATGGAGGGGCTTGGGATGGTAGAGGAAGAGGATGGGAAGGAAGGCCCAACATGGGCGATTCTGATATAGTATGATCAGAAAGGTGGGTTTGAAGCAGGTTGAGAGGGACATTTCTTACCAGTCTATCAAGTTTGAACTTTGTTTGCTTGGCAATGGGGAGCCATAGAAAGTCTTTGAGTAGGGGAGTGACGTGATGAGAGCAATATCTTAGAGGATTTAGTTTGATGACTCAAGAGCTATGATTAGGAATCCAAGACACACTTGCTAAATGATGTCATTCCTATAGGACTCTTGGGCAACTGCTCCATGGCATCTTTCATTGCCTTGGAGCCTTAGGTTCGGGCTGTCACAGACTTATCCATTCATCTCTTCAGGTTGACTTCTGCAGTGCCCATGGAGCTTCTGATTGTCTTAGGTATTGGTGTGGCAAATAAGAGACTGAAAATATTCAAGAAATAGTTCCTTAGCTGTAATTGCTCTGTCTGCTTAGATATTTACTGAACTTTGAACAACAGGGCATCCTGGAGCGAGCACTTACCATGTAATCGACTCCAAGGCAGTGAGAAGAAAAGCCTCTCACCTGGTGCTCTCCAGCGATGAGACTCAAAATGTCTTTAACTTGTTATCTTTAAGCGAACCATTAATGCTTCCATCAGTGGACTGTAATAGCCATCAATTTCAGGCTTTTCTAAGAATTCTTTCTGAGGTTCGGGTAAAGTAGTATGCCCTTTTTTTCTTGAAATGATTTAATGCCAAAGCTCACAGAAGCGATGGACAGTAGTTCAGAATTGAGGGTGATGATTATTAACTCGAGTGAGAAATTTCCCTTGTGAAGTCCACAAAGAAAGACGCCCTGCAGAGACAGGTGGGCAGGCTGCACAGTTTGAGAGAGCCGTGGGCGAATCCAGACGGGTTTCCTGTCTTGCACAGGCAGGAGAAAGGGAGGCCCTTCCACGGACCTCTCTGCAGGAGTCTGGCTGAGGCTGGACAGCTCTGGAGTGATTCCAGAGGTTTTGGTTGTTTCTGCCACTTTGCCCTGTCAGCATCTTCCACACCTGACCCCCCAAAAACCTGGGAGCACATATGAGGTTAGTGCTTCTCAGCTTGGGGTCTGATCGTAGCAAGATGCTTCCCCAAGAAAACAGTCCTTGGTCAAAAACATGTGAAAGGCTGTGCACTCCAGTCGCCTCTTGGAGATTAACAATGCCCATTAGCAATGTAAAAGCTCTGAGAGTCTTTCAGTAACGAAGCCCATTTTACCTACCATTTTCCAAATTTGCTGTTGACCATGTGTTTTCATATTTATTTATGTTTATTAGAAGAGGTAGTTAATTTGGTAGGATACACCTTGGTAAGTGTGGTCTGGCTTCTTGGGGTTTGGAGTCGGATTCCAAGTTTAGACCTTGCCTCTGCCTGTTACTGGCTGTGTGATTCTGGGCAAGTAGCTTAACTTCTCTGATTCTAAGCCTTCACATCTGGAAATGGCAATAATAAGTACTTTCAGTAGTAGCAGTGGGAAGATGAAATGAGTTAACATGCGTGGCATATAGTAAATGCTTGACAAGTGTTTTAGCAAGTAATTCATCCCATTCATTCCCTCCTTTTCCTATTTAGCTGCCTCTCCTTATGGCTTCCTTCCCTTCCCATTCAGGTTTTATCAATATTTCTTTCTCCTTTTGTTCCTTTCTGGTGGCCTTCAGAGTTGTGATGCTCTGAAGCTCTCAGGGCTAAATTGGCACTGGCCTGTCTTACATGAGGCGGGTCATTGTCATGGTGGACCCCAGATCCTCGTAATTAGAGCTGAAGAGGGACAGGTTCTTAATGTGTTCATCCCTTCCTTCATTCTGTAAACAGTTAACAAATGCTTGATGTGTAAACCCATTGTACTGGGTGATAGGGACAGCACTAAGGAAGACCTCTCTTGTGGGATGTTCCCAGTTGTCAGTCCTAAGAGACATCCATGCAAGGTCGTACCCAGGTATGGAGTGTATGTAAGTATGGGGGTGGCAGAGGCAGGGGCAAGAGCTGGTGGGGGTGGGAGGCAAGGGGGGTTGATCTGGGTAACTGGGAATCCATAAGATGTCGAGTGTTTATAGAAGTGACATAGCTCAATTTTAGTGGAGGTGACTTTTTTTTTTTGCTACAACTTGGCCTTAGGCAGTCTGTGCCTTTGGTGTGTGGATCAGGCTCCATGATGCCACACAACCAACCTTTGTTGGTAACAAGTTACCTTCAATGCAAGAATAAAGGTGTTGTCAGGAGGTGGCTTGATGAGGAAGGTTATCCAAAGGGTCCAGAGGGGACAGAAAGATACAGTTCATCGAACCACAATACTGTTGTGAAAACAAATGTATTGCATTGGAGAGTCACAGAATAGGGGATGAACAAGAAGCAAAGTGAATTCTGACAAGTTGCTTTAAAGCTTCCTGATTATAGTCCTTTTTTTGAAAAAGAAAATTTAAGCTTATGCACAATGCTTTTGCCAAATAAAAGGTTTTTTTTTTTTTTGTTGTTGTGTTGGGGGCTCAGGAAGGTAATTTGTGTATATAACTACTACATTACTTTAGGATAAAATTCTGATTACATGAAGATGTCTCAAAGTGATGGACCACAAATTAATTTAGGTTCTGTAGCCGTGGTCTATTCAGGAAAGAACCCACCGATTTATTTGGGTATGAAGTTCCACTCGATGAAATAAGCCATTTTAGGAGAAATGGCTGAAGAGATTTAGCACAGAAATTTTTTTTTTTTTTTTTTTTGAGACAAGTGTGTTCCTTTAAAGTAGAATAAATGAATGATTTAGATAAAGTGTATAGTCATTGCTTTTAAGGATAATGCTTTTTCTTATGGAGGGGATACTAATCGTTCTTCCAGAGCAGCCTGGCTGTAGCTAAACCTCAGATGATGCTGGGGATCTTCAGAGCGGAATACAAACGTGTAGAAATTGATCTCCAGATAAAAATAAGGCTCAGAAAGTCGGGGGCCCCTTTCACTCCGCTGTTCACTTGAATGGAGGAAAAGAAGAAAAACCTTGCCCTTTGACTTCCAATCTATTACACCAAGATCCTGACAAGCTCAAATCCTGACCAAAGCCCTGAACCGTTTTGAGGCGAAAATTCTAAAACTCAAAAGCAGGGAGTTCTTCCCGTGTTCCAGCTGTGTTTCTGGAACCAGAGCCCAGGGATTATCGTAGCATTTGTGTTTTGTTGAAGTTTTAAAGGGTGCCCAGGGAGTCAAGATCACTTATTTCTAAAATTGTTCTATAGAAGGAGATTTTTTTTCGTCTAGATGAATCTGAAATTTTACATGATAGGCTTAACAGAAATCTTAAGTCCCAATAGCTTTTCTTCTTGATGTGGAGTTTAACCTTACCCCAAAAAGAGCCTCTGATTTGCATTTATAGGGCTTTGAAAATTTTTCAGTTTTTAAAGGATCCGTTCACCTTATCTGATCCTGGAGCTGCTGATTTGCAGAGGCAGCTGGTCTGCTTTGTGGGAAGCGTCTTAATTTCTTCCAGCTCTCTCGTGTTGGTCTGGTTGGTTTCTCCCTCTCACCTGCACCTTTTCCAGATAGTTAGAAATACGCTTTTCTCTGCAGTGACCCCTCATCTTACGTTAACCTGCTCTGCACCCCAGACGTTCACACCTCACTCCGGCCACATTAGCCTTTCTCCCCACTGATAACATTTCTTTTGTTTCTTGATTATGACAATAAAAGTTACTATATTTTAAATTTTTGGAATATTGATTTTTAAACGTTCCAAGTCAGTTCTGCCAGACAAGAAACAGAAAACTATCAGTTCAAATATTGGTGTGCTCTTCCTTTAACTCAGTCTACCTGCTTTGACTGTAGGTCAGATCAAATGTTTTCTCTTTCGTCTTTGGCTGCCTTTGCCTGTTTGCTTATTTTGAAGAAATAAAACATCAGATATAAGATTGAAATCCCAAAGGTGCCCCTTCTTGGTCCTCTTTCCCATTTTCTTTTCTCTAAAGGTGACTATCTCATTAAATTGTTTTTCATTTCATATTCTTATAGTTTTATATTATATGTGCATATTTACAAACATTATGTTTTGGAATAGAAATTGATGTTTCCTTCTCTAATCTGTTTATTCTACTCAACACCATTTTTGAAGTTTTCTGTTTTGATATTGTATGATAGATCTAGCTAATTTCTTTATATTTCGGTATTCTATTAATATGCCACAGTTGATCTGATTATTCCCCCATTGATGGATGTTCATGTTGCTTCCATTTGTTTTGCTGTTGGGGCTGTGTTGTCTTGGCATTTCTAACACACACAAGCCATTTGGCAGGGGGGTGTGGTATCCCAGGATGAGGGCTGAGGTAACACATGGCTCCGCCACTGTTAAAATGTGCAGCTTCGTGCACGTCACATGGCCTTTCTGGACTTCTGTTTGCCTGTCTCTGAAATAAAGGAAGGGGACTAGATGGCTTCTGAGATCCTTGCCATCAATGGTAGTTAAGTTCAGGAAGCATAATTTTCTGTGTATGTTTTCTCATACAGGGAAAAAAATGAGAAATTTGAAGTGTGGTGCTCTTATTTCAAAGGTTACAGTTTAGCCAATGAGGTATGAATATACTGTAAGTTCATTAAAACTAATGGAATTAAATGGGCCTTTTAACCACAAGGGATGGGTAGGGAGGCGCAGGATAAAAAGCAAAAATGGGCCAAAGTAGGAGTCTCTTCTCACAGCATCCTGGGGGTGCTGTAAGCTGCAGAGGAAAGAGCAGGAGTCAAAAGGGCTCAAGTTCAAATCTTGGCTCTCCTGTTACCTTGCTGCATATGTTTGAATAAGATCTGGCCTTTGTTTTCTCACCTGTAACGTGGGGCTAATGATGTCTGTCATGTAGGGCATTTGTGAAGACTAAGTGAGATGATGTTTTCAGAGGGCCAAGGAGCGAGAGTGTGGTGTATTCTCAGGAAGCCTCCATTTCTTTCCACTCAGTCAGGTATGATGACTGTGTGGGTCCATTTGCTCATTGAGTGCCTGAGTTGCTCCGTGAGTGTGTGTTCTGGCTTCAGCCTGACTTCTCAAAGAGCTCCCAGGACCTCGTACCCATGGAACCAGGAGCAAAAGCCATTCTGGGCTGTGCCCCACCCTTTGGAGGGAGTAAGAGAGAATCAGGAAGGGTAGCCAAACTCGCCGTGCAATTATGGGGCACTGCGCCTTTCTGTTACCACGTTTAAGAGGTTCTTTCAGCACAGCAGACAAATCCATTTTAAAGACATGTTTATTACCTTTCCCAAAACTCATAAAATGTGGTTTTAGTTTTATCAAAAGGAAAAAAAATCTTCCTGCTAATCCACCTGGTAGAACAACAGTCCCTGAATTAATTATATTGTATTTGTTGAGTCCTAATGAACCAGCCTTGGTTTGGGAAGATCCTCAATAGGGAGAAAATGTCAGCTGAATTCTAAAATCGGTCAATAATGCTGTTTAAATTTTCTTCATTTGAGAATGTAGAGTGGATTAGAGCATTTTCACAATGGAGAGATGGCTGCTTGGATAGAGACTGCTGGAGTCGCTGTATCCCCCATACCTCTCGTGCCTGCGACGGAGAGTTTTGTTTCGTTAAGGTCTTCAGTTGTATTACAGAGCACGTCATCGCTGGGGACCTGTTAAATGTTCATTCTTCCCCAGTAGCCATGTGCGATGAGAGGGAACGTGATATATTGGAAAGGCCCTGGGCTTCGCAGTATCAAAGATTGGATTCAACTCCCAGCTTTTCCCTCTAACGGCTGTGTGTGCCTAGACAAGTGCTGAACTTTTCTGAGCCCCAGTTTCCTTATCTGTAAAATAGAAATTATGACATTTGTTACACCTATCGCATGAGGGATCTGTAAAACTCCTGACCCAATCTTACAATGAACGTGATAAAGGCCAGAAAGCTTTGTCAGAAGGTGGAGGCATGATGAGTTTGGGAATCTCATATTTGGAAGGATCTTAGTGTTTTTCTGATGTGTCTGCTTTTCCCATCAGAATGTGAGCTCGTTGCTCGGTTAATCATTGAGTCAAGTACTCACGGATCGCCAGTAGGTGCTATGTTGGTCACAGGCAGCATCGTGAAGGGGCTTGTGGTCTGACGAGCTGAGAGACACACATGAAAGACAATCACCCAGATTGGGGGGCTCAGGTCAGGAGATGGTCAGCTCTACCTGGGTGAAGGTTGGGAAAAGGATCCAGGAAGAAGTGAGCTGGGAGCCTTTCTGAAGATGGGTGGATATTTGGAGGGGGAGTGGAGGGGAGAGCATCCGCTGGGGAGAAATGCTCTTTGATAGCTGATCATTGCAAAAGTGAAGTCTGATACTGTTTTAGTCCATTCAGACTGCTCTAACAAAATACCATAGACTTGAGTGGTTTATAATCTGCAGAAATTTCTCACAGTTCTGGAGGCAGAAGTTTGAGATCAGGGTGCCAGCATGGTTGGGTGCTGGTGCAGGTCCTCTTCCGGGTTGCAGATGTCTGTACTCTCCTTGTATCGTCACGTGGGGGAAAGAGAGCCAGCGAGTTTGCCGGGGTTCCTTTGATAAGGGTGCTAAGGCCACTCATGAAGGTTCACCCTCGCGACCTAATTGTCTCCCAGAGGCCCGCCTCCTAATACCTTCACATTGGAGGGCAGGGTTTCAACATGTGAATTTTAGGGGAGCACAACATTCAGTTCCTTGCAGATAGGATGCTTCTTTTAAAAATGTTTGTTAAGAGAGAGGAAGAAAATGTAGTCGTCATTGTAGAGGCTGCTTCACTCTTTACCCATTTGTCTCTGAAGACTCATTCTGATGGGCACCGTGCCAGACCCCTGGAGCAGGGTAGCAGATAGCAAGGCAGGCCTGGTGCAGTAGCCTGGGGAGGGCTGGGGACACTAACCCATTCTACCTCCAGAGAGCAGCTAAGACCCAGCGCTAGCTGATGCTGGCCGTGATGGGCCGGGGGCCCAGCATTGCCAGGACTTCTGGTTTCTCCAGAGTAGCTGGGACTGAAGAGGTTTTTCTCTGTGTGAGGCCTCCTAATTCTTCCGTGTTGGCAAATCAATTACTTACAAACACAATGAGAAGGTCAATGTGTCAGTGGCTTCTCTCCTAGAGGGAAGCCAAGAGACTCTGCGAGACCTTGTGCTTTGCCTGTGGCATATGTGCTCTGGAGGCTGGTGAGTCCTTGGGGCCCCTCCGACCTGGAGCAGCTGGGTAGCCCTAGGGGCGGGGGCAGAGCACGGCAGAGCTGGCAGACTCTGGGCAGTCTTTGTCGGCACTGTGCTCAGAGACCACCAGAGGCCTGCTGTGGTTTGACTGTGTCCCCTCAAAAACGTGTGTTGGACTCTTACTCCCCGTGCAACGGTGTTGGGAGGTGGGGCCTAATGGGAGGCATTTATGTACCGACACACTATAAAAGGGCTCGAGGCGGCGAGTTTGATCTCTTGCTCTTTCTCACCATGTGATGCCTTACTCTGTGTTATGATGCAGCAAGAAGCCTGTCACCAGATGTGACCACTCAGTATTGGACTTCCTGGTACATTTCTGTTCATTACAATTACCCACTCTGTGGTATTGTATTGCAGCAGCACAAAACAGACCAAGAAAGGGCCTAAAGCCACTTGTGATAGGCGTGAGAGCCCCAGGCAGAGGGCTGGGCTGTTACTCCTGTTTCCACGTGACCTCCCGCATCACCTTGAGCTGGATTGTTTTAATCTTGAAAGGAGGGACACTCACCTATGACCTCGTACATGTACACACACACACAGTCTCACACTCACGAAAGTCATACAGAATGTAGTGCCGTTGTGACTTAGAAACATACCACGTCCCAGAGAGCAAAAGTGGAGCCCGTTTGATTTCTCAAGCCATGATGGGAGGTGCTGAGTTTCTTTGCTCCCGGGAAGGTGTGCGCAGGGCTGCAGGCACCGGCAGCCTGGCCAGGAGCAGCCGCTTTGCAGACGATGGCCCTGCGCTGCTCCTGTTCTCCTTTGGCTCCAAAAATGATGGTGGGAAGGGATAGAGAAGGCGGGAGATGTCTGTTGCAGTCATTGCCAAGGCAACACAGTCCCTCTGAGCCTGTTGGAGCCACTGCGACATTCTAACCCTGAATTTGCCCAGGGTTTGCGCCACCCTTGGGCCCCTGACCTGAACTCTGCTCCAGCCCGTCTTTCCTTCCTTAACTTCAGGACCTGGCGATCAATGCGCTTGAGTTGTCCTCCTGCATTCACCGCAGGTCTGTGGATGCTCAGTGTCCCTGCAGGGACTTACTTGAAATGTCACTCAGTTGCCCTCAGATCTGTAACCAAATGCATGCTAGATTGACATGTCTTCATTTTATTGCATTATTTCTTTTCTCTGCCTCATTCACCAAAAGGTAACTTAAGGGCATATGTAAGTATCAGGTGATAAAATGAACAGATGACAACATTTGAGTATAAGAAAAATATATAAGTAAATCAAAAACAGCTATAGCAAAGGTAACTTCTGTGCACTTCCAGGAGACCTGGGTCCAGAGCTTCCTAACCATCAAAGCAAGGAAGGAAGCTCAGAGCGCTGTGTTCTGGTGATGTGAAAACAATGCAGCTGTTCGAGAGGAACACAGGTGCCCTGGTACTGAGACCAGAGATGCTGTCCCCTTATGAGTTCTCAGAAGGGGGTTTGTCAGGGTGGATGACATTCCTGCCAGTGTCTGAATACCACAGTAAGTTTTTATGATTGCTTTGTCCAAGATGCGTCAGTGTGCAGTGATGCTTAGTGCCAAAGTACAGTTCCGTAAATGAACTCAATAATACAGAGTACGCAGTCTTCTAAAGGCCTGGCTTGATACATGGATAGAATTGACAACATCAGGAAGAATGGTTGGCCTGCGTCTCCATCAGGGAATACGTTGATTGTTTTGTTTCTGGTAACTGACTAGCATTGGGAACAGAGAGTTCTGGGCTTTTCCTGGCAGGAACGAGGAGTTCAGATGATCTGTGCTGCCAATTAATGGAAGCATATGGATCTTCTCTCTTCAGCCAAGTGGCAGGCAGAGCCAGTCTCCTTGGTTAGACATTAAGAATCCACACCGGAACTTTGATGCCTGACTGCATTGTCACCTTCCTCCACGCCGACACTGAAGTCATTTCAGACCCACAGGCAACTGGCTGATTAAGAACATCAGCATTCTTCCCCACGGGCCTCCAAACCCAGGGCAGTTACAGTGGGATTACTTGGAGCTTGACCGTGTAGTGTGGGCTTTATGTGGGTGGGAAATGCTCCCCTTGCACACAGACACGTAGATGTACACCCCTGTTTCTCACATGTGTGCAGACGCTCAAGAAATTTACATCTTATGTGAAGACATTATCAGATTCTTATTAAATCTTGCTATAAAATTCTGAGCCACCATCAGCTTTTGGTGTGCTGGTTACATTTGGGGGGATAGAGGGGAGGTGCAGCCTGCAGATTTTTTGGCAATGAAAAGGGTTCCTCATGGTAGAAGAATTTGGGCACATCATCACGGCACGTAGATACAGGAGTTTCGTTTGGGAATGTTTTCAAACAGGTGTTATAAAGCAGTCATAAAAATCCCAACAGAAACTCACAGAATGCTTAATTTCAAGCCACATCTCTTCTCCCTGACCCTGCTAAGATAAATTATTTGTAAAAGAAAAATATACCCTTGGGGAAAATATAATTTTTGGATATAAGCCATATAAATGTTGGCAGGCTTCTGCTAATAATGATGATTTTTGCTTTTAGCGAGGTTGGTCCTGAGTCATTCTTTCTATCAGTGATTAGGCAGGAGGAGAAATTCCCAGTTTGTGATGGTAAAATTATACTGTCAGATTAAGAGTGAACACTCTTCATTCTGCTCTCACAGCAAGGCACAGATTTCTTCATCCAGAAATGTCTTCAAGTGCTTTATGTATAGTTTTAGAAGCAGGGGTAGGGTGATAAAACTGAGCTGTGAGCAAGCCAGCACAGTGCCTGGACTTTTGAACTCCTCTGGACATAATAGCCACTCTTGGATATTTGTAGGTTGCTTGTAGGGAGGGAACTGAGGATTCTGTTTGGCTCCTGAGTGTATTCCTGGAACCAGTGGTGGGATTTGCAAAGGGCTAGATTGTGGCTCAGTCCATCTATGGCATTTCCACAGGACAGGCTGTGTGAGGATGAGTAGGCTGCATCGGGGAGACTGAGTCACCATCCCTGGTAAATACCATTGTTAACCTCTCTAATGACGCACCCTCAAGGCTGCTCTGTTGCTCCTTTCTCCATAGCATAATACAGCCTGTTCTTGAATGTGAGGGCCATTCCATGTGGCCTCCTGAGGACCGGTTGGGAAGATTCAGCTTCCCAAGGCTCTGCACATGGGGATAAGCAACTCGTGGTAGCTGGCAAAGGGGAGCATGTAGCTGAGGAAGCGGCCAGGAGGGCTGTGCAGTGGAGCTGCCTGGCTTCTGTGAATGGACCCTGCAAAGCGCTGGTGACACTGGTTCTAAGCAAGGAGGGCAGGGGTCATTATAAGCGACTCCTCATTACAGCCTGAGTACGATTCGAGTATGGAGACTTGTATAGTCCAGGTAATGGCAGTCATGATGGCAGCCCAGAGTGCTGGGTAACCGACCTGTGACGGCCTCAGCCTTCTTTCATCTGATCTCACTCACCGTCAATTGCAAGACACAGCTTTACTTTGTGTACCACTGAAAACAAACAAACAAACGAAAAAAACAAAATGAATCAAACTGACATGCCATTGACTGTTAAAAAAATCCTGATTTCAGTGTTAAAATGTGAGAAATAATATATTAAAAAACAGTGAGTGCTGAGCCCTCATGCATCGTTACATTCAATCTTCCCAACTGCCCTGTGGAGTTGTGGCTATTGCTCTACCTATTTTATAGGTAAGGAAACTGAGGCTCAGTTAAGTCAGTTGCACAGGGCAGGGGTCAGCAAGCTTTTTTTGTAAAAGGTCAGATAATGAATATTTTAGGCGTTGGGGTCCATATAGTCTCTGTTGCAGCAGCTCAATTCTGCCTTGTAAAGTGAAAGCAGCCATGATACTATGCAAATGAGTGGGTGTGGCTATGTTCCAATAAAACTTTATTTGTGGAAACTGAAATTTGAATTTCATATAATTTTCACGTTATGAAATAGTTTAAATTTTTCAACCATTTGAAAATATAAAATTGGGCTGGGCACAGTGGCTCATGCCTGTAATCCTAGCACTTTGGGAGGCCAAGGTGGGAGCATTGCTTGAGCTTAGGAGTTGGAGACCAACCTGAGCAAGAACAAGAACCCCTTTTCTACTAAAAATAGAAAAAAAATTAGCTGGTGTGGTAGTGTGCACCTGTAGTCCCAGGTACATAGGAGGCTGAGGCAGTAGGATTGCTTGAATCCAAGAGTTTGAGGTTATAGTGAACTATGATGATGCCACTGCACTGTAGCCAGGGTGACAGAGAAAGACCCTGTCTCAAAAAAAAAAAAATTATTATTAGCTCATGAGTTATACAAAACAGAGAGCAGACCAGATTTAGCCCTGCATAGGTTGTTGACCCCTGGTTTAGGGTCACCTGGAGTCCAGGTTCAAATCCAGGTGTATCTCCACAAGCAGGTTTTAATCTCCACTGTACTATGCTGCATATAATAAGGAGAAGTAGCTGATTGTCAATTTGTTTATTTCTTAAAAAAACTGTGCTAAAAGTACTACTTGCCTTAATCATGAAGTTTGTCAGATTTTTCAAGGAAGGTCTAATTTTAATTTCCTCTGAACTTTTTTCTTTTTAGCTCAGTATTAATTATAATTTGGGGAGACATTTTGGCTTTTGAACTGACAGCTTGTAACATTTTTTTTAAGTAAAACAAACATGCATGTGATATAAAAAAATTCAAATACTTCAAAAGTGTATAAAATGGAAAGTAAAGTTCTTTCACTCTCCTGTTCCTTTTTAGTCTCTAATTTCTTCTTTCCACAGATAACTGCTATTAATAGCCTCTTTTGCATTCTTCTGAAAGTTGACTATGTGAATACATCAATATGGGTGTATGTATATTCATTTTTAACTACATAATTGTTTTTTCATATATAATGTCCATATCAATTTGTCCATCAATACATAATTTTTAATATAGAGTATTATACTGTATGATGTACTCCTGAAGTACTGTTACTTATTTAACCTCGTTTCCATTGTTGGATTGTTATTTCCAGTTTTTAGTTATCACCAAAAATGGTTCATTCAATATGCTATAATTAAATCTATCATACTTCTACAAATAATTCCGTAGGATAAGTTCCTAGAAATGAATCCACTACATCAAAGAAGATGTGCATTTTTTATAATTAATGTTATTTTTAGGTTAAATTTCAAACAAGTTATTTGCCTGAGCCACAAATGTCCACAAAGAATAGCATTGCTGGTGGGAAAATGGACTTCCTTCTGCCTCCTGTAACGTTTTCAGTTATCTGTTGTTTTTTGTTTGGTGAGAAAATAGATTATGTCTTGTCTTCAAAGAGTTTTTAGAGAATTAAGTACATGGTGACACTAAGGAACTGGGCTCCAGATCTCATTGTGATCTTTGACATCTATTTAAAGGATCAGTCACCTTTTCTTGAAGAGCATAAAAAATGTGCTCTGGGCCTGCCTGGCCAAGATGCTCTAATGGGGAAGTAACAATAGTTTGTGAAAATTGTAGTTAATCCTAAAATTTCCTCAAATCCTAAGGGAGGATTAATAGCTTATACATCAGTTGACGACTACTGATTTTGAGTATTGACTATGTTCTAGCTTCTGTACTAAGCCCTTCAGACAAAGCATCTCTTTGAATGTGCATGATGGACATGGAAGACTGAGACTATTCTCATCTCTATGTTCAGATGAGAAAACTGAGGTCAGAGAGGCCCAGAGTCACAGAGCAAGTAAATGGTAAGGTCAAGCTTCAAGCCAGAGCTGACTTCAAAACTGTCTAACCTCACTGGTCATCTCAAAATTTTAAAAGTGTTATCTATTTCATGATGGAAATTGGTGAATCAGTAGTGAGAGGAGGCCACAGAAGTAGATGCTGCTTAGGCCTTCTGCTTCACAGCTGGGTATGGAAACAGGCTTTTCTACACCAAAAACAGGATGGCGTGCCGTGCCGCTTACACCTGCGACCCTAGTCCAGAAAGGTGCTCAGCGAATATTGACTGACTGAATGAATGAATCTGACAAATACACATAAAATAGAGAATACATTAGGGCTTTATATTATCAGGGTCTAAGCAGTAGGGTATAAAGATTAGGGTGCTATAGGTTTTTAAGAGTGAAGAGAGCTCAAAAATTATATGTTTCTTTATATCTCCTCAGTAACAAGACCAAGAGAATAGTAAATTTTATTTTAAATATTAAAACTTTGCTTAGTAGCTAATCCTTAGCCTCTAAGTTACATGGAGGGAAATAGGTAAGAAGAGTTAACACAAAGCCTTTTATATCTAGTGAACTGCTATGGTTTGGATATGGTTGGTTTGTCCTCTGTTTGGGTGATGGGCATACCTACGGCCAGGACTCAAGCATTACAAAAGCGATCCATGTAGCCTAAAACATTGTACCCCCTTAATTTTTTGAAATAAAAAAGCTCATGTTGAAATTTGATCCCCAGTGTGGCAGTATTGGGAGGTGGGGCCTGGGGGGAGATATTTGGGTCATGGGGGCAGATCCTTTGCAAATGGCTTGGTGCTGTTCTCAGGGTAGCGAGTTCTTGTGAGACTGCTGGAATGGGTTAGTTCCCCAAGATAGTGGCTTGTTACAGAGATAGGAGGTCCCTCCGGTTTTCCTCTCTTTCCGTGTGTCTGCTTCCGCTTTGACTTTCTCTGCCCTTTTGTGATGCATTGTGAAAGTCCTTACCCGAAGCCAGGGCCATGTCCTTGAACATCCCAGCCTGCTGAACTGTGAGCCCAATAAACCTCTTTTCTTTATAAATCACCCAGTCTCAGGTATTCTTTTATAGCAACATAAAATGGACTAAGGCATAAGCAAACATTAATTTTTGTAAGTGCTCTGTAGAGATATATAGTGATGCCTGGTTGTATAGCTGGGGTCCAAAAGTGGTATATCTGCTTGTTTACTGCACTCTGGATGGTTACAGATAAACAGAAGAGAGATTGCAAAGATAATATGCAATTTGCCTTAATTCCACAATCATAGGGTGATGTGAATATTCGCCATAGCAGAGCCATGATTTCTGCATGGCTGGTGGCACCTGAACCTAGGGAGAGTCTAAACCCGACGTGTTTGCCACCAACCCAGGCAGGAACCGAGAGGCCTCGATGGGCTCCTCCAGCTCTCAGTGGAGAACTGAGCTTACATGCCAGGACCTGGGCCAAGCCCTCAGTGTCCTCCCCCGCTTCCCTGCACCCTCCCCTCCCCTGCCCACACTCTGCCACAGGGGCCTTGTTCCAGTGCCTTGTTCACGCCTCGGCCTGCCGTGTTCCCCCTTCCCGCCAGTTTTTTCTTTAACCTGGTTAATGCCTCTTTGTCCTTCAGCCTGTTTTTCAGGTTCTTTGTTGAGTGAACTGCAACTTTAGATGTCCTCCCAACTGCAGGGTGGTGGCCTTCCGCTTTTGGTGTAGTCGTGTGCTTGGGGCGCTCTGGAGTGCTTGCTGAAAGGTGCTCCTGGGCTGCACCCGGAGAGATGGATTCGATGGGCCCAGGGCGGAGCTTCTGACGTAGGTGACCTAAGGACCCACCTTGAGGTCCAGTGCAGTGGAAGTGTGACTCACTGCAGCTGCCAGAAACCTGCTCTGTGACTTTCAGCTCGTTCTTAGGCTCTTGTTTCTACTCCCTCATATGTCCCAGACAAATGGTGGGCAAGGTGGTTAGGACAGTTTTGGGCAGAATATGTGTAACAGAATAAGGTCCGGAGTCGGGGGTGGGAGAGGTCCTTCATGGCAGACTCTGAGTCTGAAGATCCCCTGAGTAACACTGTCCTTACCCCCGAGCAGGTCAGGGCCGTCAAATTTAGAGGCCAGCCTTGCATCATGGTTAACCGAGTTGAAGATGAGAGAAGTGAAATGTGGAGGTGGCAGGGGAGGGGCTGGAAGCCTTGGTGGGAGGTTAAAAGAACCAAGATGTTTAATTTGGGAAAAAGCCAATGTTGTGGATAAAAGTGGCATAAGATATGGGGATAAGGAGGGAAAACCAGCCTCAATGGATTTATGTTATAGGGAGGTCAACTTTAGCTCAATAAAAGGAGATGTTATGTCATAATGACAATAATAGACACCAGGCAATTTGCTGGTCACTTTATAAATAATGTCTCTAAGATTGATAGCATCACTAGAAATAGCTACTATTACCCCCACTTTGTAGATGATGGAACTGAAGCTCAGAGGTAATTAAAGAGGTTGCTAAGGGTACAAGTGGGTAGTGAGAGTTCAAATATTGGTCAGATTCACTTTGTTTTTTTTTTTTTTTGAGACAGAGTCTCACTTTGTTGCCCAGGCTAGAGTGAGTGCCGTGGCGTCAGCCTAGCTCACAGCAACCTCAAACTCCTGGGCTCAAGCGATCCTCCTGCCTCAGCCTCCCGAGTAGCTGGGACTACAGGCATGCGCCACTATGCCCGGCTAATTTTTCTATATATATTTTTTAGTTGTCCATATAATTTCTTTCTATTTTTAGTAGAGACGGGGTCTCGCTCTTGCTCAGGCTGGTCTCGAACTCCTGACCTTGAGCGATCCACCCGCCTCGGCCTCCCAGAGTGCTAGGATTACAGGCGTGAGCCACCGCGCCCGGCCCAGATTCACTTTGAAACCTGAAGTGTGTCCACTGTCCTGTTTCCTGTCAATAACTAGAGCTGTCTAATCGTGGAATGGGCTGCTTACAGAGTGGTTGAATGCCTTTACTCACTGTTCAAACAGAACATGGAGGAACTCTAAGGAAACCAGAGAGAAACCTTTCCTAAAGATACTCTTCTTCCTGTTAGTAATTAACAAGGTGTTAACAATGCTTACATGTATGTATGTGGTCACAGAAGTTGAGATTACATCAGTTTAAACATTAATTAGACTTCTTTACTGCTGGACCTCTTAGAACCTTTGATACACTAACGTACATTGTGGTTCTTCAAAGACAGGCAACGTGTCTATAGTGGTTCCCAAACTCATTTGATCATAGATCCCATTCTTAAAGAATATCTCAAGGCAGTTAAAGCTCTTTAGAAGATTTGTTTTTTGAAAAAAATGCAGCTGTGAAAGAATTCATGCTTCAGAGGACTCGTGCTTGGGCCAGCTGAACAGATCCCTTGAGGTTGTTGATACCTCTGATTCCATTCCATCACCTCTGGGTGCCTTTGCAGAGTGGACGCCCTCCAGTCCTGGGCACTTTCATCCAGAACTGTTTTTTTCTCACTCCTACGAGTTCTTGATGTTTGTATTGCCCTCAGTTTTGCTTTTATTTTTAAGGAGCAGTATTGAATGTTTAATTAATTCTCTCCTCTGCCTGTGTCCTTAACTATTGATTACAACCAACAATTGGTGTAATAATCATTTGAAGTATAATTATTTCTTATAAATGTTATATGAGTCCTGGGAATGGCCCTGTAAGCTCTGGCAAGTAATGGAAAGACACACTTACATCCATGTGTGTTTTTTTTCCATTTCTAAAACCAATTATTTTTCTAAAATTGCTTTTCAGATTGGCTATTAAGTTGAAAAGATCATTGATTTTTTTTAAAATACTGGCATCAAGGAGAATCCTAATGAAGCATGATATGTTTACTATTAATTATGTTAGCTCTCACCTGG